>NC_057396.1:65796040-66146996 GCF_019320065.1 Cervus canadensis | reverse complement strand
CCTTGCTTATAGTTTCCTTTGTTGTGCAAAAGCTTTTAAGTTTCATTAGGTCCCATTTGTTTAGTTTTGCTTTTATTTCCAATATTCTGGGAGGTGGGTCATAGGGGATCTTGCTGTGATTTATGTCGGAGAGTGTTTTGCCTATGTTCTCCTCTAGGAGTTTTATAGTTTCTGGTCTTACATTTAGATCTTTAATCCATTTTGAGTTTATTTTTGTGTATGGTGTTAGAAAGTGTTCTAGTTTCATTCTTCTACAGTTGGTTGACCAGTTTTCCAAGCACCGCTTGTTAAAGAGATTGTCTTTCCTCCATTGTATACTCTTGCCTCCTTTGTCAAAGATAAGTTTCCATAGGTCCGTGATCGGCCCACTGTCCATTGATCCAACCTGCTGCCCCAGACTGTCTTGATGACTGTGGCTTTGTTAGTATAGTCTGAATATCAGGCAGGTTGAACCCTACAGTTCCATTCTTCTTTCTCAAGATTGCTTTGGCTAGTCAAGGTTTTTTTGTATTTCCATACAAATTGTTAAATTATTTGTTCTAGTTCTGTGAAAAATACCGTTGGTAGCTTGATAGGGATTGCATTGAATCTATAGATTGCTTTGGGTAGAATAGCCATTTTGACAATATTGATTCTTCCAATCCATGAACACGGTATGTTTCTCCATCTGTTTGTGTCCTCTTTGATTTCTTTCATCAGTGTTTTATAGTTTCTATGTATAGGTCTTTTGTTTCTTTAGGTAGATATACTCCTAAGTATTTTATTCTTTTTGTTGCAATGGTGAATGGTATTGTTTCCTTAATTTCTCTTTCTGTTTTCTCATGGTTAGTGTATAGGAATGCAAGGGATTTCTGTGTGTTAATTTTATATCCTGCAACTTTACTATATTCCTTGATCAGCTCTAGTAAATTTTTCTGAAAGAGTCTTTTAGGGTTTTCTATGTACAGGATCGTGTCATCTGCAAACAGTGAGAGTTTCACTTCTTCTTTACCTATCTGGATTCCTTTTACTTTTTTTTCTGCTCTGATTGCTGTGGCCAGAACTTCCAAAACTATGTTGAATAGTAGTGGTGAGAGTGGGCACCCTTGTCTTGTTCCTGATTTCAGGGGAAATGCTTTCAATTTTTCACCATTGAGGGTAATGCTTGCTGTGGGTTTGTCATATATAGCTTTTATTATGTTGAGGTATGTTCCTTCTATTCCTGCTTTCTGGGGAGTTTTAATCATAAATGAGTGTTGAATTTTGTCAAAGGCTTTCTCTGCATCTATTGAGATAATCATATGGTTTTTATCTTTCAATTTGTTAATGTGGTGTATTACATTGATTGATTTGCGGATATTAAAGAATCCTTGCATTCCTGGGATAAAGCCCACTTGGTCATGGTGTATGATTTTTTTAATATGTTGTTGGATTCTGTTTGCTAGAATTTTGTTAAGGATTTTTGCATCTATGTTCATCAGTGATATTGGCCTGTAGTTTTCTTTTTTTGTGGCATTTTTGTCTGGTTTTGGAATAAGGGTGATGGTGGCCTCATAGAATGAGTTTGGAAGCTTACCTTCATCTGCAATTTTCTGGAAGAGTTTGAGTAAGATAGGTGTTAGCTCTTCTCTAAATTTTTGGTAGAATTCAGCTGTGAAGCCATCTGGTCCTGGGCTTTTGTTTGCTGGAAGATTTTTGATTACAGTTTCGATTTCCTTGCTTGTGATGGGTCTGTTAAGATCTTCTATTTCTTCCTGGTTCAGTTTTGGAAAGTTATACTTTCTAAGAATTTGTCCATTTCATCCAAGTTGTCCATTTTATTGGCATAGAGCTGCTGGTAGTAGTCTCTTATGATCCTTTGTATTTCAGTGTTGTCTGTTGTGATCTCTCCATTTTCATTTCTAATTTTGTTAATTTGGTTCTTCTCTCTTTGTTTCTTAATGAGTCTTGCTAATGGTTTGTCAATTTTGTTTATTTTTTCAAAAAACCAGCTTTTAGCTTTGTTGATTTTTGCTATGGTCTCTTTAGTTTCTTTTGCATTTATTTCTGCCCTAATTTTTAAGATTTCTTTCCTTCTGCTAACCCTGGGGTTCTTCATTTCTTCCTTCTCTAATTGCTTTAGGTGTAGAGTTAGGTTATTTATTTGGCTTTTTTCTTGTTTCTTGATGTAAGCCTGTAATGCTATGAACCTTCCCCTTAGCACTGCTTTTACAGTGTCCCATAGGTTTTGGGTTGTTGTGTTTTCATTTTCATTCATTTCTATACATATTTTGATTTCTTTTTTGATTTCTTCTATGATTTGTTGGTTATTCAGAAGCGTGTTATTTAGCCTCCATATGTTTGAATTTTTAACAATTTTTTTCCTGTAATTGAGATCTAATCTTACTGCACTGTGGTCAGAAAAGATGACTGGAATGATTTCAATTTTTTTGAATTTTCCAAGACCAGATTTATGGCCCAGGATGTGATCTATTCTGGAGAAGGTTCCGTGTGCACTTGAGAAAAAGGTGAAGTTGATTGTTTTGGGGTGAAATGTCCTATAGATATCAATTAGGTCTAGCTGGTCCATTGTGTCATTCAAGGTTTGTGTTTCCTTGTTAATTTTCTGTTTAGTTGATCTATCCATAGTTGTGAGTGGGGTATTAAAGTCTCCCACTATTATTGTGTTACTATTAATTTCCTCTTTCATACTCGTTAGTGTTTGCCGTACATATTGCGGTGCTCCTATGTTGGGTGCATATATATTTATAATTGTTATATCTTCTTCTTGGATTGATCCTTTGATCATTATGTAGTGTCCTTCTTTGTCTCTTTTCACATCCTTTATTTGAAAGTCTAGTCTATTTATCTGATATGAGTATTGCCGGACTCCTGCTTTTCTTTTGGTCTCCGTTTGCATGAAATATTTTTTTCTCACCCTTCACTTTCAGTCTGTATGTGTCTCTTGTTTTGAGGTGGGTCTCTTGTAGACAGCATATATAGGGGTCTTGTTTTGTATCCATTCAGCCAATCTTTGTCTTTTGGTTGGGGCATTCAATCCATTTACATTTAGGTAATTATTGATAGGTGTGTCCCATTGCCATTTACTTTGTTGTTTTGGGTTCACGTTTATACAAACCTTTCTGCATTTCGTGTCTAGAGAAGATCCTTTAGCATTTGTTGAAGAAGCTGGTTTGGTGGTGCTGAATTCTCTCAGCTTTTGCTTATCTGTAAAGCTTTTTAAATTCTCCTTCATATCTGGAATGAGGATCCTTGCTGGATACAGTAATCTAGGTTGTAGGTTATTCTCTTTCATTACTTTCAGTACGTCCTGCCATTCCCTTCTAGCCTGGAGGGTTTCTATTGATAGATCGGCTGTTATCCTTATGGGAATCCCTTTGTGTGTTATTTGTTGTTTCTCCCTTGCTGCTTTTAATATTTGTTCTTTGTGTTTGATCTTTGTTAATTTGATTAATATGTGTCTTGGGGGTGTTTCGCCTTGGGTTTATCCTGTTTGGGACTCTCTGGGTTTCTTGGATTGGGTGGCTATTTCCTTCCCATTTTAGGGAAGTTTTCAGCTATTATCTCCTCGAGTATTTTCTCATGGCCTTTCTTTTTGTCTTCTTCTTCTGGGACTCCTATGATTCGAATGTTGGGGCGTTTCACATTGTCCCAGAGGTCCCTGAGGTTGTCCTCATTTCTTTTGATCCTTTTTTCTTTTTTCCTCTCTGCTTCATTTATTTCCACCATTTTATCTTCTATCTCACTTATCCTATCTTCTGCCTCCGTTATTCTACTCTTGGTTCCCTCCAGAGTGTTTTTGATCTCATTCATTGCATTATTCATTTTTAATTGAGTCTTTTTTATTTCTTCTAGGTCTTTATTAAACATTTCTTGTATCTTTTCAATTTTTGTTTCCAGGCTATTTATCTGTAACTCCATTTTGTTTTCAAGATTTTGGATCATTTTTATTATCATTATTCTAAATTCTTTTTCAGGTAGATTCCCTATCTCCTCCTCTTTTGTTTGACTTGGTGGGCATTTTTCATGTTCCTTTACCTGTTGGGTATTTCTCTGCCTTTTCATCTTGTTTAGATTGCTGTATCTGGAGTGGGCTTTCTGTATTCTGGAGGTCTGTGGTTCCTTTTTATTGTGGAAGATTTACCCAGTGGGTGGGGTTAGACGATTGGCTTGTCAAGGTTTCCTGGTTAGGGAAGCTTGCGTCAGTGTTCTGGTGAGTGGAACTTGATTTCTTCTCTTTGGAGAGCAATGGAGTGCCCAGTAATGAGTTTTGAGATGGGTCTATGTGTTAGGTGTGACCTTGGGCAGCCTGTATGTTGACGTTCAGGGCTATGTTCCTGCGTTGCTGGAGAATTTGCGTGGTATGTCTTGCTCTATAACTTATTGGCTCTTGTGTGGTGGTTGGTTTCAGTGTAGGTATGGAGGCTTTTGGACGGTCACTTATTACCTAAAGTTCCATGTAGTCAGGAGTTTTCTGGTGTTCTTAGGTTTTGGGCTTAAGTCTCCTGCCTCTGGATTTCAGTTTTATTCTTCCTGTAGTCTCAGGACTTCTCCAGCTATACAGCACTGATAAGAAAACTTCTAGGTTAATGGCGAAAAGATTCTCCCCTGTTAGGCATACCCAGAGAGGTTCACAGAGTTACATGAAGAAGAGGAGAGGGAGGAGGGAGATAGAGATGAGCAGGAGGAGAAAAAGGGGGACTCAAGAGGAGAGAGACAGATCTACGCAGCTGTCTGTTCCCAGAGTGTTCTCCGTAGCCCAGTCACCTACAAAGATTCACAGAATTGGATTGGGAAGAGAAGCGGAAAGGAGGAAATAGAGGTGTTCTGAGGTAGAAAACAGAGAGTCAAGACTGGGAGAGAATAATCTTTGGTTTAAAAATAGGGCTTCTCTTCTTTTTTTTTTTGTAAGGTTATAGTGTATTGAAAATGAAAATTAAGGAGTAGTAGAGGAGTACTAGAGGACTTTAAAAGAAATAAGAGGAAAAGAAAAATAGAAAATAGAAGAGAAAAAGGAAAGAAAAAGAAAAAAAAAAGAAGAAAAAAGAAAAAAAAAGAAAAGAAAGAAAGAAAAAAAAATTTTTTTTTCCCCTAATTAAAAAAATCGTAAAAATCTATGAAAATGAAAGTTAAGGAGTAATGGGGGAGTAATAGGGGATTTAAAAGGAAAATAAAAGAGAAAAAATAAAAAATAAAAAAAAGAAAAAAAAGAAAAAAAAAAAAGAGAAAAAAGTAAAATTATATCTAGGAGTTTCTCTTGAGCTGTTGCGGTCAGTGTGGGTTCGGCTCAGTTTCAGATAGCTCCTCATTCCAGCTTACACTTCTCAGTATCTACAGGCCCCTTACGGTGTAGTCGGTGTTTTCTAGAGGGATTTTAATCTGTTGCACCAGTCCCTTCTGAAGCGGTTCCCTTTGTTTATTTGACTTCTGTTTGCCGGTCTCTTCAGAGCCTCATTTCCGTCCTGACACAGGCGGGCGGAGGTGGACTCATTCAGGTAGCTAGTTCCGTCGCTCTGCGGGGAGGGGCTGACGCTGCGGGGATGGGCTGGCGCTGCAGGGAGGGGCTGGCGCTGTGAGGGCGGGCTTGCGCCGCGGGGACGGGCTGGCGCTGCCGGGAGGGGCTGACGCCGCTTTCTCCGTCTGCGCTGCTCAGGCTTCCGGCTGTTCTATATGGAGCGCGCCCCGCGCTGCGCGAGGTTCCAGCCCTCGGGTGTTCCACAAAAGCGCGGAGCGAAAAGCTGCGCCTGCTCTCTGTGTCTTCCCCGTCAGAGCGGTCCAGGCAACCAGGGGCTTGGTGGGCGCACTCTCCCCAGGTGTGGCGCGCCCACTCCCTTCCGCGGACCCAGTCTTAGTTTCCGCTGGCGCCAGTCCGGTGCACGCACCTTCCGCCCTCTGCGTCCCCAGCCCCAGTCCCCGCCCGCGCCGGTCGGGTGCCTGCGCCCTGTGTCTCGCCGCGACCTTCCCCTCCCCCCTGCCTCCTGCCTCTGGCGGGGCTGGGCCGGTCCGCAGCCTGCGAGCTCTTCTCGGGACTTTCTCGGTCTCTTTGTTCTGCGAACGGCCGGCAGTGTGTTCGGGCCGGTTAATATACTCTCTCTCTCTTGGTCTCCCACAGTTCAAGTTGGCACCTCACAGAAGCTCCCTCCGATTGTCCTCAGGGCACTCAGGCCCGGACCCTACCCCAAGCAATGCCGCCAAAGACTCCATTCCCGGGTCGAATCTCCGTCCTCAGCTCTTTTGTCTCACTTTTTATCTTTTATATTTTGTCCTACCTTCTTTCGAAGACAATGGGCTGCTTTTCTGGGCGCCTGATGACCTCAGCTAGCGATCAGAAGTTGTTCTGTGAAGTTTGCTCTGCGTTCAGTTATTCTTTTGATGAATTTGTAGGAGAGAAAGTGGTCTCCCCGTCCTACTCCTCCGCCATCTTGGCTCCTCCCTCACTAGACATTTTAAGATGATGAAAAAACAGAATTTGTCACCATCAGGCCTACATTAAAAAATGGCTGAAGAAAGTTTTCCAAACAGAAATAAATGATGGACGAAGGAAGCATGGGACATCAAAAAGGGAGAAAAAGCAACAGAAAGAGTAAAACTATGAGTAAGTTCATACATGTTCCTTCTCCTTTTGTGTTTTCCAAATTATGTTTGTTACATAGAACTAAAATTATAACACATGTTTGTTTTTCTCAATGTATGTAAAGGAAATATTTATGAAAATTACATTACAAATGGGAGAGGTAAGGTACACTTCACTTGAATGGTAAAATATTAATAGTAGAAGACTGTGATAAAATGTCATACTTATGGTTGAATACTGAAGACAATAACTAAAAATATAAAGGCATCTTTACCTACCTATTGACTGATCTAATATGTATGTAAAAAATACACAAAAACTCTATATAAAATCAATATGGAGTCTAAAAAAATGTTTATTTAATTCACAGCAGAATGAAAGAAAACAGAAAATTTAAAACAGAAAGTAAAAGCAGAAAAAAATCAAATAATAGACAAGCTGTAATATATCAATAATTAAATGTAGATGGTAAATTTAAGTTAAAATTAAATTCAGTAATTGAGGAACAGATGTGGAAGAATGGGTTAAAAAATTTAACCCAACTCTGTGATTCCCACAAAAATTCATCTCAAATAGAACAATATGGATAAATTGAGAGAAAAAGTGAAAAAAATTTTTATCATGCAAACATGAATTAAAAGAAAAAGAGTGTCTATATTGATATCAGATAAAGTAGATGTTAGAGTAAAGAAAATCGCCAGAGTCAGATAAGAACACTACATAGTAACAAAGGGACAGTTCCCCATAAAGGATGTGTGTGTGTACCAAACAACAGAACTTCAATACATAAAGTAAAAATTGTATAACTAAAAGGAAAAATAGACAAAAATTAATCTTATAGCTGAAGGCTATGATTTTACTCACTAAGCAATTGAAAGAAAATTAGGTGGAAAATCAGCAAGTCATGTCTGACTCTTTGTGACCCTGTGGGCTATAGCCCACCAGGCTCCTCTGTCCATGGGATTTCCCAGACAAGAACACTAGAGTGGGTAGCCTTTTCCTTCTGCAGGGTGTCTTCCTGACCCAGGAACTGAACCTGGATCTCCTGTATTGAAAGCAGATTCTTTACCGTCTGAGCCACCAGGGAAGCTTTGGGGAATCCTTAAGTTGATGGAAATATTTTACGTCTTGCCTGTATCCATGTCAGTATCCTAGTTATGATATCATACTAGTTTTGTATGATGTTATCATTGGGAAAGATTCACAAAGTGTACATAGACTCTGTATTATCTTAGAAAATCACATGGATCTACAATTATATCTAATTAAAAAGGTTAGTTCTAAAAAGTAAAAAATGATAGGAAAAACATGTCTAGCAAAGAAGGGCATTACATCTCAAAGTAAAACAGAAGTTAATAACATTTTAGGAAGAATTTGAAAGGTGTGGAATAGTAGAGAGATGATTGCTTAACAAATGATATGGGAAAGTGATTCCAGGCTTAAGTTGGGAGAATGTGTCATGGTCTCTACTCAGAAATAGTGCACTGTTTAGCAGGGGGCATAGAGTAGCAGAATTAGAAGAAATAACCTTGAAAGCTAAGTTAATTTTATTTAGAAAATAAAATCTGGAAATTAGAATAAACCTAGAATATCCTGGCATTATCTTGATATCCTTCAAATTGATTAATTTAGAATGACTGAATATTAGCAAAACTTGCTGTGCTAAAATCAGTGTTTAGTCCCCTTTGTTTATTATATAAAGCCATACAAAGTACATAACACTTTAATATCATTTTGTATCTTTCTGAACCATAAGATAGAGTATGAGCCAATTATCTAATCTTCTTATAGTGTTAACAGTTAAATTAATGGTGCATAAAAAGAATGTAGTAATTTATTTACACTAAATTGTGAGAAACAAAAATTGTGACTGATGACTGCTTAAGATGTGCCTTAAGTGCATTTTCTGGCTTTAAGATGTCCAAATAAAAACGACAACATTGGCTCTATCGACATCTAAGTGAATACATCAATCCCCTCTTAATGGGCTGAGTTTGCGATCCCAAAATTAGTCTTCCTAAACTACATGGCTCCCTGATTCGCAGTGAAGCTGGCTAACAAGGTACCCTTGGTCAAGTTACAGAGTTTCACTCAGAACCGTGCTGACAATTCTAATGCAGAATGGAATTCGGTGTAACCAGCCCATTGCTCTTTAGAATTTGCAATGTTAGCAGGAGCACAGTGTATTTTGTAGGTAAAGTCAGCAATTGTAGCACTAAACTGCACTTTGGAACAAATGGAAGAGTGGCACTTTTGGGACCATAACTGCTGATATAACTTTCTGCTCTCTAAACATAGGTCAAACCTGAGAATCAAAACCAGAGGGAACTATTAGGAGAAACATTCATGAATTTCATGCTTACTTGACTATGAGCTTTAAGTCAAATTTTATCTTACCTTTGAAAGAGGAATCTACATGTCATTGTGTGTGTGTGTATATAAATATAGTTATATATAGCACATATAATCTGTAAGTATATAGATACTTACATACATATATATACATATTTATATACATATATGTATATAATGTTGTGTGTGTATGCTCAGTCCCTTCAGCCCTGTCTGACTCTTTGCAACCCCAAAGACTATCCAGCCTGCCAGGCTCCTCTGTCCATGGGATTTTCCCCTGCATCTCTTGCATTGCAGGCAATTCCTTTACCACTGAGCCGCAAGAGAAGCAAAAAAGCTACACACACACACACACAGAATATAAGCTTTCACTATGGAAGGGGCATATACTTCTCATACTTTCATGCTCAGTTATACTAATAATAAATATAAAGTACACACATGTATGCTAAGTTGCTTTAGTCGTGTCTGACTCTCTGTGACCCCATGAACTGTAGCCTGCCAGGCTCCTCTGTCCTTGGGATTCTCCAGGCAAGAGTACTGGAGTGGGTTGCTGTGCCCTCCTCCAGGGGACCTTCCCGACCCAGGGATTGAACCTGCATCTCTTATGTCTCCTGCATTGGAAGGTAAGTTCTTTACCACTAGTGGGACCTGGGAATCCCACATATAAAGTAGGATTTAAAAAGTAATACAGTAGTAGAAAATTCTTATTTTAATGAAAACTTGTGGTATTTAAAATTAAGTGAACTGAATGGCGATTTGCTGTGGGGAACATATAGTATATATTATCAGAGTACCTAGGAGTGATCTGTGGATCCTTTTCTTAGTATACATTACATCCAAACTGTGGTCCGTGGGCCAGCAGCCTCAATGCATTTGAGAGTGTGTTAGAAATGCATATTATCAAACCCTGCCTCAGACCCAGTGAATCGGAATCTGAATAGTAACACGATCCCCAGGTGGCTTTGTTTGTGCATCACGTCTAGAAGCGCTGCTCTGCCTTCTGTATTCTCAATCCTTGTACTGGGGCTAATATCTTTAGTGCAGGAAGTCTATGAGTGACAACAGAGTAAAATTCGTGAAGATGCCCTTTTAAGGAGAGAAAAGGCTTGGATTGAAATAAGAAATGGAAAGCAAAGTAAAGGGAAGCTGAGTTTCTCTCTGAGTAGGTATAAGCCAGTTACTGAACTAGCATGTTTCAGCTCCAATTCTCTGTGATGCTGGGGCTCTTCCTTCGCCAGCTGTCTTACTCTTAAGTTCCTGCCAATGGGGAGCAGTTGTAGGAAATTGGAAATCAGGAGGAGGGCAAAAAGGACTAGTTCTTTCCTTCATTTTTGTTCCTGTCTGCCTCATCTCAGCATCTCGGAAACATCCTTCACCTCGGTAGCAGCTGCTGTTTCCAGCCTCTAGCTTCCTTTGTTTTTTAAAAGTCTTCTCCAAGTTTTTGTAACTCCAAGTGCTGCCCCTTATTCCCCCAGCCTTAAGGATGGCAGCTACTTCTTTCTGTCATCATCTCTTTTTCATTTAGTGCTTTCTTTTACTTTTCAGCCCTTGGACACATGTGTAAGAAATTGCCTATATTAAATTATATCTATTGAAATGCACAGTCTGGCTTTGGTGTTCTTGAACAGCTCTTAACTGATATGATATGAAGACCAAAAAGCTGGAATAGCTAATTATAATACCTGGTGTTTAAATGTATTTTTTCCACAATGCCTTAAAATGTATCATGACTCTGTACTTATGTACAGATTCATGTACATAATCTGTACATAATTCATGTACATAAAGTTTTTTTAGGATTGTAAAATTTCTCCACTGTATCACATAATATTTTATAACATTATGATATCCCTTAACAAATTCTTTGCTCTACACTCACTAACACAGTAATGATAATGCCAAGAATAAAAATGACAGTTTTTATTAAAAAGGACAGTCAATAAAAAGTGACTGACATTTATCAAGCACCTTATTCCAGGCACTTTAAATGGATTTCACATTTAATCCTTACCTAGAGTTTTTATTGTAATCCTAATTTGACAGATGAGGACACTGAGGCTCCAACAGATTAAGTAACTTGTCTAAAATCACACAGCCAGAGAGTTGTGAAATTGATTTTCAATCCATTTGTCTGACTGCAAAGCCCTAAGACCCAATAACCATCTTTTCTAACCTTGTCTTCTTGTTTTCTCTTACTCTCATCCATTCATTCTTCACTAACCACTCAACCAATATTAAAGCAATACCTATTATGTTTCAGGCATTGGACGTGCAGAGATAAATTAATCATGGTTTCTGCCCTTAAGAATTTACTGCTTATTTGGATGATTTTAGTAAAGAGAGAAGTGGAAAATAACAGCAGAATTGCTTATATACATTTTTGCTGGGTGTACTGTGGGGACAGACAGGGTCATGTGAATCATGCTTTTGAGATCAAACTATCTTGCACAGGGATGGGTTTTCATGAGGTTATAAAGGCAGTGCAGAAATATTCTTCAGAATATTCAGAATATCCAGGGGATAGAGTCTGTCTGTCCCTCCAGATAAGGATATGGTCCTTCTAACATAATATTATTGGTTTACAAACCAGGAGAGTCCACTGTGAGTAAATCTTTCTTTAGATGAAAAGCTGTAAATTTATGGTATAAGTATTAATATATGTATAATTTTAATAATATGCAATAGTTATTAAATCCTAAGCATTATTATATTTATGTATGTTCATTTATACTTTAAAGTTCTTATTAGATAAAAAATGATGTTTTCCTTATTCTATGGTTGAAGAAACTGAGACACATACAAGTTGAAAAACTCAGAGTCACTGTCTCTGTTAAGACAGTAGCTGTTAAGGGCCAGTAGAGACCCTGTTACCACTATTAGTTTTCAGAACAGTGGTATCATCCTTAGGTTTTAAAAAAAACCAGGGCCACAGTAAGCATTGAAAAATCCAGGAGTGGAGAGACCCCACACCTCCTGAAAATAGCAGGTGCATGTCTCCTTTTGAAACTTTGGAGAACAAGTGAAAACTTATCTGCTTCTGTCCTGCCTCTGTGAACTCTTTGCTTCTAACAGTTTGTATGCTTGGCTCATTAAATTTAGAACTAACTCAAACCTTAAGGGCTACTTGTGTGTGTGTTCAAGCGTAAGGCCGTACCTACCAGTGATACTGCATTCCTAGTCTGCGCTCAAGCCAAGTCGCGTGTTTTATCCTTCCTCTCTTAGCCTTGTAGAGCACTGTTCTCCTCCTCCACAAGTTGTCTTTTTCCCTTACAAAATAACAGCCATCTGTTTTAGCCCTCTTATAAAAAGGAGGCTAATTGGATGGAGTCAGTTCAGATCTTGGTAAAATGGAAAAGTTACTATAAGTCAAGCTGCTTCCCCCATCTTTGCCTCGCTTCTGTTCTCTGGATCCACCACTGTGTCCTCTCATTTTCATTTGGAATATTCTTGGCTTATTTGCTGAACTAGCTCTTAGAGGAAGCCAGAGGAGATATGCAAATCTCATATGTATGATCCCCATTTGGCAGACCTTTGGTGGGCAGACCACTTCTTGGGTCTTAAATGCCTCCTGATGAGTCTTTGCAGGGGTTCATTACTCATTGATTGGGTATCTCTGCAAGCTCTGGGTAGCCTCTGACAGCCCCATGAGTGATGCAACAATCAGTTTCCTAACATTATTTCAGGGGGTTACTTTAGGAACTATAGCAAATTCAGAAGAACCCTAACTTAAAAACAACCTTTACTTCCCAGCTTCTAATACTGGCCATAACTTGTCACTTAATTCTTAACACTGTAGGCTGTAGCATCCAACCAGCTCTAGTAAGCATCTTCCTAGGAAGGTAAACACCATGATTGTCACAAGTATTGCAATCTGGACTGTCCTTCCCACATATGGAAATCTCATCTCTTCCTTATGGCTCCACTAAAATGTCACTCCTATGAAAATGCTGGATGAAAAAGGAAGTGTGTAATTTTTCTGTTCTAAGAAGAGGCCTGTACAAAATGAGAGGTAGCATGGTTTGTGTTCTTGGAGCCATGGGGCAGGAACCAGGGCAGCTTAGGTACTCAGGAAATGTTTGTTTATTGAAAATATGAGTGCAACTCCTTGATTTGGCTTAGTTAATTTATCTGAATATGTTTTGTTAGGATTCATCTCACACGCTAGTAAAGTAATGCTTAAAATTCTCCAAGCCAGGCTTCAACAATACGTGAACCGTGAACTTCCAGATATTCAAGCTGGCTTTAGAAAAGGCAGAGGAACCAGAGATCAAATTGCCAACATCCGCTGGATAATCGAAAAAGCAAGAGAGTTCCAGAAAAACATCTATTTCTGCTTTATTGACTATGCCAAAGCCTTTGACTGTGTGGATCACAGAAAACTGTGGAAAATTCTGAAAGAGATGGGCATACCAGACCACTTGACCTGCCTCTTGAGAAACCTGTATGCAGGTCAGGAAGCAACAGTTAGAACTGGACATGGAACAACAGACTGGTTCCAAATAGGAAAAGGAGTACATTGAGGCTGTATATTGTCACCCTGCATATTTAACTTACATGCAGAGTACATCATGAGAAATGCTGGGCTGGAGGAAGCCCAAGCTGGGATCAAGATTTCTGGGAGAAATATCAATAACCTCAGATATGCAGATGACACCACCCTTATGGCAGAGAGTGAAGAAGAACTTGATGAAAGGGAAAGAGGAGAGTGAAAAAGTTGGCTTAGAGCTCAACATTCAGAAAACTAAGCTCATGGCATCCGGTCCCATCACTTCATGGGAAATAGATGGGGAAACAGTGGAAACAGTGTCAGATTTTATTTTTCTGGGCTCCAAAATCACTGCAGATGGTGATTGCAGCCATGAAATTAAAAGACACTTACTCCTTGGAAGGAAAGTTATGACCAACCTAGACAGCGCATTAAAAAGTAGAGACATTACTTTGCCAACAAAGGTCTGTCTAGTCAAGGCTATGGTTTTTCCAGTGGTCATGTGTGGATGTGAGAGTTGGACTATAAAGAAAGCTGAGCACCGAAGAATTGATGCTTTTGAACTGTGGTGTTGGAGAAGACTCTTGAGAGTCCCTTGGACTGCAAGGAGATCCAGCCAGTCCATCCTAAAGGAGATCAGTCCTGGGTGTCCATTGGAAGGACTGATGTTGAATCTAAAATGCCAATACTTTGGCCACCTGATGTGAAGAGCTGACTCATTTGAAAAGACCCTGATGCTGGGAGGGATTGAGGGCAGGAGGAGAAGGGGATGACAGAGGATGAGATGGCTGGATGGCATCACTGACTTGATGGACATGGGTTTGGGTAGACTCTGGGAGTTGGTGATGGACAGGGAGGCCTGGTGTGCTGCGGTTCATTGGGTCGCAAAGAGTTGGACACGACTGAGCGACTGAACTGAACTGAGAGAGCATTGTCTCATCTTGACTTCTATAACATTATTAGAGACTCTACCTTTGGTATTCATCTTATTTAAATGTTAAAACAAAAGGAAACCAACATTTTTGGGAGTTTTGTCCTAGTGAAGGCGATCATTGACCCTTAATGATCATTTCTCTGTTTTCCGGACTTCCCTGGTGGCTCAGACGGTAAAGCGTCCGCCTACAATGTGGGAGACCTGGGTTCGATCCCTGGGTCAGGAAGATTCCCTGGAGAAGGAAATGGCAACTCACTCCAGTACTTTTGCCTAGAAAATCCCATGGACAGAGGAGCCTGGTGTCCATGGGTTGCAAAGAGTCACGCACGACTGAGTGACTACACTTTCTTACACACTTTTTCTGTTTTCCAATTGGGTGAAAACTATGGAATTAATAATTCATCCAGAAGTTTTCAGGGATCAATATCAGACCCTCATTTATGGCTGGGGTATCCAACTGTTTTTCCCATCACAGAGCATTGTAAGCAATAACCTGTGTAACGCATGCTGGGGTAGACAGAAGAGTCTGGCTGTAACAGCCCCAGGGGATGAGGCTGACTGCACGTCAGTGCACTCATCACCCCCTGTAGCAGCAAGCTAGGCATCCACTTGGGGGAATTTGATTATGCTATAGACAATTTAGAAACCCACCTTCTCAACTTTATTTGAATCAGGGACTATTATTTGGTTGGCCAAATGTTCCTCTGGTTTTTAAGTATAAATAAAAGACACATTTTTCATATTCACCAAGAACTTCATTGAAAAATGTATTGAACAGTTTGTTCTGATGTTATTCAGTCACCAAGTTATGTTTGACTCTTTGCAACCCCATGGACTGCAGCACGCCTGGTTCCTCTGTCCTTCACTATCTCCTAGAGTTTGTTCAAGTTTATGTCCATTGAGTCAGTGATGCCGTCTAACCATCTCATTCTCTGCCGCCCCCTTCTCCTTTTGCTTTCAATCTTTCCCAGCATCAGGGTCTTTTCCAATGAGTCTGTCTGTTCTGCTACCTTCTGCCATTTTCCAGGCAACTTCATAATTCCATCTTCCCAAGACCTTTTTGTCTTTTTGAGCAAATAACTGTTCCAGGTGCCTTTTTTTCAGTCTTCTAGGGAGTTGAAAATTTTTTCATTAAGAGAGTTTTGTAAAGACAGAAATAAACTGAAATACAGAGATGCAATGTCTGGTGAATATAGCAGATGAATCAGAACTTCCCAGCTAAGCTCTAACAAGTTTTTCTTGGTCATCAAAGAAACATAGGGTCTTGCAATATTCTAATGGAAGAGGATGTGTTTTCTGTCGACTAATTCCAGATTCTTCTCATTAAGTACTTTCTGTTGGTGTAATTGGGAGCATACTTGTTGGAATTAATCATTTTGTTTTCTGGAAGGAGTTCATAATAGAGGATTTCCTTCTAATGTCACCGTATGCACAATGTCACCTTCTTTGGATGAAGACTGGTCTTTGGTGTGCTTGGCGGTGCTTCATTTTGTTTGCCCCACGATTCTTACATTCCGCCTTATTGCACAGCATCCACTTTTCATCTCCTGTCACAATTTGTTTTTAAAATGGAGCATTTTCATTGTGTTTAAGTAGAGAAACACAAGTGGAAATATGATCAAGAAGATTTTCTTGCTTAATGTATGTGGAACCCAAACATCAAAGTAATTGACATAACCAAGCTGGCGCAAATGATTTTCAATGCTTGATGTGGATGTTTTGAGTATGTCGGCTCTTCCCCACAAGGTATAACATTGATTGTTCTCAATTAATGTCTTGATTTGATAGCTATCAGCTTCACCTGGTCTACCTGACTGTGGAAAATCATCCAACAAGAAATCTCCAGCAGGAAACTTCAAAAACCGCTTTTGATACATTCGATCAGTCACAGCACCATCTCCATACACTGTGCAGATCTTTTTATATTTTTACATTTCAGTTGCGTTTTCTCCTTCCTTGAAGTAATAAGGCATACTATCCTAAAAATGTACTTTTTTCTTCCATCTTCAATATTAAAGTGGCTACACGAAAATTCACCAATTTTGATGTTTGTTTGTTTTAATGCAGGCTGATATGACAGCCGTCACAATACAGTCTAGGAAAAATGCTTCAAATGAAGTTAGACAACAAAGTGCTACTAGAACCATCTTAGGGGGGAAAAAAAAAACTGTTTGGCCAACCCGATATTTAGCTACCTTTAAGTTATATGAAGGAGATAAGTCCTGGGTGTTCATTGGAAGGACTGATGCTGAAGCTGAAACTCCAATACTTTGGCCACCTCATACGAAGAGTTGACTCATTGGAAAAGACCCTGATGCTGGGAGGGATTAGGGGCAGGAGGAGAAGGGGACGACAGAGGATGAGATGGCTGGATGGCATCACCAACTCGATGGGCATGAGTTTGAGTAAACTCTGGGAGTTTGTAATGGACAAGGAGGCCTGGCGTGCTGCGATTCATGGGGTCGCAAAGAGTTGGACACAACTGAGCGACTGAACTGAAGTTACATGAAGTCACAAAATTCAGACACATCCTTTCCTATATATACTGAGTAAGTTTTGAGAAACCAAGAGAAACAGAGGAGCCAAAATACTAGAGGAAGACACATTTCTGAATGGTCTCCAGTTCTTGATAAAAGTCTTCACAGATAACAGATGCTCAGTAAATATTAGTTGGCTTACAGCACACCGTCCGCTCTAGTGCTGACCTGCCTCTTCTTTCCCCCTCCCTTTTTGTGTGGATGGACAGAGCTGGAAATTCCTCGTCTTGGTTGTGGCACGTTGTAGATGCTCTCCTATGTGGACCACCTATCTGTTGTTGTAGATGCTCCACCCGCATCATTTACATCTGCCCTCTTCACGGTGTTCATGAGATGTGCAGCCTCATTGGTTTCTGTGCACAGCTTCTTTTCTAAAGAGCCAAGGCAGGTAACTCTGTTTTATGCCCCCCAAAAATCTTTCTTCTGTCGTCTTCCTTAGAACGGTAACCTGATGTTTTTAGAGGTGTTCTAGGTTATTAATCTAAAGATAGGCACATAGCCATTCTAACCAATGAGACATGATAGCTGTCTAATGAAGGTGTCCCTTATCAAAGGCGTTTGTTCAAAGGGTGAGAAGTGAATGACTGTTTCTGTGTTTTGAAGCATCCTTGCTTCCTGTCTTTGGATACAATATGAGGATGAAACCTATATATTTCATATATATATAAATTTCATATATATATATATGTATGTATGTATATATACACATACTCTCTTTTGATAAGGATAAACTCTTCTGTGCATCGTATATTTTCTAAAGTCATAGCAATTTTATGTATCTGTCCCATAATATTTCACAAGTATTGTTTTTTACATCTATCCTTTTAAATAAACATAGGGAAGTTTGAGAACATAATTTTATTTCTAACCTTCTTTCTCAGGTTTTTACATGAGCGCTTTTTTCATATGTTTTGTTTTTTTGCAAACCTGTTGCCCTTTACATCTGGTAAGAAGCGAGGCTAGACATTGCCATTTCTATGAATGGCAGAAGTGGTTTGCAATGACATTTGATTCTACTTGTCTCTGATAATAAAATGAAAAATAAGTTCTTCTTGCCAGAAGCTGATTGTACCTGACAAGCAAAGCTTGTGGTTTATCAATAATTAAAAATATTTCTGTGTTCTGCTACTGATGGAATAATCAGTCGTTCTGTCAATACCAATGTACCATTTATTATTCATTAAAGATAAATGTAGTATAATGGCCTTGAATTGCAATGTGTTACAATGAGATTACAAAGGGCATAAAAAGTTGATTCGTTATTTAGGAATTGATTAAACTTCTCTACTGATCTCAATGACTAGGGTGACCCCCTAGGTCACTATGGTGAGACAATGTTTTAATTAGAAAGGGTATTTAACAAGCTGGGGGTTAGTTTTAACAATTATTTAAACTAAGGGTATCATGCTCAAGACAATGATGAAAGTGAAGGCCCTGCTTCAAGGGTTAATTAGAGTTTTTTAGAGGAGATATGACACCCAGGAATGATGCTACCTACATTTCTAGCGTGTCACTATTTTAGGCTCTTACTTTTAGCATATATTGCTTGGGTCATTACAGCTCAGCCAAGTTTCATTCAAGTGCTTTATGTTCAAATAGCATCCTCCCCTCCACCGGTAGAGTTGGTTGAGTTTTTGAAGGGCCTTATGAATGATTCATTCCCCTTTTTCTCTGATTCTTTTGAATCTTTATACTTAGATTGGGGAAAATATGAGGAAAAAGTGGAATTTTCTTCAATTTTTGTTCTAAGATTTTTCCTGCCCTCAGTGCTCCCAGAAGTGAAAACTCTCAGCTGAGAAATCACCTCTCCCCTCTTTTTGGAACTTAAACAGTCTTTTCATTACAGACTGTGCTACCTGCATACTTTAATGGCCTTTTATCTCTTTTTATCTCTTTCTATTCAAGTGATGGCAGAAAATGTAGAGAGAGGGGAGAAGAAAAATTGTCTATTTTGAGTAAGGACAGTCTCCAGGATTTCTGCAATGGATTCATGTCCTGTATAAGGCTCATCTAAGAAGAATGGGCTTTGATTTAGGTCAGGTTGCTATTGTCTTTGAGAACAGATGGACTTGGGTCTCAGTATGCAATAAAGGGGACTTCTCATTATCTCAGGGCATTTAAATTTCATAGTAACAGCTGCAATCAAGAAGCTTATGTTCTGGTGCATAAATAGTCATATGCTTGTTCCTTGCTATAGGGAATCATTTGTGTGTCTTCAGAAAGGAGTTCAAGTGGTATCCTGCTACCTAAAGATGATATTGTGGGAAGAAATTAGCATCCCAATCCCCAAAATGTCACTTGGTAGCAGTGATACATTAAATCCAGGGCTAAGTAAGGAATTGCTGACTTTAGACACATTTATTGAGTGGCGACTGTGTACCAGACACAATATGAGATGATGTCATTTATGTGATCAAGATAACATGTGTAATACATAAATATTTTTATACATCTTCAGAACCATCTGTCCTAAATGAACACTTTTAAATAAATATACAGAAAGTTGAAAAAGATAATATGATGTGATGGAAATGAGAAAGTAAGGGCAATGAAGGAATGATCTCATTGAAGGTGGGACAGACTTTGCTCTGACGTTCCTCTGGTGTTAGAATATAAACCGTTTTAAAATGAGGCAGTGTTTAAAGATTTTGACATTTGCTGGATTTTTATTTTGTCAGATGTAGGAAGCTGTAGGTAAGCTGCGCTGTACCTCACTCTGTACCACTTTAACCTTGGATAAAGCACGACGCTGCAGCAAGTTTGGGGCCAAGTTTCCTGATGCCATTCTGAGTTAAAGCTAATTATCCTTATTTTTCTGAAACTTCATTTCTCAAAGCCATAGCAAGCATGTGCTCATAGCTTAGCTCTAATCAGTATGAGAGAGAAAAGCATTTTTGCAACATACTGAGTTCTTACAGTGATTTCATGTAAGTGATCAAAGTGATTGTTTCACAATGGTTTATCTGATACTCCCAGATGTGACTCAGGTAGCATGATCAAGGCAACCTGAATCAATGATCATGTCATACATGATCATTTTAAGCTGCTTCTCCTGCCTCCTGAATTCATGTTTTCACTCCAGTTCAAAACCCAGTTGGCTAGCCTTCTTTTGTGAAAATTACAAGCTAGATACTGTGATTGGTGACTCAGATTCCTAAAGCCATTGTTAACCTTGGTGTGTCATTTAGGGTTTCAGATGTTCTCTGGGCATTTGAGGGGACTTGGTGTAGGTCTAGCTGTACCCATCTCAGAGACAATGGATCAGCTTTGCAAAAAATAAATTTCTTTTTCTATCAATTTTATGTTCTTCTTGACCATGATTCCCACCGTTTCTATTGAAATGGCATTTCAAATCACAGCCTTTCTCCCTTGTTTGGATTTTTACTTACTCATGAAACACTAGGTGTTCTGTTCCTCTTGGGCTTCGCAGGTGGCTCAGTGGTAGAGAATTCACCTGCCATTGCAGGCAGGATCTTCCCTGGGTTGGGAAGATCTCCTGGAGAAGGAAGTGATAACCTAGTCTGGTATTCTTGCCTGGGAAATGCCGTGGGCCAGGGAGCCTGTCAGGCTGCAGTCCGTGGGGTCACACGGCGTCGTACACGACCGAGCGATGGGACACAGCCACGGTGTTCCTCTCGGGCTCCAGACACCGTTCGATGTGCAGGGCAGCCTCAGTAAGCGAGGAGGAAAAGGGCGGCACCCTTACAGAGCTTGTAGTGTATTGGAAGTTCACTAGAAGCGGTGGGAAAAGAGCAATAGCAAAGTAATCAAACCCAGCAATTAGGATTTTTCATAGAGTTATACATGGCATGGACATAATTGACCTGGAACATGCAGTACAGAGGAGTAGTGAGTTGTTTAGACTCAGTGGTCAGGGAAGCTTTCTGAGGTGGAGACAGTTGAGCTGAAGGCTGAATGACATGAAATCACCATTCAAACAAAGATCTGGAAAGAGAAGACACAGCAAGGGCAAATACCCTAGGAAAAGAGCAAGCTTAAACGTTCCAATTACAAACAGAGAAAGAACGAACAGCGTAGTGATGGTGGCTAGAAGACCACGAGTGAGATGGACTGCCTCAGTTTTGTTTGTTTGTTTTTAATTCCAAATATCAGGCTCTGAGCCAAAAAACGTGTTTACACATCTATTAGAAAGTGAAAACCCAGGGAGCAGAATTAGGACTCAAGGGGAATGGAACAGAGTAGGCAGGTGGGCCAATCTCAGGATGTGGAATCAAGCTGACTGCTAAGAGTGACTATGTGCTTGACCTTAAAGAACCATCTTCTAAAAAAAAAAAAAAAAAAAAAAAAAAACCATCTTCTACAAATCATATGAAAACTGGAACTCAAGGAGAAAAATTATCCGCCGACCACCCTTGTCAATTGATCAAAGGAGTCTGCACCATAAAGTATTAATCCCCTGAACTTCTGGGAGGTACATGCTTTAGACCAAGAGGAAGTCTTGCTTTTTCATATTTCAGCATCAGCGCAGATGCCCTGGGGCAGGAGATGTGAGACACATTGTGGAGCATGAAGGAAGGTGTTGTCAAGTTGCACCTGTGTGAATTCAGTCAGGGCCCAGCAAGAGCTGATGTCTGCAACGGTGCTGAGAATAAGACACCCCAAGGCTCAGACATGGTGTCTGAGACATTTACTGTACAGTGACGTTCACAATGACTAAGGAAAAGTAGTCAAGGACCAGAAACATAGAGGTCATTGTACAAAGTCTCAGAGGTCTAAGGTGTTATGGTACAGAGCATACATTTTATCCTAAGTATGTTGGAAAGACACTGGATGTTACTAATCAGGACAGTGATATGATCTCTTTTATATTTTAAATAGATTATGCTGGCTTTCATGCGGAGAGTTGCTTGTCAAAGGCTGAGAATGAAAAAGTTCCACCAGAGGAGTAGTTAGCCAAGTATGACCCACAGGTCAAACCGTGATCGTCTCTTGTTTTTGAAAATTAAATATCGTAATGACACAGCCACACTTATTCATACCCATGTTGTCTGTGACTCTTGTCATGCAACTGTAGCAGAGTTTAGTAACTGTAACACATACCAATGTCCTCCAAAGCCTAATAGATTTGCTATTTGAACATTCGCAGCAAAATTTTGCTGAACACCTCATGAGAGCAATCTTCCTTCAGTAGAGTTGATGATGGTGCTTTCCTGCCAGTATCCTTCAGTGGTTAGCTCCTCTTTGGGGATTGTTTTATTACAATGACATTGAATATTATATAATAAAACTTGATTTGGAAAGCAAACCTACTTTTCAAAATACATGTTGTATGACATGTAGCTTATTTTATCCACAGCCAAACTATGCTAGGCAGTATAACCGGTGCTTTATATTCATTAAGTGTATTAGTCAGCTGCATTGCAGTTAAAGACACATCTCAGTTGCTTTTAAGAACAAATACGTCTGTTTCCTCATGTTGCTTGTCAGCAGTTGTGCGCGAGATGCTGAAACTCTGCCCCAGAAGTTTTCACGTTTGGGGATCCAAGCTGAAAAGTGGATGTATCATCTTTATGGCAGCGGAGAAGAATCAAGAGTTGTGGAAACTTACAAGGCTTCTCAAAGCTTTCACTCTGATGACGCGTATGTTACATCTGCTCATGTTCCATTGGCCAACGCACATCATGTGACCAGACTCAACATCAGTGGCGTGGGATCTGCGGTGTGCAATGGTGAGGTGAACCTGCAAATCACAGTGTGACTGTCATGGATGTTCTACCCCTTTAACAGAAAACTTAGAAGGGAATTATCAAAATGCCTATTACCAATGTATTGACTCACTTCCAAATCTGCATTTTATGGACTTACTTTGTATCACTGGAGCTGATCCCTGTAAACATCTGTTAGTCCAGCAGGCTTCCCAGGTGGCATAGTGGTAAAGAATCTGCCTGCCAATGCAGGAGACGTTAAGAGATGCAGGTTCGATCCCTGGATGGGGAACATCCCTTGGAGAAGGAAATGGCAACCTACTGCAGTATTCTTGCCCAGAAAGTCCCATGGACAGAGGAGCCTGGCAGGCTCTAGTCCATGGGGTCACAGAAGGAGTCCATGGGGTCAGTCCCTGGGGTCACACAGTCCATGGGGTCACACAGCTGAGCAGAGCAGACACTCAGCGGGCTCCGTGTTTAACTTCATCAAGTTTAGAGGATACTGGAGAGATACTGCAAAGACACAGCAGGGCAAAAGGTTTTCCTTCTGGCCAGAAGGTGGCCAGACTGAGCAAACAAATTTAAGGATTCTTAGCAAATCTGAATATTAGATAAGCAATGAATGATTTGCTTTGTCTAATAAGCAGATAGCAAATATTGCAAGGGAAATAGTTATTCACGATTTATCTGAATTTTAAATTATACTGGATGTCCTGTATTTTCTCTAGCAGACCCATCCAGGTTCCACTGAGCTGTTTTGGGTTTATTTGTTTTTCTGTTGTAACAGACATGGGGTTAGCGTGTGGCAGTCACATCAGAGGCCCATAGTTCAGCTTCAGCCTTCACCTTCCAGCAAGTCACTCCTCACACAGCTCCTGATCAGATCCTGGCAGGCTCCTTCCCCACCAGGATGCCCGCCCTTTCCTGTGGTCTGATGGGCAGCCACACCCTCTCCAAGGTGTTAGAATCTCAGCCTGGAGGGGAAGGATTCTTCTCCACAGCTCATCCCTTTCCTGTTCATTGTCCCTCTGCTTTAAAGGTAGTAAATGTCTCCTGTACTTGGTTCTTGCATGCCCCTGAGAGTCTTTTTTTCTGTTTTTAATATTTTTGTTAGCTAACCACCTTTTCCTAATTTACAGTTGTTTATATTACAAATTCCCTGTTCAAATTACTGGTGCGGTTTCTTTGTCCTGATAAGACCCTGACTTCTTTGACTAGGGACAATCTCCAGTCTACCACATGAGATAATTTAAAGGTCAGTTATCTCATGAGAAAATGTTTTACCCCATTTCACAAGTAAGGAATCTGAGCCTTAAGAAGTTTCAGTAATGAGTGAAAAGTCATAGATCTAGTGAGTCATAGAGGCTTGATGTTTATACATCCATACATTTAATTTTTCCTGTCTTTCTAGCCATTAAATGGAAAGATATTTCAATATTTACTCCAGATTATATACATCTTTGAAATTATCAGCTGGTGGAGTGATGCCTCTTCTTCTATCCATGGTTGCTAAATGTCATGGTTTCAATGGTATAACTTATCCATTTTAAGGTGGAAGATTGGAGGCAGAAGGAGAAGGGGGCAGCAGAGGATGATATGGTTCGATAGGATCACCAACTTGTCATGAATTTGAGCAAACTCTGGGAAATAGTGGAGGACAGGGAAGCCTGGCGTGCTCCAGTCCATGGGGTGACAAAAACAGCAAAGATGAAAGATTAGAACAGGAAGAAGCAAATATTGTAATTAGCTTCCAACTAAAATAAATAAATTTAAAAAATTAAATTAAATTAAAAAAAATTACTGTAATGGGTCGAATTGTGTCCACCCCAAATTTCGCATATTAAAGTCCTAACCAGCACCACCCGCCGGCACTCCCCCCTACCGGACCAATACTGTAAAATGTAGCCTTATTTGGTGACAGGGTCTTTACAGAGGCAATCAAATTACGGTGAGGTGATTAGACTGGGCCCTAATCCAATACTACTGATGTCCTTAATAAAAGGAGAAATTTGATATATTGATGCATTATATACAAAGATGGGAGACAGTGGTGTGAGGAGACATAGAAAGAAGACAGCCATCTATGAGCCCTGGAGAGAGGCCTGAGAAATTCTCCCCTCATAACGCTCAGAAGGAATCAAGCCTGCTGCTGCTGCTAAGTTACTTCAGTCGTGTTCGACTCTGTGCGACCCCATAGACGGCAGCCCACCAGGCTCCGCCGTCCCCAGGATTCTCCAGGCAAGAACACTGGAGTGGGTTGCCATTTCCTTCTCCAATGCATGGAAGTGAAAGGTGAAAGTGAAGTCACTCAGTCGTGTCCGACTCTTCATGACCCCATGGACTGCAGCCCACCAGGCTCCTCCATCCATGGGATTTTCCAGGCAAGAGTACTGGAGTGGGCTGCCATTGCCTTTTCCAAGTCAAGCCTGGCAACACCTCAATTTTGGATTTCCAGCCTCTAGAACTATCAAAGAATAAATTTCCAGTGTTCAAGCACCCCATCTATGGTACTTTGTTATGGAAACCTCAGCAAACTAATGTGATTACTATTATGTGTTGTCCTTTTTATAGGAATATACTTTTGGATTTACTGATGTTTTTCTAATGGGGAAAGATATCAAAGTTGTTTTATGTTTATGTGCTTTTTATGAAAATGGCAGAGATTATAGTTCATCTGGCCATAAATACGTATGCAACAAGAGGTTATAACCCCACAGGAAACTGACTCTGATATAAGGATTGAAGTTGTATCAGTTTGAGTCATATTCATCTTCTCCACACCTTTGCTATTGTAAATGTGGTCCATAAACCAGGGGTGTCAGCATCACCTGGGAGTTGGTGAAAAAGAATCTCAGGCCTCACTCTAGATTTACTGAATCAGAATCACCATTAATGAAATGCTTAGGTGATTAATATGTGGCTCGGATGGTAAAGAGTCTGCCTGCAATGTGGGAGACCAGGTTCAATCCCTGGGTTGGGAAGATTCCCTGGAGAAGGGAACAGCTACCTACTCCTTTATTTTTGCCTGGAGAATCCCATGGACAGAGAATCCTGGCGGGCTACAACCGATGGGGTCACAGAAGATGTGGACATTATCAGAAAGCATTTAACAGAAGGCTTCCTGTGTGCTGTTTTGGATCTGTCATGAATCCTCTGTTCCTTATTAATTCCTGAATATTCAGAAATTAAGAGGAGAGGCAAGCCTCTCTGGGGACTGAGGAATACATGCATTTCCTTCATTAGTTTTTCCATATGGTGAAAAGTAACTATTTACGACCCTCTTTTGATTGCTTCCTTGGTAAACTTGTAAAGTCTGGGCTCTTGATCTTTATCTGAAGAAGCTACTCTTACAGAATTCAATAAAGCACCCTTGTTCCATCAGAGCTTGGGTCCCCGTGTCTGTCTGTCTCTCTCTCTCTCTCTCTCTCTCTCTATTTCTGGCTGATTCCCTGGAGCGTGAAGGCCGGCTGCGTAACCCAGGCAATATTAGCCTCTTTCCTTCTTTCACTTTCTCATCGCTGACTCCGGACCACCAGGTTCCGGTCCATTAAAGGACCAGCAGACATGACTGAGCGACTAATACTTTCACTGTAACATTTAGAACTCTGAACACCAGGTAACATCATTGTCTACCAGACAAAATGGCAAAAAAAAAAAAAAAAAACCTCCGAGAACTTACCCTTCCTTTTATTTTTGGAAACTCCTAAAGCAATGTTTTGTATTGTTGGAGCTAGCTTGTTGGAAGCACTAGAAAGCATTAGAAATGTTTATCTGGTCACAAGTACATCAGTTTGATTCACAGCTGGTTTGAAGTCAATTACCTAAAGCTGAAATGCCTCTCAAAACTCAATAATGTCATAATTGCTCTTAATTGTTTGCCTGTGACTTTTTTCTGCCTACTTGTTCCTTGGTTGTTAATAAATGGGCTCTCAAAACCAGGAAGAGCCTTTTGTTTTACCATCGCCAGATGCAGGAAGACATGTGTGACATAAATTCAACTTATTGCTGTGATATAGGGATGTTTGAAACTAAAAATAAGTAAATGAAATCAATTAAAAAGATATCAGAAAAAGCCCTAAAGAACTCCAGCTAATTTGTCAACCAGCTCTGGATCCATCTTCAATATAGCTGGTCATCTGTATTTTCACTAGGTAAAAAACATTTTTTTTTTCCTGGAAGTGGAATTTTGAATCCATTTTATTGGTGCTTTTCTGTCAGGTTTTTTTTTTTTTTTTCCCCCTAATATAAGAGTATGCCTGCTTTTCTTGTCATTGAAGTTGTATGTTTTTATTTTTACTGGGAAGTGAGTTGTCTTTTATCTTCTGGTTGAGAAACACACTCAGAAAAAGAATGAAAATCTCACCATTTTACCTGTTGAATCTGGAGACAAAAAGTCACAAAGTGTTGAAAACAAGATTCTCTCACTACTCATTGGAGTGTAAATTTAAAAAAAAGAAAAAAGGGGGAAAATGGAGTCAGTCTTGCTGTATTTACTAAGTTTATAAGTGTACATATCTTTAGACTACAGGTAGACTTCCTTTTATAATTAAATCTTTATTTTGAGATAATTATAGATGCGTGTGCAGTTGTAAGAAATAATACAGAGAGATCCCTTGCATCCTTTCTCCCATTTCCTTTCCCCTAGTGGCTAACATCTTACAGTATTACAACCAGGATTGATACTGATACAGTCAAGATGCAAAACACCTCATATGGCTCTTTTATAGTCACAAATACTTCCTTCCCACCCCTACCGCCTTTAACCCTTGGCAACCATGAACTATCTTCCATTTCTTTAATTATGACTTTTCTTGAATGCTATATAAATCAAATCATACAGTGTTTTGGGATTAGCTTTTTTTTTTCATTCAGAATGATTGGAGATTTATCCAGATTTTCGCATGTATCCATAATTTGTCCCTTTATATTGCTGAGTAGTATTCAGTGTAGCATGGTTTAACAGTTTATCCACTGAAGGGCATTTGGGTTGTTTCTAGTTTGGGACCCTTATGCATAAAACTACCTTAACATACACACACATATACTCACAAAACTACCTTACACAGTTTTGTTCGGTGTTTGGTGAACATAAGTCTTCATTTCTTTGCCATAAATGCCATAAATGTCATAATAGATTCCAGTCGGTGGGTACTATGATAGTTCCATGTTTTTAAGGAACTGAAAAACAGTTTTCCAGATTGTCTTTAGCATTTTACACTCTTACCAACATTGTATGAGTGACCCATTTTCTCCACACCCTCACCAACATATGGTGTTGCCACTCTTTTTTACTTTTTAGTTATTTTGATAGTGATATCCTTTTGTGATTTTAAATTGTGTTTCCCTAGTTGCTAATGATGTTGAACATCTTTTCATGTGCTTATTTGTTATCGGTATATCCTCTTTGGTGAAAAATCTGTTCATGTCTTCACCCATTTTTGAAACATAGTTAGCCCCCATGAATTTATCCTAGAAATGTTCTATACAGGTTCAAAATTACAGGTGAGCAAAGTTATTTTGTGCCATTCTTAAAGACATGATTTAGAAATATCCTAAATGATCATAAAGAGGAACTAGTCACCTAAATTTTAGTACACTCAAATAATGTAATCCTATACAGCTGTATAAAGTGATGAAGTTCATTATGTGCAGACACTGTCTATATGTATTTTTTTGAGTGAAAAATAAAAGTTTCATGAAGTGTATTTTGTATGCCACTATTTTTATGAAAATAGAAAAAAGCTACTATTCATATATGCATAAATCATGTCTAGAAGGATACATGAGAAACAAAAGCAATAGAAAAGGATACGGAAAGGGATGAGAATCTTTACCTTGTACTCAAAATGAATGACTGTGTACTACAGTAAAAGCAACAAAGTCAACTTTAATATTCTGTGATATTGGATCAATATGGGGAGGAGCACACTGATGATCTGGTTGATAGTATCCACTCTGCTAAAGTCAACACCAAAATTCCTCTAACTTTAGGCTGAAAGTTGAAACTAACCCAGGTATATGTTTTAATCTTGTGCATGGAGTTAGGTACACATTGCAAAATGTTCTAAGATGATTTTGCACTTGTCCTGAATTGTAATGAACATAGCTGTCTTCATATATTTTGCTTGTTTGTTTCCTCCACTGTTCAATGTTTGTATTACCAAGCTGTGCCGGGCAAATTCTGGTGGAATAAACTGCCTCAGTGATGAGAGATTCCCACTGTTCCAAAGAATCCAAACCTGATTCTGTCTATTTTATGCCTCGGGGCCTCTTGGCCACTCCCTACCCTCCAGTAATTCACTTCCCCACATGGTTCCTTTTCAGTATGGCGGGCTGCAGGTGTTAGGTTCCTCAGTATACGCTCCTGCTGGAGATTAGCCATCATTGGTTTCCTGTAAGAATATTTGCTGTAAATAATGTAGGCTATTAATCCAGACAGAAATACTAAATTGCCACTGGAAAAAAAAAATGCTTTCTAGTTATTTCTCAGTATTTGGAGAAGCAAATCTGAACACAGGGCAGAGATAATATAATAAATAGGCTTTTGTGAAAGTGCTATAGACTGTCTTGAATTCCTTTACTTCTCAAAATATGTAAATTCCTCTCCTCCCCCCTCATATTTATCAAAACATAAGATCAGACAGGCCAACTGTTTTCTCTCATTCCAAAGTACCATGCTGTTTTAAGCTTCTAAGCCTTTGAGCATTTTGTTTCCTCCAACAGAAAAGCCTTTCTTCACTCCCGGTCCCCATCTGCCTTCTGAATGTCTACTTCTCCTTCACAATTGATTGTGGGATTGGTTCCTCTTGTCTCCCGTAGAATTAATTCATCCTTCATCTGTGCTACTGCTATTTAAATACACTGCTGTTTCTGCAATGATAGCACAGTGTTGACATTATTTGTTCATATACCCAAAGAAAACATTCCTTAACTATATTTATGTTCTTAAGAGTTCAGTTCAGGTGCTCAGTCGTGTCTGATGGAGAACCTCTATACAGTCAGCAAAGAGAAGACTGGGAGCTGACTGTGGCTCAGATTATGAACTCCTTATTGCAAAGTTCAGACTTAAATTGAAGAAAGTAGGGAAAACCACTAGACCTTTTCAGGTATGACCTGAATCAAATCCCTTACGCTTATGTTCTAATAAGAGATATGTAATTTTCAAGATTTGCACATTTGATTATTTGAAAAAAGTAGAGGCTATAAGTATGAAATCACATTATTACACATCTCAGGATTCACTATTATTAAAAAGTTTTGTTATATGATATGGAGATTGTCCCATAAACTGCATCTTCTTGTAACTTAAGAGAACCTATGAAGTGGTGTTCATATATAAGAAACGGCATGTTTTCAAGACTTCCTGTGTGTGCTCCCATCTTCACTTCTCTCCAGGTGAAGGAAACTGTTTTAATTGCGGAGACTTCAGAACCTTGACTGGACTGTGTTTATGAAAGGGAGGAGTCAGTGGGCTGCAGACGATCAGCAGTTTCTGTTCTGGGTTTCTGTTCTGCCTGTTTCTCTGTTGGAGTTGGCATGTGGCATGCCTAGATTCTAATTTGGATTTATCTCCTAGGATCATTTGTTTAGTCTGGTCTGGCTCACCATAGATTTTCATTGATTTATGGGGCTCAAAATCAACTTGGGAGTTGATATTTTGTTGTTGTTTAGTTGCTAAATCATGACCTCAGGGACTGTCACCCAGCAGGCCCCTCTGCCCATGGGATTTTCCAGGCAAGAATCCTGGAGTGGGTTGCCATTTCCTTCCACAGGGGATCTTCTCAACCCAGGGATGGAAACTGCTTCTCCTGCATTGCAGGCAGAGTCTTTACTGCTGAGCCACCAGAGAAGCCCTGGGGTGTTGACATTAATTTGTTCTAATTTCTTGTGTTTTATATTTATTGAGAATTTTGCCAGACTGTAGAATACAACTGAGGCCAGAATCCGAAACTTCTGGCCTCCTTCCCACAACATCCTCCAATAGTATCCCAATCTTAACCTTCCTTCTGAAATATTTAATCCTTTAGTGCCTTAAACTAGTCTTACAAAAGAGTCTTGTTATATTTGTCAATTCTTTAAAATATTTTCATGATATCTGCTTGGGTATAACTTTGGGAACTTCTGAAAAGTTTGAGTTTATTTTTTTATTTTATTTTTTTCTCCTGAAAATTTGAGATTAAAATGGGCACTTTCAGGTTACAGTTATTCATGGAGCTTAGCACTGGTTTGGTCTATGAGTAGAAATCCCAGGATTTCCAAGTACCTGAATTCTGAGTTAGAGTGTTGATGTGGTTAGCATGTTAATTTCTGTAATAGAAGTTAGAAAGGGTGGATTTGATGACTCACGAGATATACATTATTTATGAAGGAGATTCTGATCATCTTACTCAAAGATTCAAGGCTTGGGGATTTGGAAGCATAAGTAATATCTTAGATTCTAGCACAAACCTGAGCACAGAGTAGTAATTCAATAGAAACGTTATTTGGTGAAGGATTGCAGAGTTGAATTCTTTGTCTTTTTAATACTTGGCACAAGTATAAGAGGGTGCCCTAATTTGTAAAGTTTGAAGAATTGTTTTCTTCAAAGAACTTAGAACAAAGTACGTTTCCAAGGAACCTATGAGATTTTATTCCAAGACCTTGGAGACAAGTTATACCACCATAATTCAGGCCTATTAATCTTCAAAGGGGCTTCCCTGGTGGCCCCCTGCTAATGCAGGAGACATGAGTCCAATTTCTGGCTCAGGAAGATCCCCTGGAGAAGGAAATGGCAACCCACTCCGGTATTCTTGCCTGGAGAATCCCATGGACAGAGGTGCCTAGAAGTCTGTGGGGTTGCAAAGAATCTGACATAGTGACTAAACAATACCAACAGATCTTCAAAGAAAAATATGTATATCATCAGTGAGACCCTGAATAGAATATGGAACTTGGTAGGATGTGAAAGGAAGACTGGTTTAGACTTTGGTCTTATACTCAGTCCTATAGGCTTTGACAATAGCCTCATTTTATCACCCAAATATATACAGTATAAAATGACCCTCAAAATGACTTTAATGAAACCCAGTATTATCCGTGTAACTCATTTTAATATCAAACTGCAGATGTAAAAGAAAATTCTTAAGGAAACATCTAACAACAAGACACAGTTCTGAACAAATTGACCTGCAAGATCGAATAATAAAAATACTCCTTCATCAAGAAACGGCCTTCTTATGTAAAACTCAGAAATATACACTTACTGCAGCTTTCCTTAAAGGCAAGGATGTCATTGTCTCCTTCACATGCATGTGCCTGGATTTATAATTTAGAATTGTGCTGGTTTTCCAGAAACGTATATCTGTGTGCATTCACCTGTACATGTATATGCAGAAATTTTAAATTGAATTTATCCCACATTATTTTTGCTTGATCTGTGCAGGATTAATCTGCTCAATGAGTATTAAAATAGGAAGTGTTTCTAATCAGTTCCCAACATTTTAGAATTGAAGATTATCATATTTTTTATAAAGAGATAGTGTTTCTGGATACTTTTCAAAAAATATTGAAAGGGTCTGGTCCCCCAGGACCTCCATTCCTTTAGAATAATAATCAAGAGTAGCTTTGTTGTGCCTGTCTCTCTTAGGATGGGCCCAGACATCTCCACTTTGTTCGAGTCCCTTCATTTTCCATTGACTCCATGCCACTGACATTTAGGACTGGTTGCCATTTTTACATGGAACTAGGATATCACTTTTCTTAAAATTTCAACTGAAAAAAACATAAAATAATTATTGAACTCATACTTTGATAAGAAATGAAAGCAAAACCAAGCTGGAGATGGTAATGGATTTTTCATACAAAACTGACTTCATTGGCCCCTCCAAACAAATGTATTTGCAGACTCCTGGTACAAAAGCTCCCCAAGGGGCTTCCCTGGTGGTCTCGTAGTTAAGATTCTTCCCTTTCAATGCCGGGGTTGTGGGTTGTGGTAGGAGTACTTAGACCTCCCATCCTGTGTGGTTTTTTTAAAAAAAGGAACAAGCCAATATCATCATAATAAATATTTAAAAAGAACCCTCCCCAAAATGTGTTGGTTATAAAGAAAAACAACCAAGATATCTCCTACATTTCCTTAGCTATTGCCATGAATGCAGTTTTTAAAGTCTGATGATACAGGGAGGAGGCCATGCCATAATGGAGTCAGTGCTGTTCTGAAAGAAGAAAAAACTAATCATGGACAAAAAGTCTGTTTATTGTTTCTGTTGGTCGAGAATAAGCTAAAAGCTAATTTCAGCATGGCTGATTGGGCCTTTGTTTCTTTGGGGGGTCAGATAAATATACTCTTTCCCTCAAGGAACTAAATGAATGGTGATGCTGGCAGGTCGTGCTGATCAATGGACTCCTGCCATGGTTTCTCTTTGGCTCTACCCCTTATCCATTCCAGTCTGGGCTATTAATATCTCGACACTTTATGCCTATGACCTTCCTAACCCTTTCACTCTGCCCTTTGGTTGCATAGTGGGTTGAATAGTGGCCTCATAAAGATATATCCAAATACTAACTCTTGGTACCTGTAAATGTGGCCTTTTTATGGAAGTATTTATTTTGAGATAATGGTAGATGCGTGTGTCTGTGCAGAAGTAACAGTTAAGGGTCTCTAGATGAGATCATCCTGTGCTTAGGGTGAGCTCTAAATCCAACAAGGAGTATCTTTACAAGAGTCAGGAAAGGAGAAGACACATGGAGACAGGGAGGGGAAGGCCAGGTGAGGACAGAGACGAGAGATTGAAGTGATTGTCAACAAACCACAGAATCCAAGGATTGCCAGCTACCACCAGACAGAAAATAAGCACAGAACGCATTCTCCTTTAGAGGCTCCAGGAGGAGCCTTACTGACACCTTGGGTTTGGACTGTCAGTCTCTGGAAGTATGGCAGAATAAGTTTCTGTTGCTTTAATCTACCCAGTTTGTGGTGTTTTGTGACAGCAGCCCCAGGAAACCAACACAGAACTTTTAGGGATTTTATTATGATTGATGCACTTTAAAGTAGTTTCATTTTATAAAAGTGCACAATCATATCATTGATAAACAAATTGGCTTTGCATTTTTAAGGCTACCTGCAAATTTGGAGTAATGTTCACACCACTGTCTTTAGGGAAGCATTTACCAGCAATCAGCATTAAACCTGGTTTCTTTCATCTTGGGTGGCAAGAACTGCTCATTGCCTATCCAATAACCATTCTGTATCACTTTATTCAAGAAACCTCACATGTTCACCATACAACAAAATTTTCATTAATGAAATGCAGCCATTGGTCTAGACTTCTCAGAAATCTTAAACAGCAGGGCATGCTTGACTGTCACACCCTTTTGATTTTATCCCCTTCTTTTCTTCCTGTCTGGAATCTGAACTTGATGGGTGGAATCCTGGCAGCCACCTTGTGATCATAAGCCAATAAGCAGAGTCTTAAAGAGGCATAGCAGGATCCTAGTTGCATTACTTTATATCAGCTCTAAACTGCCTATTTCTGGTCCCCTCTTTATATGAGAGGGGGAAGAAAGCACATCTCTCTGATGCCAGATTTATTATAAGCATCTGTTTCTAGCAGCTCACTTAAACTTTGATTGATAATCTCATCTAGCCTCACTTTTATAGTCTTTTAAGGATTTATATTGAGCTAAAACTCTTACCTTCTTAGCACATGTCACAAAATTGGGTTAAGTTTCACATTTAATCTTCACCTAAAAGTTGGACTATTATTATAATCAATTCACAGGCAGAGAAACTAAGGTTTTATTTAAAAATGTAGTGACTGGTTATAGAAAGCATATTGGGGAAATTATTTTATCTCTTCATGACTCAGTTTCCTTTTCTTTGAAAGAAAGAGTAGCACTATCAAGCTACTCTAGGATTGCAGTGAGGATTAAATGGGCTTATATATCTATAGTGTTTAGAACACTGTGATTTAATGAGAGCTGTATAAGTGTTATACATTATTAAGTGTTCAAATATGTCTAACTAGAAAACATTCTAAACACCATACTATACACTGTGTTATCTTTTCAGAAAATAAGCTTGATTCATAATGTATCTTTGCCCTCATTTTCCAAGGGAATGCTTTGAAAACTACCATTGCAATGAACTAGATACAGCATTAAGTGCTTTTATATCTTTCATCTCATTATGCATCTCAGAACAACAAAGTAGGCATTATGATCTCCGTTTGATATAAAACAAGGCTTATATACTTAACTGATTTTTCTAAGTGCTAATTACAAAGGGTAAAACTGGTTCTCAAACCAAGGTCTGCTATTTTTGAGTTCAGTGATCTTTCCTAGGGCTCCAGAGCTGCCTCAGCCTCTGTGCATTAAACTGGATGTGCATGCATGTAAATATATGTAGACATACAAGAACTCACACAGACTGATTAAAAAGCATCATTTTTCAGAAGCAACTCTATTGTATCTAAATTACCTCAATCAAAACTTCTACAACCAGAAAATTGTTTCAGGTTTTGAATTCACATTGGTAATGTCCTCATGACTCTTTATGATCTTAATTCCAAATTCTTTTATAATGCTCAATGTCTTATATCATCCTATATTTTAAATTTCTGTTCATCTTATTTTACGTTTACTGTGTGTGTAAGAAATCACACATTTTACCTACAGAACAGATGCATACATGTTTTCTTCTACACTTATTTTATAGCCACGCTGTATAGCTTGTGTGAGAAATACAACTTTTTAGTTCCCAAAACCAGGCTGTTATAATTTACCAAGAATGAATCCAGGGATTGGCTGTTGTCTGATCGATGTATATTGGTGCTGATGTCACAGATTAGAAACCATGCAGAGATGAATACCTGCTTATAACCTCTGCTTTCCCCAAAGGACCACCTCGGTTTTTCTTCAATGGGGAGGCCAACCGCCAATCTAAATCTCAGGATCAGCATGACCTTGCGAGTCCTCTGCAATTCCACTGGCAACGAGATTCCCATTTGTAACTGGAGTGAGATCTAGCTGTCATTGTTCTGTAGGCAGGATCCATGGAGAACTGCTGTTCAAATTGGAAAGAAGTTTCCTCTCATTAAAAGCAAAAGAAACCAACTGGAAATAGCACGGCTGTTAGGAGCAACCATATGGCATTGGCTCTGCTATCCCAAGGGCTAGTCTCCAATTCCAAGAAGGGCAGGGCAGGGGCTGGAGCAGGAAGAACTTTCTCTTTCCTTTGGTTATTAATATCCAACTCATGTGCTGTGCTTAGTCGCTTAGTCATGTCTGCCTCTTTATGACCCCATGGACTGTAACCCACCAGGCTCCTCTGTTCATGGGGATTTTCCAGGCAAGAATACTAGAGTTGGTTGCCATGGCCTCCTTCAGGGGATCTTCCCAACCCAGGAATCAACCCAGGGTCTTCTGCATTGCATGTGTATTCTTTATTGTCTGAGCCACCAGGGAAGCCCATCCAACACATAGAGGGTTCTAAAGATGCAGTGCTAAAAATAGAAGTCTTTTGATGACAAGAAAATACCCTGACACACACAGAAACAAAATATTTAAATTAGATGGCCCCATGGGAAATAAACCAGTAGTTGCCTTTCCTTCAAAACTCTTCAGTCTCTACATTTTCCTATTGGGATATTATTATCCTGATTCGTATGCACAACTATGGATTGAAAACCTTTCATGTTCTTGTCACTTTATATGCATTACTAAATTTTTAAATTTATTTTTAAACGGAAGATAATTGCTTTACAGTGTTGTGTTGGTTTCTGCCATATAGCAATGTGAATCTGCCACGTGTGTTAGTCGCTCAGTCGTGTCTAACTCTTTGTGACCCCATGCACTGTAGCCCACCAGGCTCCTCTGTCCGTGGAATTCTCCAGGCAAGAATACTAGAATGGGTAGCCATTCCCTTTTCTGGGGGATCTTCCTTAACCCAGGAATCGAACCCATGTCTCCCACATTGCAGGCATATTTTTTACCATCTGAGCCACCAGGGAAGCCCAAACCAGCCACAAGTTGACATGTATCCCCTCCCTCTGAAAGGTCTCTCCCACCCCAACCCCCGTCCCACCCCTCTAGGTTATCTCAGAGCACTGGGCCGAGCGTCCTGTGCTAACAGAAGCTTCCTACCGGCTATCCATTCTATACATCGTAGTGTATCTGTGCCAGTGCTGCTCTCTCCATCTGCCCCACCCTCTCCGTCCCCTGCTGTGTCCACAGGTCTGTCCTTTACATCTGTATCTCCATCCCTGTCCTGCACATAAGTTCATCAGTACCATTTTTCTGGATTCCATATATATGTGTTAATACAGTAGGTGATGAATATGCTAAACTAGTTAAGATCCTTGGCTTTAGAAACAAACTTCTGAGGCCTGAATACCTGGGAGATCTTGGTGACTACTTAGCTGTCCACGGTGATCTTCATCTTCCTCCTTAGCAGAGTTGGCATATGGAGCTAGTCCTTGATGGCTGCAATGGCAAAGAATCTGACAGCCGTGCAGGAGACTCATGAGATGGGGTTTGATACCTGGGTTGGGAAAATCCCCTAGAGGAGGAAATGGCAACCCACTCCAGTATTTTCCCCTGGAAAATCCCATGGACAGAGGAACCTGATGGGCTACAGTGTACAGTCAGGTATGACTGGGCATGCATGCATTATTATAAAGTTGGCATAATGATGGTAGTGTTATCTTACAAGGTTATAGTGAGTTTTAAATGTAATAACCCTTGTAAAATATCTAGAATAATGCCTGGAATAGATTAATCATTTACTATGAAGATTAATTTATAATGAAGATAATACTTGTTTATCATTTATTGTGATAATTATTACATATTTATCATTTATTATAATAAATAGAGTAATCATTTATTATATTATGAGGATAATATAATCATTATCTTCATTTAAATCGATGAAGAAATTGTACAGATGACTCTCAGAGAGGCTCAACACTTTCCCAAGATTATACCTCAATTTGTGCTAGATGGGGGTTGAAACACAGTCAATCTTACTCAGCTATTTTAAGTTCTGTTTTAAAATTTCATAGGATCGTTGTGAGATTTAAGAGATGCGGTGTGTACTCTAAGTGCTCCATTGAGTGTAATTTCATTGTTTGCCTAGATGAATCCAGATAGACTCTCTCCTCTAGCATTAAATAATTTTTCATTCCAAAACTTCACTTATGTTCACATTTGTCTTCATTGCATTGGCAGTAGCATGGTAAATATAATTTTTCCTGTGGTTTTAGCAGGTGTACCAAAGATCAATAAAACAGAAGTACCAAGTTTCCCCACATAGCAGAGGATTGCACTAGAACTTCCATTAAGAACTTGCAAAGATGGGCCAAGACTACATCTACCAGCACTAGGCATTTGTATATTTCCAGCGTGTATGCCAAAGTTAAAGAACAATTTATTCATTAGCTGGCTACCAAAAGAGCTTTGGGACCAGTCAAATATTTCATCCACTAGAATAACAACAATTAGTGCACAGAATGAATTTGTAGAAACCATGAGAGAGAATGAACTGTTTTCTATCAAAATTCTTATAAGGTCAGATTATAGGAAAAATCAGTAACTCACTTATAGTTGTTTGACTTTTATATATTGTCTCCACTGAAGTATAAGCTTTCTGAGGGTAAAAACATACTATATTTCCTTACTGATCCTCAAAGTTTATGCCAGAGCTTGTACTTCATCAACATTGCTGACAAACTAGAGATGCAATGAATTATTCAGAGCTGTCTAGATCATAATGAGTTCATTAAATTAGACTGTTTCGGTCATCACTGAAGAAAAAGTAAGACTTTGGTGTAGATTATAAACTACCACGTACATATCATGATTTCTGCTTCAGCAGCTCTTTGGATGAACATTCATAAGCAACTCCGACCAACAATGCAGGAATGTGCACAAAACTAGTTGAGGGCAGAGTCTTGCCTTCAATATCATCAACCCATTTTTATGCATTCCATGTATTTCATCCTCAGATATTCATTCTACCTCTTAATTCATAAGCCTGAAAAAAAAATCTAGTTGATGGATAATTATACCATAGTTGCCTTTCAAATGGGTGGAAATGACATGGCATTGGTAACTAATATTACATAATGGGTCAAACTGTGAACTCTAGAAAAAGCACATCCATAGCAGCATGTGATTCAACAATAGTGCAGTGAATATAGTGAGGAAATTAATATAATAGTTGTGTATAAAAATTACTGTTTGAAAAAGTGAAACATATTACATAAAAACTGAGAAATTCAGCTTCTGTTGAAACATGGTTAGATGTGGAAGCACTGGACCAGCATCTTCCATAGACAGCATTTTCTTTAACCTAGGAACTGCTGCATAGAAGGCAATGGCACCCCACTCCAGTACCCTTGCCTGGAAAATCCATGGATAGAGGAGCCTGGTAGGCTGCAGTCCATGGGGTCGCTAAGAGTCAGACACGACTGAGCAACTTCACTTTCACTTTTCACTTTCATGCATTGGAGAAGGAAACAGCAACCCACTCTGGTGTTCTTGTCTGGAGAATCCCAGGGAGGGCGGAGCCTGGTGGGCTGCCGTCTTGGGGGTCGCACAGAGTCAGACACCTGAAGCGACTTAGCAGTAGCAGCAGGAACTGCTGAGTCCTTTAGCCTGGGACAGTTTGCTGCAGTCACAATTCTTCATATAATTTTTACATAAGCACTTACACATAGCTTGTTTCACCCATGTCCATTTCCTGACCACCAACTTTGAATCCTTAGGCCTACAGCATTGATCTTGAGGACAGGAGCTGATATGTGGAAACATTTCATTTGTTCTTTCTGATCTCACAGAGTATAAATTAGAGTAGAATAGAGCTGAAGCATTAAATATACTTCTCATAAATATATTCACTACAACCTCACTAGTACCTTATGGCAGTTATTCTTGGTGGGTGCAAGTATGTTTTCAAAACCCTTCTTAATATTAGTAATCCAGGAAGTTAAACTAAAATACTCAGAGTTGGGATATGCAATTTGTGAGTTACCTATTAATACCACAAGCTTTGTGACTTAAGAAACATATATTAATTATTTCACAGTTTTCTGTAAGTCCAAAGCCTGAGTACAGTTTAGCTGGATCTTCTGCTTTAGGATCTCCTAAAACTTTGATCAAGATGTTGGTTGGGCATGAGTTCTCATCAGAGGCTTGAATAAAGAATAACGATTTGTTTCCACGCTGAAGTGGTTATTGGCAGCAGTCCATTCCTTTTGGATTTTTGAACTGAGGTCCTCAATTTCTTGCTAACATTTTTATCTGAGGCTGCTGTTATCTGTTCTTTGCCATACAGACATTACCAAACATGGTAGTTTATTTCCTTAAAGTCAGCAAGAGGAAGGGACTTTTCCTTACAAATTAAGTGTTACAATCTTGTGTAATGTAATCATCTATACATACTCATGTATGTTCTGTCACTTCTGCTATAGCCTGTTGGTTAGAGGCAAATCACAGGGTCCACCATGCTTAAAGGAAAGGAATGAATACCAGGAAATAGGGATCATAGAAATCACCTTAGAATCTGCCCATCACATGAGTTGAAACTACTTACCAGCCCTAAAATCCATTAGTGATAGTTGTAAAGAGGCAGCTTTTTGACTTGGGATAAAGCAAACATTGTTAACAATTAAAGCCACATTTGAACTAAACATGAGCACAGGCACAACTCAAACAGAAGCTTGAAACAAGGAGATACAAGCATTTAGTGGAGTATAGTTAGGCTGAGATTTGGCAAATTGGAGTTCTCTTCATGTCTAAAATTCTTGTGCTAATTATGAGCATTATAAAAGTCAGACACACTGTGTTTAGCATGTGACAAGAAGAGAATGCTTCCTAGGCATTTGATGTCCTCGCTTGAAGTTCATTTTTTCATGATGATGACTATGACCATGAGCTACATATATGTATTTGATGAAATATCCATAATTACAGGATTCTAAGAATTGTCCAATGGAAAATAGTACTTTCTAAAAGTAGTTTTTGGATATCTACTGTATGGCTGAGGCAGGTCTTATAGTGAGAAGTGGAGGGATAGCAAAATAAGCATTTTTTGCCTTCACAGAATTTACTATCAGAGCTAGAGAAACAGGGCTCACAAACAGCATTAAAATAGAGTGCCATATAAGAGAAAATTCAATAAAATGTCACATTGCAGTATATGCACCCTGCTCTGTCCCACTTTTTCCTTTCTGACTGGAAAAATCAAAGAATATAAATCTATGAATATTTTCCACTACTGCTAACGCCTTAAGTAGGGAGTCACTAAACTAGCTGGAGGAAATGCCTTTAAAGTTGAGCTTCAGGAAGGGAGCATTCCACCATGGCTTAGTTGCAGATACCAGGAAGACAAACACTTTAGTCAGTTTATCTTGGTTATAACACAGACAACTGTTGAAATTCTACAGTTAAAAAAAAAAAATGAAAGAAAAGATAGAAGAAAGAAGAAAAGAAAAAAGGTGTTAGACTTTTCCAACACAAAATATTTTCGTCCTTACACATTTTGATTCCAGTTAAAAATTCAGGCTTTCCCAATTGTTCAGTGGATAAAGAATCCACCTGCATTTCAGGAGACACAGGAGATGCAGGTTCGATTTCTGGGTCAGGAAGATCCCCTGGAAAATAAAATGGCAATCCACTCCAGTATTCTTGCTGGGATAATCCCATGGACGTAGGAGCCTGGCAGGCTACAGCCCATGGGGTTGCAGAGTCAGATACAACTGAGCAACTAACACTCACTCACTCAAAAATTTAGGGATCTCCCTGGTGGTCCAGTGGTTAAGACTTTGCCTTCCAATGCAGGGGGTGCGGATTCAATCCCTAGTCAGGGAGCTAAGATTCTATGCCTTGGGCCAAAAACAAAAACATAAAACAGAAGCAATATTGTAACAAATTCTGTAACAACTTTTGAAAATGGTCCACATCAAGAAAAAAAAATCTTCAAATATTCAACTACCCATAAATAGATTTGGCATCCAAAATTAACAGCAGAAATAGATATATAAAATAATAGTCAGTGGAGATGTGAGTAGAATGTAAGCATCAGGACAGCAGGGGACTTCAGCTGCTTTTTGTTTTCTTGATGTATCTCAAGAAACTCCGAGTGGGGCCTGGCACATAGTTGTTGCTCAATAAATATGTATTGATTCAAGAAAAAGGTGGTATTCTATGACTTTATCAGCTGGTCAGTTCAATTCAGTCGCTCAGTCATGTCCGACTCTTTGCGACCCCATGAATCGCAGCTGTAAGCACCACTGAAACCTATGCAGGAAAGAAAGTTTAGTGGAATGGAGGCTGTAGGCTAATTTTACTGTAAAAGGACTGTCTTAACTGATTTAGGGTCTGTATTTGTAATGAAAGGTGTAGGGAATGTGATGTGCTCCATCACAGAATGTTCTGAAACTGTTGTTTCTGAGCCTGTAATTAAACATGCCACTTATCTTAATGGGCGCATGCCACTCTCCTCTCTGCACTGAGCTACTTAAGAACTGAAATAGCCCAGCGATTTGCAAAGAGCACACTGCAGAATCTCTCACATCTCTGGATGCAATTAGTTTCTCTGACAATGTAGAGTTTTCTTTAAGTGTGTGTTTATCTTTCTGATGCAGAAAGTGGGTGATGCAATTAGTTTCTCTGACAATGTAGAGTTTTCTTTAAGTGTGTGTTTATCTTTCTGATGCAGAAAGTGGGTGACAGGTGGCTCCATTTCTCACACACACACACACACACACACACACACACACACACACACACACACACACACACACACACACACACACAAGGGTTTCAAACCAGGATGTCACTTGGAGAGGTCACACTGCAGGAAACTAAAGAAGACCAAGTTAATTTTAGGTATTCCCCTGGACTTCTCTTCAGAACAGCCCCCAACCTAAGAACTAACTACCTTTTTTCCAGAATTCACTTAAGGCCTGTTAGAGGATAAATTGCGTTCCTTCCAAAATACACTCAACTCCAAACTCTTGGTATCTGTTAATGTGATCTTAATTGGAAATAGGGTCTTTGCAGGTGCAATCAAGTTAAAATGAGGTCATGCAAAATTGCATGGGCCCTAAATCCAATGGCTGATGTCCTTGTAAGGACAGAGCTATTTGAAGAGGAAGTAGGCCATGTTTTGAATGAGACAGAGACCAGAATTGATGTAGCTACAGGCCAAAGAGTACCAAGGATTGCTGACCAGCATCAAATGCTAGGAAGAGGCAAGGAGGACTCTCCCCTAGGGTCTTCAGAGGCAGTGTGGTCCTGCCAGCACCTTGGTTTTAGAGTTACGTCCTCCAGACCTGTGAGACAATATGTGGTTCTTGTTTTTAGCCACCTAGTTGATGGTAATTTTTGTAGCCCTGAGAGGCAAATACAGTGCTTCAGTGGGACAGTGAGCTGTATACTCACGGGCTCTTTCTCTCCTAATTCCCCATCTCTCAATGATTCAAGTCCACTTTCTTTTAAGTGAAACTAGACTCTGACCTTGGGGTGGGGTATTCCAGGCCTGCTGCAGGCCAGTAGTTTTCTTCCACTTAAAACTAATTTAGGACAAAATGACTCCATCTTTAGACACAGTGTTCTGTGATGAATGTCAGCCGGACCTGAGTACATGGTATAAAGCTGGGAAGAGAATTCACTGGAGCAACTTTCATTTTTTTGAGTGCATACAACGTAGTATCATGTGCTAATATTCTTAAGTGCTTAAAATCCTTTCAATTTTTAGGAAATATCACTAAAGAAATTGTCAATAATGAACACAAAACTTAGCTACACATTTGCTTATTATACACATTGTGTGTAATAGGAACAAGAGAAGTGTAAATGGTTGAAATGCCTAGGAAAGTCAGATTATTAAAATAAATGTTGGCTTTCACCTACAATGGTTTAGCAGACAGCTATTCAAAAATGAGGCTGTCCAATAACCATTTTTAAACTGTGCTTTGAGGAGGATGCAAGTACTTGGGGAAAAATCCCTGATGCTGGGAAAGATTGAGGGCAGGAGGAGAAGAGGGCATCACAGGATGGGATGGCTGGATGACTTCACCGATGCAATGGATATGAACCTGGGCAAACTTCAAGAGATGGTGAGGCACAGGGAGGCCTGTCATGCTGCATTCCATGGGGTCACAAAGAGTTGGACATGACTGGGTGACTGAACAATGAACAAGTGCCTGGGGGCATTTCAGTGGCTGTTTGAGCAGGTAAGGTAGATTCAGGGTCAGCTATGCTTTGTCCCCACCCTCACCTGACCAGACCTGCTCAATTTTACCTGTTTTATAGGTTGAGTTTCTGAATCAGCTGCCTTTGGAGAAAAAACAAAACAAAACAGCTTTTGTCGTGGGTTGCATCATGTCCCATAATATAAATCTGGAAAGAAAACCATGATTTTCAGTGGTAGACTCCTGGCCTGAAAGATGTGCTGGAAGAAATATCTTAATATATAAAGCAAAAGTGGATAAAGCCATGTAAAACGTGAGAAAACATGTTAGAGACCTGCAGGATAGATCTGAGAGACCCAGCAGAACGAGCTTGTGTGTTCAAGGACACCCAGAAGTAGATGGCTCTCAGAAAAGATAAGAAGAAGCAGTCTTGAAATACATAAAAATTACCCTAAGCAGAAATCATTATCAAATTCCTAACAATTACTGTATGTTAAAAGACAATTAAATATGATTGGTCAGAGCTCATGTGGCAGGTTGGGTTGGTGAAAAAATCAAAAGGACGCACCTAATGATAGGTTCATGCATTTCCTGAACGATAAACACTTGAAAGTGCCAAGAACACTAATAAAGGCTAACTCTCAGAAGGCATATAGACGGATGTTGAAATGAAAAAATGATGTAGATTAAAGCGATCAGGAAAAGATTTCTGAGAATAAACCTTTCAGAACTAGAAACAAATTCTATCTTCTTCTTATAACCTCCAGCCTCCTTTGCACATCTCACCAACACTCACACACACACATATGCACGTACACAGACACCTAACACAGATGCACACGTAGTCATACGCAAATTCTCTGTTCTGGGGCCTGAGGTGATTCTAAAATGTGACATGAAGTGTTCTGCTTTGTGATAAGCTTGGAATGTCACATTGGTTTGCTGCCATGTGGCACATTAATTTCATAAGACTAAAAAATTCACTCAAGCTCTACCTGCTGGTGATTATCACTATGACTATACCTATTGCCTGCAGGGCCATAGCTACCAAAAGAGAGTCATGGTATAAAAAAAAAAAAAAAAATCTCAGTCAATAGACTCTTCTTCATCCTGAAATTTTCAAATATTTTTTTAATCTACAAATCTATGATGTTTACAGGTATTAGATGACATAGATGGGTTGTTTTATTAAACTTTGAGTCAGCCTTCTTCATCACATTTTAGTGTAACTCCAAGTATGGGTTTATTCTTCTGTGTGTAGTTTTTAATTCATTCCAGAGTATTCAACTGGAATGAGTAGGACAAAACCATAGGTAAGTCACATAAGACTTACCTTAGATAGCAAATAGTCACATTTACTATTCTCCTAAGACAGCAAGTTATCGAAATGTATTATTTAAAAGTTTCATACAAAATCTTGCTAATACCACAGATTCCCAGTTCAACATCAGGCTCTCTAACTTTGAGCAAGACTTAAAAACATGTGTTTTGAAGCTACCAAGTGATTCTGTGTAGGTGATCCTATGCGTAACTCTGTGATTCAGTCCTAGAAGGGAAGTGCTTTAGACTTAAAGTGTAAATCTAATGAAGCAGACATCATTTTTCTCTTTTACACCTTCACACTCCACTGACACATAATTTACTACCCAAATTTTTTACAAAGATCGTATATTTTCTCTGCCCCTTTGGGATCTTTCTGTTAATTTTCTTGTTTTTAACTTGCTTCCGTCCTTCCTTTTAAGTCTCTTAAGCTCACACAGCTACTGGAATACACAGGGCGATTGAAAAAGCTCTCCTGTATGTCTGTATTAGTCTCTTGGGCTGCTATAACAAAATGTCATAGACTGAACCAACATATTCCTCACCATTCTGGAGGCTGCAAGTCCTAGATCAAGGCCTGGGGAGGGCCAGCTTCTGGGGCAAGCTCTCTTCTTGACTTGTAGATGGTGACTGCCTTCGTGGTCTAACGTGACACGGTCCTCTCTTAGGATGTGTGAGTGGAGAGAGCAAGCACCTAGTTTCTCTGATTATATGACACAAATCCTATCCGGTCTGGGCCCCACCTTTATGACCTCATTTAGCCTAAACTACCTCCACTGAGGTTCTACCTCCAAATACAGCCACACAGAAGGTTAGAGTTTCAACACCTTAAATTTTAGGGGTTCATGAGCATGCAGTCCATAACCATGCTGCTCATCATCTCCTCTCTTATATCCTAGCAGAGTTCTCTTTGAATTCATGGAATCCACAGTAAAGACAGGAAGCAAGCATGTCATATGCCAAACAGCCTCTCAGCACTTGCTTATAGAAACAGGGGTCCCCAGCCTTCGGGATCTAACGCCTGATGATCTGAGGTGGAGCTGATGTAATAATAATAGAAATAAAGTGCACCAAAATGTAATATACTTGAATCATCCCAATAATATTCCCCCACCCTGGTCCATGAAAAACTTTGTCTTCCATAAAACTGGTCCCTAATGCCAAAAACGTTAGAGACCACTACGTAAGAACGTACCTTCCTGGCCTTGCAACCGTTTTGGACATTCCATGGATATTCATAATGCATGGATCTCTCAAAAAATTTGGACATCTTCCACTTTCCTAACAATTACTTTGATTCCTTCGAGATACTTTAAAAATATTTTAATTCGGGGAAACATATTTGACCTCTAATGTTTCTATCACTTTTCAGTGGCCTTCAGACCCATGGCAGATCCCCAGAAATTATATGTTTTCCACCAGGTGTGAGTTTTAATGAGAGAGTTCTAATTAACTAAATATTGAATTGACTAAATATATATACCTCAGCTGTTTCATATTACTGAATGTGATATTCATTTGCATATATGTATGTGTGTTAGTCACTCAGTTGTGTCCAACTCTTTGCAACCCAATGGGCGATAGCCCACCAGGCTCCTCTGTCCATGGGATTCTCCAGGCAAGAATACTGGAGTGGGTTGCTGTGCCCTTCTCCCACATATATATATGGATATTTATAAACACCAATATTTATTTCAGTTTTCACAAGTGTTGTCATGCCAAATCCCTGGAAAAGTACCTGCCAACATAATTAATGTCACACAAAGGTGATGCAGCTATTCCTATCTATCTATCTATAAGAGATAGGCTACATACAAAGAGATAGATAGATGGATAGATAGGCAATAAAGTCATATTTTAGACGTTTGTATATAAGAATAGGAGTGTTTGCTGGTGGTCCAGGGATTAGGACTTAGTGCTCTCACTACTGTGGGAATGGGTTCAATCTCTGGTTAGGGATAGATGAGATCCCTCAAGGTGTGCAGTATGTCAAAAAATAGGAGAACATTAAGTGTCTGGTAAAATTATTTTCAAAACTTTTCTGACACCAAAAAGATTGCAAAGATGTAGCTACATTCCCCTCTCTTGGTTGCCTGCCTTATACCATAAAGGAAGTAAAGTGAGAAAATTAACCTTTCCAGAAATGTTCATGCACTATAGAAAGAATATATATGTAGCATGCTAGAATAACTTGAAGCTGCATTTTGGGGGGAGATAAGATAATCTGTTTTCTACTTGGAAAAAGGATACTGTTTCAAAGGGGCACTTCATAAATGGGATACAACTGGGATTTTATTGCTGTGAGTCATCTGCACAGGCTTTTCTCACCCAATGGTAGACCATGCATTGCATGGTAGAGGGCACTCTACTTTGAGGAGTATAGTAGCAGAAACTGGAGAGGCTAAGACAAGGTTAAGAAAGCATTTGTGGCTCCATATGGACGCTCTGAGTCTGTCTGGTCATTACACAACACGCTGGTGACTTTGCTAGGTAAAGAAGGACTTTATTTCTTGTTTCTATTTTCTAATGAAGTATTAGTAGAATTTGCTCCTGTGAAGTCGTGAAACTGGCCAAGTGCGTGCAGTGCATCATTTTAGGAGTGTTACCAAAAGAACTGCTATTGAAATTACTTTCCATGGGCCAAGTTTAGAGTATGACTTGAGACTGTGGTCTCTGCTCTGGCAGATGAAGCTTTTCTGAAGCAAGGTTGTGATCAGTTTAAAAACTGCAGAGAAATCTCATTGTCTATTTGGGAAAGGAGGAAATCCAAACTGGCCAAATATTTGTGACACTTATTTTGTACACACTTTGGGTTAACCTATTTGTGAAACTATTAATTGCTCTGATATATTCGGCCTGGGCCTAACCCAAGCTGCTAGCTACAGCAAAACACAGTGAGTGTATTCACTGTAATTTATATTTTGCAGTTTTTCTGCCTTCCCTAACATTTCCCCTTTCTGAAATTTTTTTAAAAATTCTAGTATCTTCTCAACACCAGCCACATACCTTTTTATTTACAAAACTTAATATTTAAGTGCAGCCTATGTGTATTTTAATCAATATCTTTGGTTCACCTAGCAATAAATAAATCAGACCTTCTGATTGATTTTATTTTTAAATTATAAGTTACTAACAGTTTTTTTGGCAACAAAAGGAGAGGTAACAAGTGAAAGAAAAATAGAACATCCTCCATTAATCTTCCCATAGTATTTTTATTGTGTTTTGTTTATGAATAGCATACATACAGAAAAGACATAAATCATAAGACTGAAACTCAATGAATTTTCACAAAATGAGCACCCAGGAATCAGATCCCAGATCAAGAAATGGTGCATTAGCAGCAAACAGATGGCCCCTTATTTCTACTAAGGTCACTTCTCCCCAGAGGTAATCACTCCTGTGATTTCTATGATGTTAGACTAGTTTGTCCTCTTCTGAGATTTTTGGAATCATTAATTGTCTTAGGTATGGCTTGATTTTTTCAACATTATGCTTATGAGATTCATTAGCAATCTTGCATATGCAGGCATATACATTTCTTTAGAATCTAAACCAAGAAATAGAAATGCTCAATAAACAAATGGTACATTTTAGTAGATACTGCCACTCAATACGGAGAAGGCAATGGCATCCCACTCAAGTACTACTCTTGCCTGGAAAATCCCATGGATGGAGGAGCCTGGTAGGCTGCAGGCCATGGGGTCGCTAAGAGTCGGAAATGACTGAGCAACTTCACTTTCACTTTTCACTTTCACGCATTGGAGAAGGAAATGGCAACCCAATCCAGTGTTCTTGCCTGGAGAATCCCAGGGACTGGGGAGCCTGGTGGACTGCCGTCTATGGGGTCGCACAGAGTTGGACATGACTGAAGTGACTTAGCAGGAGCAGCCACTCAATAGTGGTTGAATAACTTACATTCACAACATGAGTTTTTAGTATCCTGTTGCTGAAGACTAGTTATATGTATTCTTCATCCTAATTGGATCAGTGGGCCACCTAGGACATTTTATCCTTATGGCAATAGAAGAAATGCAAGAGAAATAGGTGGAAGTATATATCCTTCTTCCAGCCTTAGTTGAAAACTAGCATAATGTCACTTCTGTCCATATTTTATTGGCGAAATCAAGTCATACGACCAAGTCCAATATCAATATGTGCCCCATCTTTACTGGAATATGCTGCAAAATCATTTAAATGTCTGGATGCAGGGAATAGTGAAACATTGGGAATGACAATACAGCCTTTCACAGTTTGCTCTCTTGATGCCATTTATTTATATCCCTCTAATACACAAAATTTATCTAATACACAGAATTTCCCAAGACACTCCCAAAGTCCTATCTGATAATAGTAGGAGGCTCAGAGACCAGAATTTTATGCTTTGTGTCAGGTCAGTATTTTCCTCCTCCTCTTTGCAGTCTTTAGAGGGGGAAAAAAAAAAAAGACAAGTCAATCCTACATGCCTAACTCAGGGACCGAATAAATTAATAAACATTCATTTAGAAGATCAATGAATATGGAGCATATAGCAATCACTGTTCCTTGGAAATTCTGAAATCTCAATGGACAAATTTTGCTTCATTTGGCTTTTCTTGGGACATGGAATCTTCCTTAATTGAGATCTTGATCTGTTTCATTGCCACAGTTCCAAGTCCATAAGACTCCATGACTCTTGGATACATTTTTTTCTCCCAGTATTTTTGTTGGTGATTTCTAAAGAGACAGTGTATGTTGTTGTTCAGTTGCCCAGTCGTGTCCAACTCTTCACGACCCCATGGACTGCAGCACTCCTGGCCTCCCTGTCCCGCACCATCTCCCAGAGTTTTCCCAAGTTCATGTTTATTGCATCAGTGATGCTGTCCAGCCATCTCTTCCTCTGACTCCCTCTTTTAATTCTGCCCTCAATCTTTCCCAGCATCAGGGACTTTTTCAATGAGTCGTCTGTTCACATCAGATGACCAAAATACTAGAGCTTCAGCTTCAGCACCAGTGAATATCCAGGGCTGATCTCTCTTAAGATTGACTGGTTTGATCTTCTTGCTGTCCAAGAGACTTTCAGGAGTCTTCTCCAGCACCATGGTCTAAGGCATCAATTCTTTGGCATTCTGCCTTCTTTATGGTCCAGCTCTCACAACCGTAGGTGACCACTAGGAAGACCATAGCCTTGACTGTACTATATTGGCAGAGTAATAGCTCTGCTTTTCAACACACTATCTAGCTTTGTCATCACTTTCCTGCCAAGAAGCAGTTGTTTTCTGATTTCATGGCTGTAGTCACCATCCACAGTGATTTTGTGTCCATGGGGCAGGCTTTGCACCCATGGGGTTGCAAAGAGACAGACAAGACTGAAGCGATTTAGCATGCATGCATGCACCTTATTATTTGTTCTTGGGCTTCCCTAGTGGCTTAGACAGTAAAGAGACTTTATAGAATAATTTAATTCTTAGCGATTAAGATGATTTCTTAGACTGTTTCCGAGCTATAGAAATTTTTAGGCCAGAGGTGTTGTTTGAACTTGGATGTTTTTAGTCTTTTTGACCCAATTTAGGGGTGCTTTTCCAGAACTTTTCAAATCTTTGTGGGTTTTACAATTAAGTCAACTCTATGAAAAAAACCACATCTACAAATCTTAACAAAGTATGCCTCCCTTTAAGATTCATTTATTGTGTGTTTGTTTTTATTATTGTAGGGCCTCTGTCATCTCTTGAGAAGTCAGCTGTCAGTCTCATTCCTGTTCCTTTGATGGTAATTTTTTTTGAAGCTTTGAAGATTTATTCTTAACTTTTTAACAGACCTGTTATGATAAACCTATGGTTTACTTTTTGTTTCACTTTGGGGTTTTGTTTGTTATTTTTGTATTCACTTATTTTGGGGTTTTCAAAGCTTCACGAATTTACACACTGATGTGCATAATAATTTTTGAAAAATTATTGGCCATTATCTCTACAAACACTATTTCTGACCTATTCTTTTCTGTCCTCCAAGTACTCCAATTACATGTATACTAGATTTATTCTCTAAATTCCATGGGTCTCTAAATTTTTTTGTTTTCATTTTATATCCTGTTTGGATTATATAATCTAAACCTGTCTTTCAAGTCAATTATTCTGAAAATAATTAATCACATTTCATGTTAAAATATCTAGTGAATTCAAAATTTTCTATATTATGCATCACATCTAGATTTTCTATTTGATTCTTAAGGATTACATCTCTCTGGTAGAATTCATCATTTTATCTATTTCCCATCTTTCCCTCAATTTCTTAAACATGATTTTAAAGTCCTTCTCAATTAACTTCAATAACTTAATCACTTATGGGTCTACATATATAGCTTTTTGTTTTCTGCCATGGCTTCAGTTCTGAATTCCTGTCTGTTGGTGGGCCTAGTGGTTTTTTCTAAGTTGAATGCCAGACAGTAGTTTAAAAACTGTCCATGGGTTGCAGATTATCTTCTGTCTCTCAAGAGTGAGTTCACCCATTCCCACACTGGGCATATATGGTGGTGATTGCTTATGTCAATCAAATCTTGAGAGGGGCTGAGTCAAGGCTAGGTTGAAGTCCTCTTAAGACTGAGTCAACTTTGGCTTTGCCCCATCTTTCTAGGATTTTTGCCTAATGTGATTTTGCTAAGAACCTTTCTCTGCTATATTTTTCTGCTTAGGTTATGGCCTTCCTCCATAACAAAACTAGAGCTTAGCAATTATACTTAGAAGGTAACTGTCCATGTGCTTCCAGTTACTTCAGTATCAGTCAAAACTCTATTATTTCTCTCTGTCACTCAGCAAAGGTGTTCTGGGTTCTGACTCCTAGATTCTTGGTCTCCAGCTAATAGCCAGAATCATTAAGTTTCCCAGAATAAAAGTAGTTTCAGAAGGTCAGTTTATCTTTCTGAAGTTCTTCCTCTACTGAATCTTGGTCCATCTTTTTTATGTTGCTGCCTCTTCATCACACCCAAAACAGATGATCTCTGTATTTTGTTCAACTTTCCTTTTGTCTGTAGGTGTGTGCATTTGTCTGATACCAATTGCCATACACAAGTAGACATCTTTCCTTCTGTAGCATTTATAAAAAAGGATATTTTATCATATTGCGTGGCAGTCTATCTATATTTCCTTGAAGAAAATAGGACTGGTGGGCTACAGTCCCTGGGGTCACACAGAGTCAGACACGACTAATCAACTAACACTTTCACTTTTCACTATTTTAAATTAAATACAATTGACTAGTAACACTGTGGTGCTAGAGAAGACTCTTGAGAAAGCAATGAGATCAAATCAGTCAATCTTAAAGAAAATCAACCCTGAATACTCTTTGGAAGAACTGACGCTGAAGCTGAAGCCCTAATACATTGGCCACCTGATGTGAAAAGCTGATTCATTGGAAAAGACCCTGATGCTGGAAAAGATTGAAGGCAGAAGGAGAAGAGGGCAATAGAGGATGAGATGGTTGGATGGCATCACCAATTCATATACATGAACTTTGGCAAACTCCGGGAGATGGTGAGGGAAAGAGAAGCCGTGTGCTGCAGTCTGTGGGGTTGCGAAGAGCTGGACATGACTTGGTGACTGAACAACAACCAGTAGCATAATGAGCATTTGTGGGTTTTGGTTGCCCAATATTCAGTTTTCCATGCCGAAGTCATCTAACTACGTTTATTTACTTTATGGTCATCTAACTATGCTTATTTACTTCATGGCAAACCAAGATGTCCCATGCTATCACTACAAAAGTCAACAGCTACCTTGGAGGTCCCTTCTGTTATATCAATCCTTTCTCCAATTAGCACTTTGAAAAGATTGGACCTTAACCTCAGTTTCACCAGTTGGATGCTGTCTCCCAGGACTCTGATGACTGACCTCAACAAGGCAAGAATAGAGTTAATCAGTTCAGTTCAGTCACTCAGTTGTGTCCGACTCTTTGCGACCCCATGAACTGCAGCACGCCAGGCCTCCCTGTCCATCACCAACTCCCGGAGTCAGTGATGCCATCCAACCATCTCATCCTCTGCCGTCCCCTTCTCCTCCTGCCCCCAATCCCTCCCAGCATCAGGGTCTTTTCAGATGAGTCAGCTCTTCACACCAGGTGGCCAAAGTATTGGAGTTTCAGCTTCAGCATCAGTCCTTCTGATGAACACCCAGGACTAATCTCCTTTAGGATGGACTGGCTGGATCTCCTTGTTGTCTAAGGGACTCTCAAGAGTCTTCTCCAACATCACAGTTCAAAAGCATCAATTCTTTGGCGCTCAGATTTCTTTATAGTCTAATACTCACATCCATACATGACCACTGGAAAAACCATAGCCTTGACTAGACGGACCTTTGTTGGCAACGTACTGTCTCTGCTTTTTAATATGCTATCTAGGTCGGTCATAACTTTCCTTCCAAGGAGTAAGCGTCTTTTAATTTCATGGCTGCAATCACCATCTGCAGTGATTTTAGAGCCCCCCAAAATAAAGTCAGCCACTGTTTCCACTATTTCCCCATCTATTTGCCATGAAGTGATGGGACCAGATGCCATGATCTTAGTTTTCTGAATGTTGAGCTTTAAGCCAACTTTTTCACTCTCCTCTTTCACTTTCATCAAGTTCTTCTTCACTTTCTGCCATAAGGGTGGTGTCATCTTATATCTGAGGTTATTGATATTTCTCCCGGAAATCTGGATTCCAGCTTGTGCTTCTTCCAGCCCAGCATTTCTCATGATGTACTCTGCATATAACTTAAATAAGCAGGGTGACAATATACAGCCTTGACATACTCCTTTTCCTATTTGGAACCAGTCTGTTGTTGGTTGGAGTTTATTCATTCTGGTATTGTTGAGATAGAGAGAGAGAATATTTCCTGTTACAAAGACTTTCTAGAGTTTTCCACTGGAATTTGTTTCATGGTTCCTTGTCTATAATGGAAAGTCCTTGTATCTTTTCAACAGATTTTCTTTGTTTCTGGTGAATTAAAGAGCCAACCAACATGCTTGGATACACACATGACACTTTATCAGTCATTAAGCTTCTTCCAACCATAATCATGATTCCTTACTATCTGTTTCATTTCCAGAGCAAGCAGAATCATGTAACACATATAATGTGTGTGTGTGTGTGTGTGTGTGTGTGTGTGCATGTGCGTGCATGCTTATTCGTGTCTGACTCTTTACAACCCCACAGACCATAGCCTGCCAGGCTCCCCTGTCCGTGAAACTTTCCATGCAAGAAAAGTGGAGCAGGTTGCCTTTTCCTACTTCAGGGGAAGTTGGCAACCCAGGGATCAAACCCAAGTCTCTTGGATCTTCTGCACTGGCAGGCAGGTTCCTTACCACTGTACCACCTGGGCAGTCCCAACAGGGGTAATAGGACAGGAATTAACTGGAAGAGGGAAATAAGCAGTGAGAAGAGGACAGTCACAAAGTGTACCACATGGGGGCAGCAGATATTTCTGCAAATTGAATAGATTACCACGTTCTGTAAACATCATTTCCCTGCATAGGGTTAATTCTGAGGCTAACAAATTCAGTACCATCATTTAAATCGTATGTATCTTTATCATCTCCATCCTTTTTATCTGAATAGGCATAACTATTTTAAACAATTTATTCTACCATGGGCTTCCCTGATGACTCAGCTGGTAAACAATCTGCCTGCCATGCGGGAGACCTGGGCTTGATCCCTGGGTAGGGAAGATCCCCTGGAGAAGGGCATGGCAACCCACTCCAGTATTCTTGCCTGGAGAATCCCATGGACAGAGGAGCCTGGCGGGCCACAGTCCACGGGGTTGCAAAGAGTCAGACACGACTGAGTGACTAAGTGCAGCACAGCATGTTGTACATTAAGCACGTTGTTTCTAGCTTGTGAGGATAGAAATCAGCATTTATAATATAGTGATATTAAGAGAAGATCCAACAGTTGTGTCAAGATCAATAGCCCTGTGACCTTGAGCTTTCCTTCTTTTCAAACTTTAGACTTTTTGTCTTTGAGAAGAGAATGCCTACGTAGCAGAATTATGAATAACTAAAGGAGATGTTCTACATGACGTGCTTGTCACAGAGCCCGTTTGGTGAAAGTGAAAGTCTCTCAGTCATGTCTGACTCTTTGTGACAACATGAACTGTAGCCCACCAAGCTCCTCTGTCCATGGGATTCTCCAGGCAAGAATACTGGAGTGGGTTGCCATTCCCTTCTCCAGAGAATCTTCCCAATCCAGGGATCAAACCCAGGTTTCCTGCACTGTCAGACTATGTGGTAAGAACTCAAATATGCTTGGCATTATTATTTTTTCATCTTCTGCATGTGAGAGTTAAATAACCAAGTCTTTCAGAGTCTCAGATGAGGTATGTAAAAGAGTAAGACTATTTCTTTTGCCTCTAGGTTCAGAATTCCACCACTTTTCTCCTCTAATATGAATCTCAATTAATTGTCATTAGTGCTTGAGGAGAAGCAGCAAAGTTATATTAAAAGATGGAATATTTTCTTGTGAGACTGATACTATTACTCCCATGTGGAAAATGATCTCAGAGAAATGAATCTTTATGAGACACTGGTCTTTACATCTTTACTCTAAATATTCTCTAAGGCAAAGACATTATTGAGTTTTCCTGAATAGATCTGGAAATCCCTGCAAATTAAATCAAAGCCTTCTAGAATAACTGGATATTCTTGGAAACATAAGACAAGCCAGAACAGTCCCAGTTTGAATGGATGGTGTTTTAAAATGCTTGAGAGACCGCAAAACATAAAAGGATTTCTAAGTATGAGGAGGGAAATGTGTCTAGTGCATAAAAACCATACATTCAATTTACTAGAGAGAAGAACATTTTCAAGACGCTAACCTTGTGATTTGAACTGACTTTATTTATTCATTTCAAAAAAGCTATTCAGAAAGTAATAGGCCCTTGTAATGAAAATAGAAAAACAGCAGGAATAGGTGAGCTGGAGACTGTGGGTAAGAAAAAAAGGGAAGGACTGGCTCTGAGTTTGTGTTAAACAAATTATATTTTCATAAAATTTTAGAGGTAGAATTTTAGAGACATTAGTCCATTATTTTCCTTTAAGAGATGAGGACATAGACAGTCAGAGAAGTTCAAGATGTTTTCAAGTCTGTACAACCAGTGAGGGACAAAACCAAGTCCAGACCGTCTTATTTCTGTATAGTTGTTTTCCATTTTTCAACAGCGCTTTCTCTTTCCAACTGCTTATCTGTTAACTTTGAATACAAGCTATAAAAATCCAATTGCTTTTTAATAGCTTCTTTATGGATTTTTAAAAGCTTAATGAATATTTGTTCAGATCTGGTCTCAAATGTGATAGGACATGCATCATCTGGCCAGATGTTGTGTGTTTTCATCAAATAAAGCAGTTGTAATAGGAGATTCTAGTCTATTTGAAAATGTACGCAGTATGTAGATTATGGGTGTAGTCTAGAAAAGTATAAAACACATTTTATTGGAGAATATTTAAAGATATAAAAGACCAATATTTCTTATAAAGATTCATTTTTCTCACATTATTTCCCATGTGGAAATAGCAGCATAATTCTCATGAGAAAATATTTCATCATTTAACATAGTTTTGCTGCTTCTCCCCATATACTAAAGAGAGCTGATTAATTGGTATGCATGTCATTGCATCCTTTGATTAACACGTGTTCAGGTTTTCCTGTTTATTCATGTCACAGCTCAAATGTCTCTTCCACCATCTGTAACCCCCACCACCTACACCAGACATTCTCTATCCCATAACCTATTTTCTGTATCACTTACCACTATCTGAGATTATCTGATTTACTTCCAAATTACACATATTTTACCTTTCCCCTTCAAGGAAGCAAATTGCTTCATGAAGGAAGATGTTTACAATTTTTTCATTACTATATTTTCTGTACCAAAATATGTCTTTTTGCACAATACAGGACTCAACAATATTCCTTGCAAGAAGAAAGTAATCAAAATATGTTCAAGGTATCTTGAACATATTTCATCCTTCCAGTTTCTTCTTGAGATATTTAACTGATAATGCTGTGCCTTTTTAGAGCATTGATTGATTTACTTAAAGAATCTGGAAAAGTTTGATTAACAATTGCATAGGGAGAATTTTGGAGAAGGGAATGGCAACCCACTCTGGTATTCTTGCCTGGGAAAGTCCCATGGACAGAGGAGCCTGGTGGGCTATAGTCCATGGGGTTGCAAAGATTCGGACATGATTGAGTGACTAAGAAGAAGGAGAATTTACTTCCCACAGACTATATATTTTGAGAGGAAATTGAGAAAGCAATGTGGTTTAACTGTCCTCTGTAATCTCCCTGATTACATAATTACCAACTCTGGGTTTTTCATTTTGTTAAATGTGTTCCCTTTGTAACATCTCTGGTAAATGGGCTAAAGGAGTTTTTTTTTTTCCTCTTTCTTTTTTATTTTTTTAAATTATAAAAATACAATAACACATTTACAGGAGACTTGGAAAATACAGAATAATGTTACATATGAAGTAAAAGTGAAGTTGCTCAGTCGTGTCTGACTGTTTTGTGACCCCATGGACTGTAGCCCACCAGGCTCCTCTGTCCATGGTATTTTCCAGGCAAGAATACTGGAGTGAGTTGCCATTTTCTTCTCCAGGGGATCTTACCAATCCAGGGATCAAACTCAGGTGTCCCACATTGCAGGCAGACTTTTTGCCCAGTGAGCCACCAGGGAATCCCAACATATATTACAGTTATTTTTAAGTAGATAAATTGAGATTTTTAGATGGAATTTCAGTATCAAATTCTTAAAATTAATGGAATGAATATACAGAAAATTTGAAGGATATAGCAGACCTGAAAATACCATGAGCCAATTCAACATAATTCAGATTTATACAATTTTCACACAGTAGTATGATATAAATTCTATTCAAGTCCCCATAGACTATAAACTAGAAGACACTTGAACATATCCAGGGACATAAAACAAGCTTCAAAAATTTTGCGGTTTAAAAGTATTGAAATCCTACTGAATCTGTTCTCTTATCACTGTGGAATTATGTTAGAAATCAATATCAAAAGATATTTGAAAATAAGCCACATATTTTCAAGTGCAATGTGACATTTACCAAGGGAGATCTTTGACTCAGCCATTGGAAAAAATCTCAATAAAGTTAGAAGACTAAAAAACACAGCAGGTGATTGCAGAGAAGAAAGCATTAAAATGAGAAATTAATGTCAAAGTGAGAAATTAATATTAAAACACTTCAAAATTTTCATGTATTTGGAAACTAAATGTAAAGGACACTTTTAATTAAGAAAGTATCATGGGGAAATACATAGTGGTACATAACAGGCAGATTTGGCCTCAGAGTACTAAATGAAGCTGGGCAAAGGCAAACAGAATTTTGTGAAGAGAACGCACTGGTCATAGCAAACATCCTCTTCCAACAACACAAGAGAAGATGCACGGACATCACCAGATGGTCAACACTGAAATCAGATTGACTATATTCTTTGCAGCCAAAGGTGGAGAAGCTCTATACAGTCAGCAAAAACAAGACCAGGAGCTGACTGTGGCTCTGATCATCGGTGCATTATTGCAAAATTTAGGCTTAAGTTGAAGAAAGTAAGGAAAACCATTAGGCCATCCAGGTATGACCTAAATCAAATCCCTTACCATTATACAGTGGAAGTGAGAAATAAATTCAAGCGATTAGATCTGATAGACAGAGTGCCTGAGGAACTATGGACAGAGGTAACACTGTGCAAGAGGTGGTAACCAAAACCATCCCGAAGAAAAAAATCGAAGAAGGCAAAATGGTTGTCTGAGGAGGCCTTACAAATAGCTGAGAAAAGAACAAAAGTGAAATGCAAAGGGGAAAGGGAAAGATACACCCATCTGAATCCAGATTTCATAGAACAGCAAGGAGAGATAAGAAAGTCTTCTTAAGTGAACGATGCAAAGACATAGAGGAGAGCAATAGAATGGGAAAGACTAGAGATCTCTTGAAGAAAATTGGAGATACCAAGGGGAACATTTCATGCAAAGATGGGTAGAATAAAGGACAGAAATGGCAAGGACCTAACAGAAGCAGAAGAGAAGTTTAGTAGGCCCTTCAGACTCTTGATTCTGCCCACATAACTGCTACTCCTTCAGCTTCCCCATCTCAGTAATGGAGGGTCCTTTGTTTTAGTTGCCTAAATAATTATTTTTTACTTGCTCTTCCCTTTCTCTACCATCATACAGTTTGCCCATAAATTCTTACTCTTTTAAAAATGTTATTTATTTATTTACTTTTGACACTACTGGATCTTTTGTCTGTGTGGGCTTTTCTGTAGTTGTGACAAGCAGGGACTATTCTCTAATTGTGGTGTGCAGACTTCTCCTTGTGATGTCTTCTCTTGTCATGGAGGACAGGTTCTAGGGCATGCAGGCTTCAGAAGTTGCAGCTCTTGGGCTCTAGAGCACAGGCTCAATAGTCGTGGTACAAGAGGGTTAGTTGCTTCACAGAATGTGAGATCTTCCTGAATCAGGAATCAAACCTGCGTCTCCTGCGTTGGCAGGCGGATTCTTTACCACTGAGCCACCAAGGAAGCCCCAGTTCTTAGACTCTCATCTTTAAACGCATCCTGGTTTTAAGCACTTCACATCACCCAACTTCTCTAACTCTGGAACATCCTACCACAATCTCTTACCTAGATTATTTCAGATGTCTCCCACCTGGTGTTTCTGCTTTCACCTTCACCCCACACCCCCAAGGATAGTTTATTTTCTATACAGTCGTGGTAAACTTAAGTCCTATCGTGCAACTTTTCTATTCAAAACCAGTAGCCACCCATTGTACTGAAAGTAATTTCCAACTCATGGCTTATAAGGCCCTAGTTTGTTTGACCTCAAATATCAATTTATCCTAAATTTTACTCCTTCTCCCTCTCTCACTGTGCTCTGGGTTCAATGGCCCCTTTGTTCTGCCTATGAAAGAGCTAGCTCACACACATGAAACATATCCACTCTTAGAGTCTTTTCTCCTTGTGGGTAAAATGCTCTTATCATGCTCAAATTAGTGTGGCTCACACATACTTCTAGAAATGCATCCTTCCACCCTGTGCTCAGTACCGTGCTCTCAGGGACTTTGCATGACAACCTCTTTGAAAACAGGATGTCTCATTGCTCTCTATTACTAAATTATGCTTTATTTTTCTTCATGGCAGTTATCACCACCAGATACACCAATTTTTTTGTTCGTCTGTTTGTTTGTTTTCCATCCTCTCCATGAGTCTAAGGACTATGTCTGTTTTGTGTTCTGTTTGATCCCTAGTTCATAGAACAGTACAGGAGCTTATTAGGTACACAATCATGTTTGCCCAATGAATGAATAAAATATAATAAGTCTTTATGAAAGCCATTGCTTGAGGTTGAAGTGAGGCTGGAAGAGAACAAGCTAGAGGATCAGGAGAAGTTGAACTTGAGTCTGAATCTTGCTGTGGTTCTGCCCACCTTACCTTAGGCAACTTCTTAATCTTTCATGGCACATTAAGTCACTTCATTTGTGTCCGAATCTCTGTGACCCTACGGACTGTAGTCTACCAGGCTCCTCTGTCCATGGGATTTCCCAGGCAAGAATACTGGAGTGGGTTGCCATGTCCTCCTCCAGGGGATCTTCCCAACCCAGGAATTGAACCCGTGTCTCTTAAGTCTCCTGCATTGGCAGGCAGGTTCTTTACCATAGTGCCACCTAGGAAGCCCCAAACTTTTATGAGTCTTATTTATCTCAATGGAAAGCCGATATACACATACACACACACACACACACACACACACACAAGCAGATAAAATTGCACTGGGGTTTGTGGGTTGAGTTCCTCAGGGTCTGGTGTTCATTCATAATTTTTATCAAGAATCTTCACTGTAAATTTACTTATTGGATTTCTTTGAAGTAGTGGGGAAATTATAATGTTTCATACAAAATAATCTCTTGCCTTGATTATTGAATATAGTCAAGGAAATTATATATATATATCAATATGTACATATATATGCAGTATATATGCATTTTGAGCACATATGCAAACACACACAGATGTATGACGGAGGAGAAAGAGTTAAAAATAATAACATCAATAAACTGCTTGACAGAGCATAGTCCCTGAAGCCCAGTAAAGCTAACTTCCAGGTCTGCTCTTTTTGGCCCTTCCTTCTCTCTGCATTCACTCACCTTGCCTAGGTGACCTCTTGCAGAAGAACTTTCTTGTTATTTGAAAGAACCCAGGTGAGACCCATGAGGCTCCCACCACCAAGGTAACTGAGATGTCTGTGCCTGAGCTTGTTTGTAAGCTTGGCTTGCTACAATCTGTTTTTCAGCAGATGTTTGACATCATTTGTCTCTCAGCACAGACTGTATCCACCTTGATTTGTGGCGAGATGTAGGTTTGGGCTAGGACTGCCATCCAAATTAGTGCTGCAGGAGGCAGTTTACCCTCAGCCTCACGCTGCTGCTCCTGAAAGATGACTCAAATCCTTGCACTGTGTGTGGGAGGGAACATGACAATTTAATTTAAATACCTCCGCTGATGCGCTCGGTTCTGAAAGACACATTCTCTGCTCTGCGCTCATGTTCCCAGGCTGTCACTCTGCCTGAGAGTGTCAGCTCCAGCCTGACAGAGAGGGGAAGAGATGGCCTATGTTCTAAATCAACATGCTGTGTCACCAGATAGTGGTTACCAACTTGGCTTCTGGAAGCAGTCTAAGCTTGAACGCTGACTCCACGATGTTTCAGCCATGTGGCCGTAGACATCTGACCTAACCTCTGAGAACCTCAGTTTCCTCATCTGGAAAATTGGGATAACCCAGAATACTCCCCCACCTGCTGGAGTCATTATGAGGATTAAATGCTCTCTTTCAATTAAAACACTTAGAACCCTTCTTAGAATATAGTCAGGTGTTTTTTTTTTTTTTTTTTTGTATTTTTAATTGGAGGATAATTGCTTGACTTTGTTGTGTGGGTTTCTTCCCTACAACAATGTGAATCAGCCGTGGCTTCCCAGATGGCTCTAGTGGTGAAGAACCCACCTACCAATACAGGAGATGGAAGAGACTGAGGTTTGATCCCTGGGTTGGGAAGACCCCCTGGAAGAGGGCATGCAGTCCACTCCAGTATTCTTGTCTGGAGAACCCCATGGACAGAGGAGCTTGGTGGGCTACAGTCCATGGGGTCACAAAGAGTAGGACGTGACTGAAGCGACTTAGCTGTTAGCACACACACAGAGTCAGTTTTAATAATAATTGTTATCAGAGTTAGATTTAAGAGGAACAATAGTTCAAAAAGTCATCACAAAAGACCATTTCAGGAAGCTGAGATGCCCTACTGAAAACCAGTGAGATAATGCTAACGCAGGGCAATATGGAATCAGAAACCAAAGGTACGTAAGCAAACAGCAGGGTCTTCTGAGGAAGAAATGATTCACTGGAAGTTGAGGATGGAAGTGAGGAATATTTTATAGAAGATGAGCTGAGTCATATTTAAAAAGGAGGGACAGTTGACATTCTATGCAAAGATGGAGGAACTGTTAAAACTTCTTTTCTAATATGGGAAACCCTGAGTTTATAGTTCCTTTTCTCACTCAAAGGGGCTTTGGTCTTATAAATGAGTAAATTGTAGTCACATACAGTCACAGGCATGATGAGCAAAGGGCAGGGAATGAAACTAGAGTTTTTTGAGCATGTATGCACATGCAGTACTTGGCCAAGTAATTTGTTTTTCAACCTATCAGAAGTTTCCAGAAAGGGTGGTCACTGTCTCCACTTCACAGATAGGAAACTGACTTAGGAGGGTTAAATAAAGCAAACTTCCCATAGCTGTAGACAATCCGGATGTCAACCTAACTTCAATTGTTAGAGATTTTTTCTTCTTTCCACACAGTCATACCACGCCTTATTATATGCTGAGATTCATCCTTTATGAATAGACCTATATTCCAGATTCCCTCTTACTAATTATCTCTACATGTCACATCTTTTTTTTATCTCATGGGCCCCTCCAAAATAAGGGTGCTTTTTGTCAGGCATGTGAGAAAACCAGATGAGGCTGCCCCGGCTCCCCTAAGCCCTGTGTGGGCTGAGGAAACGCCTATCTATGAACACCTCGGACCTTGGTACACTTGTGACAATTCTGAAATAGAGGAAAGACATTAAATCAAAGCCTTTCACTGCTTCTGGTCCTGCCACTTCCTTTGGGCTTCACTCAACCACAGGAGAACTGAGGACACAAGATCAATGGCACAAAGAGACCCACCAGGAGTCCTGCTTAGGAAAGCTGCCGGGAATTCTCCTTTGCCACATGAGTGACAGCTTTCTGCAGAGCGCGTTTCAGAAAACGAGCATTCTCTGCAACACCCTTTCGCATTTTGACTGTGCCATGAAACACCATATGTATTTATATCACACCAGTGGTAATGTTTAAAAGAAAAATCTTTTAAGTCAGTTTTCACATTATTCCAAATGATAGAAAAAGATCATTTTGTTTCTCTCCTAGGGCTAGGAAGGGAGGCTTGTTATTCCTCACCAGTCATCAAAAGGATCTGGTGTTTCTACACTTGTGACAAGTATCCTTTTGGAGGCGCGAAGTGTCTGGGACACATCTGGTTAGATCAGGAATCCTTGTGTAACTGGACTCAGCGTGGGGTGCCTTTCTCCTTGGCTAAACAAGCTTAGCATCCCTCCCACTCTTACTCTGAGTGTATTTATAATCCCGTTTGTGCTTCCCAGCATTGTTTCTTGGTTTGCTCCCTGAATATGTTTATTTCATCAGATATATTTTGTAGAGCCAGCCCTTTCCTCTGAATCCAATTATTCATCTTTGATACTTATCTGTATTTCAACTAAACCTTGTACTCTGGGCCTTCTTTCATCCCAAACTTGGAGTCTTGTTCTGATCCATGACCTTCAGACTTTCACAGATACTTATCAACTTACACATGTCCATGCCTAGCAAGGCACCCTGAAATCCAGCCTGGACAAAGCTCCTGGTCCCCTGCTTACCTGGGTGAGTGGAATGCAAATAACTTGCATGTTTAACTCTCTCTCTGTCTCCCTTCCTCTCTCTCTCTCTCACACACACACAAACATACACATTGTGTTTATACTAATCAGTTTTACTATTGAGAAAGATGAGCCTTAGAGAAATTAGCAAACTTGCCAAAGGTAAGGACAGAAAAGACAAGGAGCATTTCAGTATTGGCAGCTGGGTAGAAATTGTGGGAGGTTAAGTGGGCTGCTTCTCTATATATTACAGCTTCTGACTGGAAAAGATGATTTAACTTTTTACAACATGTTAAAATTTGTACAGTACTTCTTACATCCCACTACCTCTCTCCTTTTGAACCCAAAGAAGTGGGTTTCATATTCACATCTTGGGAACTCAAGACAGGCACTTTCTCCACTGTCCTGATTCTCTGGAGTGTAAGTACCCACCAATGGCTACTATCTTTTAAGAGGCCAAAATTCTAGAAGCACTTTGTACTGCCTCATGCATTAACATAGGCTTCCAGGAAGGGCGGGGTGGGGTGGTTATTGTCTAAGAGAACTCAGACAATTATTGAGGTTGTTGTGTGGCAAAATCAAGTTACAGAAGTTTAGAGAATATTCTAGTGATAGTCAAGGGATGAAAAGTGACTGAGTGTCCACAGGTATCATGAAAAAGGGTGAAAGAGCAGCAGTTGGACACAAATGGAGAAAGCAGAGGCAATCCTTTGGTGTTCTTGTGAAGAAAAGTGAACAATGGGTTAAATGTCATATACGTATTAATATTAATAAGGGTCAGATAAAGGGATCAAATGTCTGTGGTTAAAGTCTCCAATATATTAAAGTGTGGAATTAAAAATATTATTTTGATATTTAGCATGGAGTAATGATTTGGTAAATGACAGATTCTCGCACAGAGGAAGTGAGTAGTGAACATGCTTGAAGGCCATTCTTTCACACCCTTTCTGAGTAAGAGGAAGAATAAAAAGTGGTTTACAGGAAGATAAGCCATTGCTTTCTGTATTCCGTGCATCCTGGGAGGCTCTGTGGAGTATCAAAGGCAGGCGTAGGGGTAGGAGGAAGATTCATTATTATCAGCTATTTTGGGCTAGAAGGCTAAAAACTGTTAGCTTTTAGTCTTGTTGGGAGAAAGTCTCTCCTTTCACACAATTCCTCACTACCTTTGAAATACAGTAATAGTCTTTGGGGAACATATTCTCTGGTTTTCCATTCTCAGTGAATGCACACACAAATGAAACATACACACAGACACACACACACATATACACACCCTTTCCTTGCTCACAAAGATATCTGGAGATTCCCTCTTGTTTTCAGAGGGAGAATTTCCAATCCTTAGACCTCCCCCCACCACCATCTTCTCAGTAATCTGGATTGGAGATGAGGGGGGTGGAGAGAAAAACTTGCATACTCCCCAAATCTTAGGTTTATTAGAACTGTGAACAGTGCATAAAAGGTTCTCTTTGGAATTACGAGCTTAACCCATTTTAAACATTATGAATATATGATCCCCTCTACGCCAGTTTACATATCAGGAGGAAAGAGGAATTCTGGGCTCTCAGAATAACTAGAAAGAAGTCCCAGTCTTTCTTTGTCTCTCGTATTTTAAATCTTCCTAAACTTTGCACATTCTCCATTACTTGATGACTTCCAATTTCCAAAACCTTTCCAATGTGCCTTCTTGAATTAATAGTCTGTCATCAGCAGAACTCCTTGTGTCCTCAGATTGCTCTATGGGTGCTCCTGTATCTTCTTGCTCTGAAGGAAACCTGGGTGCACTTTGAGAACATTCGTCCCCTAACACCCACTAAAATGTGGCTGTCTTCTCTCCCGTCACTCTCAAACCACTAGTCAGGGTGGTGGGACATTTATCTTCCTGCCCCACTTAGGTTTCCAGATCTTTCCCTAAAAGCCGCAGACTGATATCTCATGTCATCACATTATATCATCTACTCACTATCCCTCACTTGTGTTCTTACTAACCAATCTTTGAGCTACTTCTCTTGGTTTGGAAATGATTTTAGATCCTGTTTGAATGTTGCTTTTTCAACATGACTCATCTTAATTCTTAGAGCTTTACATTGATATAAATAGTGCTTAGTCATTGCTCAGTCATGTCCGACTCTTTGCAACCCCATGGGACTGTAGCCTGCCAGGCTTAAGTAACACTTGCCCAGGGCCATCACTACCTACTTTTGGACACACTCTCACTATTTGGCCTTTAGGATATTGCTTTCTTCACCTTCATCTTATCTCACTCAACAGTCCTCAGCCTTGTTGATCTGTCGTCTTTTCCTGGACCTCTTCCAGTTGTCCTTGGTCCTGTTGTTTTCTCCATCTACACTCACCCTCTTGATGACCTGGTCTCCCTGCTCATACCACCGTCTACCAGATTTATACCTCAAGACCAGACCAAAACCCTGAACTTCAGGCTGATAGGTACAAGTGCTTATGCAGCACCACCAATTGCAACACCAATGTGTTCAGAACTGAACTTTGAATCCAAATTCTTTTTTTTTTTTTTTTTTTTACTTTTTACTTTGTATTGGAGTTATAGCCAATAGCTGAAACTCCAGTACTTTGGCCACCTGATTCAAAGAACTTACTCATTTGAAAAAACCCTGCTGCTGGAAAAGATTGAAGGCCGGAGGAGAAGGGGATGACAGAGGATGAGATGGTTGGATGGCTCACCGACTCAATGGACATGAGTTTCAGTAAACTACAGGAGTTAGTGATGGACAGGGAGGGCTGGTGTGCTGCAGTCAATGGGGTCACAAAGAATCAGACAAGACTGAGCGACTGAACTGAGTTGGAGTATAACTGATTAACAGGCTTCCACAGAGGCTCAGTGGTAAAGAATCTGCCTGCAATGCAGGAGACACAGGAGACACAGGTTCACTCTCTGAATCAAGAAGATCCCCTGGAGGAGGGATGGGAACCTTTATGGCAATCTCCAGTATTCTTGCCTGGAGTATCCCATGGACAGAATAGCCTCGTGGGTTACGTACAGTCCATAGGATCACAAGGAAGTGGCTGAGCACACATAGCCAATTAACAATGTTATGATAGTTTTAGGTGGACAGCAAAGGGACTCAGCCATACAGAAACATGTATCCATTCTCCCCCAAACTCTCCTATACCGTTTGAGCCATGAGGGAACCCTGTTCTATCTGCAGGCTTTATCAATGTGTTATGAAAGTTCTAGCCTTCAATTTTTTGAGACCAAAAATCTTGGATGATCCTGGATTTCACTCTCACACATCAGATCTCAGTGAAAATCCTATTTGTCCCACCTTCACACTATACCCAGCCTTTTACCACTTGTTATCACCCTGGATGAGCATTCTCACACGTCTCTCTATGTTCATTTCACTCCCAATATATTCAGTTCTCAATATAGCAGCCAGAGTGATTCTTTTTCAAAGTCAGATAATGTCTTTTCATCGCCCCAGACTTTTCAATGGCTCCCATCTTATGCGTAGTAAAAGCCCCATGCCTTCTGTTAGCTGATGTTACTTCTCCAGGCTCAGCTCCAATTATTCACTCACTCACCCATTCTCCTCCAGACCGACCTGCTTCACACATACAAGACACCCTTCTGCCTCATTGTCTTTGCATGAGTTGCTCCCTGCTTCTTCCAAGCACTCTTCATCCAATTTCTACCTATCAAACTCCCTTGTCTTCTTAAAATGTGTGTTTAAATGTTACCTTTACAATTTGTCACATCCTGATCACTCAGTTTAAAACTGTCCAGCTTTCACCCACTACATATACCCCTCCTGATTCCTCTGCTGCTTTCATCCCTTATAGCCTGTATCACTTTCTAATATGCTATATATTTTATTTTTGAAGTTACGTGGATGTGGAATATTCACTGTTTATCTTCCTCTCTATAAAGAAGGCATCATAAGAGCAGACTTTTTTTTTTCAGTGTTATATCCCAATTCCCAGAGTAATGTTTGGCACATATTAAGTACTCAGTAAATATCTATAAAGTAAATGCATGATTAAATGGATGATGAACAGATAATTTGTACCTTTATTGTAAGTCATCTGATACGTAGAGAGAGTATATAGCCTTTGCCATCTAAAAGGACTAGACTTGAACCCTCTACTGCTATTTTTAACAGTGTGAGCTTGCATCAGTTATTTAACTTTATCAGTGACACTGGCCTCACAGTATACGCTTCTTGGCTTGTTCTAGGAGGAAAAAAGAAATAAACACCTATCACAACACCTGGTACATAATAAATGTTCAATAAGTTTCGGCTGTTACTGCGGGCTTTGTGAATAGCAGCTGCTTTGTTGCTTTCAGCTCTCTCTTGCTTCAGAGAGAAGTAGATCGGAAGTGTGCGCCTGTGTAACATAAGCCAATATTTCTGAGGCATCTTGGGCTAAGAATGGCTTCTGATCAGATTGTGTTGAGGGTGTGACTGAATTTAATGAGTGAGTATATTATTTGTGCAGGGAAAAAAAAAAAGTAATTGTCTCTACGTGAAATTTGTATCTGATTAGCAACAACAATTGTTTCTCTATTTTCAAGCTCTGCTTCATATCAGAGTAATGTGCCTGCAGTGTTTATTCAGTGAAAATGAGATTGGGTTTCCTTTCTCTGACAGGCTGAGTACAAGCCTTTTAAAGCCGAGAGCAAAATCCTCCTACACAGGACATGAGTTCTCTTAAGTAGGTTGTCACAATACAAAGAGCATAAAGCAGCTCCTGTAAACAGAAAGTGTTTGTCTTTTGAGGTGGGATGGGATGGACAGAAGTGTTAATAAATGCTCCAGGTGGATGGGACAGCACTTTGGAAATGGAAGATGAGCCAAATGGAGGGACCCCTGCTGGGATTTCAAACAACAGAAACAGCATTGCTTCTCAGGGCTCTCTTTAAAAAAAAAAAAAAATTGTAATTCAGAAAGATCAGTTGAAAAATACATAACAGTGATGGTAAGAATTTTTTTCAGGAAATTATAGGAACAAAAAATGTCAAGCCCTGTATTTTGTTTATACCCATGTGCGAACGCAAATTGCAAATGAAATGAGAACTTGATAGAGATTTATATATGTTTCCTTCTCTGAGTCTGACAAAGACATTTTGGTGAAAAATGATTGTCTACATAGAACAAAAATTAATTAAGAAGTGTGTCCCTAGAACAAAAGTGTAGAAAAATTGTAAAAAAAAAAATGGAATTAAAAAAGGAAGAAATATGTTCTTTCATAGAAACATAATATATGAGGATGGGATCTTATTTTTTTACTCACCATTGTTAGGTGAGGAAATTGAATATCCGCAGTTTTAATTTTCTTGTCCAGTGTCACACTGAGGGACAGGGCTGGAGTCAGCCTCCCTGGACTTCTGGTCCAGCAGGTGTGCTTCACTCCTGCTTTCTGTCCTGGTGCATCATAAAAGAGGTAGGGATGCTAATGCAGACTTCTGAAACAGAAAAAAAGAAAAAAATGACTAAGACGGAAAAGTGCTCTTGAGTTTGGATGGACTCCTTAAGTATTGGTCATGAAGCATCCATGTTAAAGATTAAAAGGAGAAGGAAATTATTCTCATAAAGATGTGGGCCATAGCTAGAGTAGAATCCCGGCCTTTAGAAATGGTACAGAGTCAATCCCAAACTCCCTAACTATCCCTTCTCCTGATCCTTTCCCCCTGGTAGTCACAGGTTCACACCACTCTATTTAAAATGGATAATCAACAAGGACCTACTCTATAGCACAGAGAATGCTGCTCAATGTTATATGGCAGCCTGGATGGGAGGGGGGTTCGGGGAAAATACAGCGTGTATATGTATGGTTGACCCCTTTATTGTCCACCTGAAACCATCACAACATTGTTAACTGGCTATACCCCAATAAAAAGTTGTTTCTTTCTTTTTTTTTTTAAAGAAATCTTACAATATAATGGCAGAAAACATCATGACATGGCGAGAAAGATCACTGATGAGATGATTCATGCAAAATCATTGACCTTGTGCTCAATGCATAGGATGTGCTCAGCAGATGCCCCTGACGTTTACTTACATGCCATTTCAACCCCACTGCAACTCTTTCACTTAGAGCATCACCTGGGAGCGCAAGGTCAAGTCACATGAAAAGTGTATTCACATAAATATCATCCAGATTTTGGTAGCAACAGATAGAATACTGCTTTTTAAAACATACTATTAACAAAGGTTGGGGCAAGATTAAAGGAGATCAACAAAGAGTGGTATAGAATGTCCAAGACTAATAACAACATGAAATTGTTACCAGCTGCAGGCCTGAAGGGGCCAAAGGAAGGGACAATCATTGTAATCCAAAGAAAGAGATGTTGTAGAAATACAAGAGGGCTGACCAAGAGATGGACCTTTTAATTCTGAGAAAATTTCAGACTCACATGCATTGTAAGAGATAATACATAGAAATCCCATGTGCTCTTTACTCCGTTTCCCCCAGTGCTTGCATTTGTAAAATTGATACAATATCACATCCAGGTTATTGACACAGATACCATTTCCATCACCATAAGGAGATGCATTTTAATAGTTATACTCATTTCCTACTCCCTCTCTTCACCATATGTAATCAAGGGCAACTACTAACCTGTTCTCCATTTCTGCAACTTCATCATTTCAAGAATGTTATCTAAATGGAATTTTGTAGCATGTGAACTGGGATTGCCGTTTTTCACTCAATAATTCTATTGAGGTTCACCTAGGTGGCTGGGTATATCAAGAATTTGTTCTGTTTTATCACTGAATTGTATTCCATGGTATGGATATACCAATGTTTGTTTAACCATCTGTTGAAGGGCATCTCTTTCTAGTTTTTGACAATTATGGCTAAACTGCTGTGAACATTCATGCAAAAGTTTTTGTGTGAATATAATTTATTGTGTGTCTAGAATAAATGTTCAGGAATAGGATTGCTTGGTCATAAGGTAACTACATGTTTAGTTTTTAAGGAAAGTGTAAAGCTGTTTTTCAAAGTGGCTGCCCCATGTCACATTCCCATCAATAAGATACAATGTTTACTCATAGCCTCAGGGCTTCCCTGGTGCCTCAGACAATAAAGAATCCATCCACAGTACAGGAGAGCCAGGTTCGATCCCTGGGTCGGGAAGATCCCCTGGAGAAGGGCCTGGCTACCCAGGAGAATTCCATGAACAATGGAGCCTGGCAGGCTACAGTCCATGGACTCACAAGAGTCTGACATGACTGAGCAACTAACACTTTCACTTTCTTTTTGCCCATAGCTTTGCCAACATTTTGCGTTGTCACTACTTTTAAAAAATGTTAGCCATTCTTATAGGTGTGCATCAATATCTCACTGTGATTTTAATATGCATTCCTCTAATGGCTAATGATGTTGAAATTGTTCCATGTGCTTATTTGGTGTCTTCCTTTTCAAGAACAGTCTCTTTGTATACATTTTCCTGTTTTGTAATTAGACTGTTTTCTAAAAATGGTACCTGCATATATTTGCACATCAAATCCCCTAGTTATCTGAAGTTATTTGATTTCATAGACAGCAACCCAAAATGTGAGATTGTCTACCTGGGAGTACTCATTATACTCTTACTTGCTAGAATACTTGACTTGGCATTTTGAAGAGTTAAAACATGAATCAAACTCTATTTAGTGCCAAGGGAGTACTCGGATATCTTGCAGAAAAGGAGGTGTTCCCCGAAATGAAGCCCCTGGGAAATTATAACTCCTGTTTAATTTAGTACTTCAGTGAGAGTCTTTACACATGGAATATGAATTTCAAAATGTCCCTACTGAAAAAAAGAATGTTCCTTGCTATTGTTTAAGTCTATTTTGAATGTTGCTTACTCTTTCTTGATTGAGAAAGATGGAAAGAACCTACTGAATCTTTCAAATATTTGATTTTGATTCAAATTTGATTCAAAATTTAAAAAATATTTTATCTTGCATTAAGGAAAGACATGAAGTAAAACATCCAGTGAAACATATGCTTAATCATGCCATGCCTGTGATTCTTTAGGAAAGGAGCCATTGGAATACTTAATTATATGAAAGTTTGTTTTTGGAGATGACACAGAGAATGTAGGGCATTTAAAAAGAGGTCATGGGCACTTCCCTGGTGGTCCAGTAGATATGAATCGGCCTGCCATGGGTTCAGTCCCTGCTCTGGGAAGATAGCACATGTTCTGAGGCAGCTAAGTCCGTGAGCCGCAAGAGCAGAAGCCTGTGCGCTCTAGAGCCTGTGATCTGCAACAAGAGAAGCCACAGCAATGAGAGGCCCGCACACCACACCTAGAGCGTAGACCCCACTGGTCACAACTAGAGAAAGCCCGCAAACAGCAATAAAGACCCAGCACAGCCAAAAATAAAGAAATACATAATTTTTTGAAAAAGAGGTCATGGTTCATATATATACAAATCACACCAAGAGGAAGTTGGGGTGATTTCTCTTACCTTACAGTAAGGAAAACTAACACCAACAGAGATCTTGTGACTTACCTGTCCAATCCATCCTTAAACAGGTCGTAAAAATAAGGGGAAGATGAGGACATTTCCCCACTCAAAGACTTCAGTGGTGATAAGTTTCCCACAGGGTGAAAGGATGCTCCCTATTAGGTAGGGCGTTCAAAGACTCCAGTTTGAGCCCATGTGCCTCTTCGTGTCTGTTCGAACTGCATCTGTGCTGCAACGGTCTGAGCCCTCTTACACCTTCCCATCTACACCTCTGCGCTTGTGGTCTCTACCTCCTAGACACTCGGTAGCATCCACAAGGACCCAGGGTTCCATGGCCACAAGGACAGAGCCTGCAAGTTTAAAAAACTTTTAAATTCTATTTTTAAGACAGATTTTGAATACAAATTATCTTATCTTTCTGGCCATACCTTGCAAATGCCTAAACTAAATTTTAAAGGAAGGAGAATTAGAATCCAGGCTAGAAGCTAACTGAAAAGTTTGCCTTTTTATTTTTCACTAAAATTCTACTGTTGTAAAGGATGAAGGAGAATATTCCTTCTACCTAGGGATCTTTATTCAAAGGAAAGTTAGCTGAGATTGTAAAGTGAGAATCTAAAATATTTTTCCTTCTTTATCAGCTAATATTCTCCTTGAAAAAGTTGCTACATCTGAATTCTTCTCTTGAGTTTTTATCTAGAGATAAACACTGTAATGGAAAGACAAACGAAGAAATCTGCCAGGAATGCTTTGTGATTGAGGTTGATTTATAGGCAAAGTCCGTTTCCTCCTAATAAGTTACTTGTATTTTGAATTTTGTTAAATAATGTAATGCGTTATAGCATGTTGTGCTGTAATTAAAGGCATGTTAAAAATCTTGCATATTCATCTGAAAACTTGATATATATTTTTGTATACATTTAAATAAGATACACTCAGATGGGAAATTTGTAGAATAAATTCCTCTGTCACTAGCTTGAGGCTTTAGCATGGAAGAATAAGAAGATGATGAGTATTGGGTAAGATGGATTCAAGTTCAAATTCCTTCTTATCTAGGGCAAGTATTTTAACCATCTTCCCCTATTTTTATAAATAATAGATTCTGTGCTTGGAATGCTAGCTCTGAGGGAAGTCAGACTCTCTTTAAAGCAATTGGTTTCTCCTAGACTGCCAGGTTGTAAGGAAGCTCAAGCTAGTCTTAGTTAGAAGCCAGGTGGAGAGAGATGCCTGACCATAACCCAGCAGTTCTTGCCATTCAGTCCAGGTGCCAGATGTGAATGAAGAGGCTATCAGATAATTGCATAAGTTGTCATCAACTGCAACTATACTACAAACCTCCAACAAAACTGCCCAGCTGAGCTCAGCCACCTCCTCAACTGAGAAACATAATATTTTGTACAAAATATTGTTTTAAAGGACTAAAGATAAGGATATAAAAAATCTAGGAATATAATAGCTCAATAATTGGCAACTGCTCAAATGCACAAAATAAACATGAAATACAAAAATCTCTTTAGCTGGTACTTAAGTTATGAAACAATGTAGAAAGATAGTAAAAATCTTTTCCAAAACAATACTCCATCATTAATAGTAGTTCTTAGGAAAGTGATAAAATCTTTTTTCCATCCCAAACTCAGTTCCTGGGTGCATAATCACAGGTTAACTACTCTGTGTGTTAGTTTTGTTTTTGTTTTTTTTTTTCATTCTTAAGTTGGAAACAAAAATAGTACTTACCTCAAAGAATTAATGTGAATATTAAATATGTTAATGTAGAAAATGTAGTAAATATATATGGTAAATGCTACATAAGTAGTTCATATTAGTATTAGTACTAGTGAGAATCTCTTTAGGCAATTCACAGTCATTTACCAGGACAGAAACTCCAGATAAACAACACTGTTTTCGTTTAAGAATCCAAAATGTTGCATGGAATATACCTGTCTGGAATTTAAATTTAACTGGGAGTCCTATATTGTTACTTGATAGATCTGGCAATCCTAGATTTAACCGGACTCAGCTTCCTCATCTGTAAATTGGGAAAACACACTGACTTCACAGGATTGTTTGCATAAAGAAAACAGTGTGTGCAGGCTACGTAGCTTCAGTCCTGTCTGACTCTCTGTGACCCTGTGGACTGTAGCCCGTCAGGCTCCTCTGTCCATGGGATTCTCCAGGCAAGAATACGGGAGTGGGTTGCCATGCCCTCCTCCAGGGGATCTTCCTGACCCAGGGATCAAACCCGCATCACTTATGTTTCCTGCATTGGCAGGCAGGTTCTTTACCACTGGTGCCACCTGGAAAACCCAAAGAGAACAGTACAAAATAGCTATTCACCCTTAGGTCTTTGCTTTAGATGTTATTCATTTCTTGAGGTTGGCCTTGGCTAACTTATCTAAAATTAGCCATCCTCTCATGACTGCCTATCTTCCTTTTCTACTTTGTTGTTTCTCCTTAGTCCTTTGACAGTGTAAAACATTAGGAGAAGGCAATGGCACCCCAGTCCAGTACTCTCGCCTGGAAAATCCCATGGATGGAGGAGCCTAGTGAGCTGCAGTCCATGGGGTCTTTGAGAGTCGGACACAACTGAGCAACTTCACCTACACTTTTCACTTCCATGCATTAGAGAAGGAAATGGCAACCCACTCCAGTGTTCTTGCCTGGAGAATCCCAGGGACGGCAGAGCCTGGCAGGCTGCCGTCTATGGGGTCGCAAAGAGTTGGACATGACTGAAGCGACTTAGCAGCAGCAGCAGCAGTGTAACACATTATATATTTTACATCTTTATCTGTATATTGTCTGTCTACTCCACTAGATCATACCTCCATGAGTAGTAACTCTATGTCTGCTCTGTTCACTGTTGCATCCTTACTGCCCAGAAAGTGCCTAGCATATAGTGAGCATTCAGTAAATAATTGTTGCTTAAATGAATGAATGAGCCAGTCAATGAATCGATGTTCCCTTTGTTGCTCTAACCTTTCTATACCACACAGCAGAGAACATAAGTATTTGCTTATTGAATGCATCATTTCTGTGGGCCTCTAAAGGTCTTAATAGATCTCTAGATCCTTTTGATAGCCCAGGCACAGTAGCTTGGAGGAAGGAGCTGAAAGTAGCCAGAATGGCAGATAAGGGCGGTGAGGGGATACAGGTATAATGTAGGGAACAGAGAAGAACTGAAATGACCATGGGAAAAGCCAGCTACAATTTAAAAAATTTGTTGTTCAGTCGCTTAGTTGTGTCCAACTCTTTGCAACCCCATGGACTGCACCATATCAGTTTGTTCAAACTGATATCCGTTGAGTCAGTGATGCCATCCAATGATCTCATCCTCTGCCACCCCCTCCTCCCCCTGCCTTCAATCTTTCCCAGCATCAGGGTCTTTTCCAATGAGTCAGTCTCTCAATTATATGACTTCCCATGTGGCACTAGTGGTAAAGAATCTACCTACCAATTCAGGAGACATAAAGAGATGCAGGTTTGATCCCTGAGTCCAGAAGATCCTCTGGAGGAGGGTATGGCAACCCACTCCAGGGTTCTTGCCTGGAGAATCCCCATGGACTGAGGAGCCTGGCGGGCTACAGTCCATGGGGTAGCAAAGAGTCGGACACGACTGAAGTGACTTAGCATTCACACATGCACTCTTTTCTCCATAGTGAAGTGCTCTCTAAAGCCATAACTAAAATATTAAATCCAATTTTAACTTAAAAACTGAGATATGAAGGCTGAAGTAAGATGTTAGACCAAGTCCAAAACCTAAATGGGCTCCAAGTCCACCCTACTTTCTACTACAGCCCCGCTGCTTAAGCCCCACAAGGAGAACCAAATCAAATTTTCTTCTAGCCTTGGGCAGACTCACAAGCCTAGATTTTATAGAGTCCTTATCCATAAAATGGGATAATGCCACAATCTGCCTCCTAGGGGCTATTAGAGAGATTTATCAGTCAGGTTTGCTAAATAGGGTGCTGCTTTGCGCCACGCTGTCATTTTGCATAGCCTAACACCTGAAATTCTTAGGTTCCGCTCATTTATTTTATGCTTGTTTGACCAATGAGCAGTGAGCTCCATCCTTGCTCCCTGTCTCCTGGCAAAAGCACGTCTAAGAAACTCAGAATTATTTATACCTGAAACTGCTTTTCTTCATCCCTCAGTGCCATGAATCATTATTGTGTATACATGATTACATATATTTATATATCCAATATACAGTAATTTCGTTGGGCTCTCAATCTGATTTATAATCTGCAGACAGTTTTATAAATGTCTTTGTCACTTTTCTGGGATGGATAGCCTCCTTGGGACCCTTCCTTGATGCCGAGATTTCCCACTGACTCAGGCCTCCCTTGTTTGTACATAGGCCTGACCATCTTAATGTTCAATATTTAATCAGAAAAACATTCCTTTTATATTTAGGGCTACTTGGAAATATGCTCTTCATAATTAAATGAAGAGGCGGAAAGAGAACAGGGGTCAGGCAATGGGAAACAAGGCCACATCTTTGTACTTGTGAATAGTATTGTTAAATAAGACAGAATTTTCATTTCAGGTCTGTTTGCCAGGATTATTTTCCCTTTCTCTCTCTCTCTCTCTTTTTTTTCTTTTTAATTTTTTCTTTTTTCCAATACACTGAAATTCAGCCTCTTCTTTGGAGTAGGAAAAAATGTTGTGCCTGCCTCTCAGTATGGTTGCTCCTATTCAGAGGAAATAAATGTCAGGGAACTTAACCCTTTACATATCCTAATCTGCTGAGTAAATCCATTGCTAAGGAGTTGTCCAGCATACACTGTATTGTAAGGAATGGAATGCATTTACCACGAGTGGATTTTATGGGCTTCAGATGAGCAAGCCTAGTAGACAGAATATTAATATCTGGCATTTATACAATTTCAGGCTTCCCTGTTGGCTCAGTGGTAGAAAACCCATCTTCCAATGCAGGAAACACGGGTTCAATCCCTGGGTTGGGAAAATCCCCTGGAGAAGGAAATGGCAACCCACTCCAGTATTCCTGCCTGGAAAATCCCATGGATGGAGGAGCCTGGGGGGCTACAGTCCATGAGGTCGCAGAAGAGTTGGATGCAACTTAGTGACTAAACAACAACAACAACAACATATAATGTCACACACACACAACTGTATATCAGAGAATGTTTAAGTACTTTCATTCATTAAATCATTTAATCCTCTGGACAACCGTATTAGGTAGAAACTTATTATTATTTCTGATTTACAGATGAAAGAAACAGTGGTACCGAGTAATGAAGAAACTTGTCCAAGGGTTCACATCTATTAAGAGACAGAGCTGGGATTTGAACTCAGGCAATCTGTCTCCCATTCACTGTGCTGTACTACTTATGACATAAAAAGATACTAGCAGAATACTCCTAACTGCTGTCTCAAAGGCCAGCCCAGGATAGCAGGATGCCTTTAAAGAGAACTTAGGCTCCAGGGGTTTTCACCACGTAAAACTTGGAGTTTTGGGCAGCAACCCATTGGCATGAGCCCTCCTAGGTTTCTCAGGGAAATAAACTACTAATGAAATTTAAGTCAGTCTACTTGATTTGAGTTTGTTTGTTTATGATAAAGCAGTGGAAATAATTTTGCTCAATCACTACTCTAGGTCAGATGCTCCACTTAGTAACTTCATAAGAGTGTTAAGTAGAATTGTCACGTGTGCTTAGTTGCTCAGTCATGTCCGACTCTTTGTGTGACCCTTTGGACAGTAGCTCACCAGTCTCCTCTGTCCATGGAATTTCCCAGGCAAGAATACTGCAGTGGGTTGTCATTTCCTTCTCCAGGGGATATTCCTGACCCAGGGATCAAACACGAGTCTCCTGTGTCCCCTGCATTGCAGCTGGATTCTTTACCCTCTGAGCCATCGGAGAGAGTTGTTTTTTGTTTTTTCCTTTGGGTCATAAAAGATTTCAAAGTAACATACATCAAGTTTAACTTTCCCAAAGTCACACACCAAATAAACTACAGAACTGAGACTCAAAACCATGTCTTTTTGACCCCAAGGTTGTATTACTTACAGTATGTGATGCTTTAAGTAGAAAACTACACCATGGAATATTACTCAGCTGTTAAAAAGAATTCATTTGAACCAGTCCTAATGAGATGGATGAAACTGGAGCCCCTTATACAGAGTGAAGTAAGCCAGAAAGATAAAGAACATTACAGCATACTAACACATATATATGGAATTTAGAAAGATGGTAACGATAACCCTATATGCAAAACAGAAAAAGAGACACAGAAATACAGAACAGACTTTTGAACTCTGTGGGAGAATGTGAGGGTGGGATATTTCAAAAGAACAGCATGTATACTATTTATGGTGAAACAGATCACCAGCCCAGGTGGGATGCATGAGACAAGTGCTCGGGCCTGGTGCACTGGGAAGACCCAGAGGAATCGGGTGGAGAGGGAGGTGGGAGGGGGGATCAGGATGGGGAATACGTGTAAATCTATGGCTGATTCATATCAATGTATGACAAAAAATAAATAAATAAATAAATAAAAATTTTTTAAAAAAAGCATTAAAAAAAAAAGAAAACTACATAGAGCTACATATGTGTGCAGAAGGATGTTTATGTAATGAAAACTAAAACACAGGGTAACATGTAAAACAATATAATACTGAAGTTTATGTAACTCAGATGTTGGATGTCTCTGGGTCTGTTTCTCTAACTCTATACCACAAGAGCACAACATATCTTTTTCTTCTTTCAGTATTCTTTTTCTTAACTGCTTCTGCTTTAAGACAATGGCCTTCCCTGGTAGCTCAGACAGCAAAGAGTCTGCCTGCAGTCCTGGGAGACCTGGGTTCAGTCCCTGGGTCGGGAAGATCCCCTGGAGAAGGAAATGGCAACCCATGCCAGTCTTCTTGCCTGGGAAATCCCACGGATGGAGGGACGCAGCAGGCTACAGTTCATGGGGTTGCAAAGAGTCAAACATGATTGAGTGACTTCACTTTCAGCTTTAAAGCTACAGGGCAATTACAGCATGAAGGGTGGCCATTGTGTGTACCTTCTTGTCCCAGGTATTCCATGTACAAAAATATTTATGTTTTCTGATTAATTAGGACGCGTGCATTCCTGTGGCTTATATTCCCAGGAACCTGACAGGAATGAGGAAGTGAGCTATCCGGTGACTCTTGCTGGGTTATATTATGTCATGCATCCTATTTATACTGTGATCACTTTGGAAGAGAATGAAATGGAAAGTCACAAAATATAACAATTCAAAAATCCCATCTGTCCAGACTGGAGTGACTAGTCCATCTCAGGATGGACATGTCCACACTGCTGTATTTAACATGGATAACCAACGAGGTCCTATTGAATAGCCCAGGGAACTCTGCTCACTGTTACATGGTAGCCTGGATGGAAGGGGAGTTTGAGGGAGAATGGATACATGTATACGTGTGGTTGAGTCCCTTTACTGTTCACCTAAAACTATCACAGTACTGTTAATTGGATATACTCTAATATAAAATTAAACATATCTGAAAATTACATTGGTGGATTTTGCATTTTCTCTATTAAATTCATGGTAACTTCTCACCTATGAAAATTAATGATTGGTATATGTCTGCTTGAAGTTACCTCGTGTTTATTGGTTTGCATTGTTATCTAACACCTCCTTTTAAAATGCACATTTTACTAAATACTTGAAAGAACAGCACATAAGAATATTTTAATACATTATATAGTGATTTTTCCATCTCTTGAAGGTATTTTTCTTTAAGTATCCATGCTGTTTTCTTTTGTTTTTTTCACTCTGTCTGTCATATAACATGTGGCAGGATTAGGCTAGAGATCTTTGGGCTCACCATCTTCAGAAACTTCATTATTATTAGTCCAGTTTTCTTAGACTATAATATACTAAAAGGACAATGGATTTTCACAAACACACTTTGCTATGTCAAAGGAAAGCATGTTTGAAAATGAAATCCTGAAAGCCAGTATTGATATCTGAGACTTCAGAGACTTCTTTGCATGCCTAAAATAGTAATGGCAACATTTTTATCTCATGTGCCTACTTTGATCTATCAATAATAGCCTACTGAAACACAATATTGAGAGTAATTCTGTGGCCTTGCCTGGGCTCAATGGGAGTTCCAAGATCAATTAGTGAGGTCTGTCATGATGAGGGAACTGGGAAACAGTGGCCTCTAGGCCAGCTAGTTACCCGGTTCAGGCCTACAGCTTTCTACATAGTGACTTTCTGTCAATGTATTCCTAAGGATGACCTGGATAATCTTATACTGTTATAACCTTTACCCGTGTTCAACAGGAGCTTTATTATTTGAGAGTTTTTACTAATGTTCAACCTGCATAGAGTTGGTATAATTTCAAGCTATTTCCTCTTGTTCAGCCCTCTTCAGAAGTAGATTTGCCATACAATAACTCTTCTTATATGTGAAGGTGGTTATTCAAGAATGGCCCTGGGGATTGTCCAGAGAAGGATGGAAGCTGCAAATTGGGACAACCGCAATTGGGATGTGCATTGTATTCTACCTCTAGGCTGAGAAGCCGGGCTGTTTTCAGGGAAAACAGACATTCCTGTTTCATCGCAGCAGGAATGAGAGGAGCTTTCTGAACAGAATAGAGAAATACAATAGCGCCGACTGGCACAATGCAGACTCATAATGGAAAACAAATCTGACCCATTTTACAACAAAGAACCACTCCCCTCCGAGCTTCTGTGGTCCCATCAGCTATCTCTGGGCTCACAGAAATTAACTGCACTGTACTGCCTGATTATTCCTAACCTTCTTTTTCAGCAAGGCCTGCTTAGAGTGGTGAGAGTTGACAAAAAGCTGATCATCACTTGGGCCCAGAGTATGTAGATGAATAGAGAGATATGGAAAAGAACACTCAAGGATTTTGCCAGAAGATAACTGATGTGTTATTTTAGCCCAATGAAGTAAAATATAATAGAAGGAGTGGAGAAGAGCTTGAATTTTATCCAGTTGAATAGTCTTTAAATCATATGCAAGGTAAGGGGGGGAGTGTCTGGGAAAAAAATGGCCTTTGAATCTGTATGATAGATGTTTTAGCTTCAAAGGGAAGTAAACTTAGATTTATTAACTATTTGTCTCATGCTAGGCACTATTGCATATTTTCTCTACATTCTTTTTGGGCCTAAGGAAACCTGATAAACAATACACCCTCTTTTCACTTACGTTCAGAAGCAGTTGAAAGACAAACACAGGGTATTGGCAGATGGAGATGAAAGTATCAGCTTTATGACTTTTGAAGCTGTTGGAGAATGTGATTCAGATGCAACCACATGTACCTGCAGACATGCCACAGCTTATTGCAAACTGCAGGCCCTTCCATGGAGGAAGGGAATAGGACTGTGAATATTCAGAGAGGAGAGAGAGAGAGGAAAGCCTCTTCAAGCACAGCTGAATCTTACATCAGAAGAACGATCCTCAGATGGGGAAAATAAGACAAGAATCAGTGGCGGTGCCCTATTGGAAGGCCTTCCCCATGGAAACGTGAAGAGTGAGGAAAAATCATTCCCTGCTAACATTTTCCTCTGTTTTACTGTTAAAATTGTTGTGAAATGTCTGTTGGAGGCAAAATGTGTATTTCCCAAGATCTACATCTCCATACATGGAAGAGATTTTTCTACCTCATGCTCTAGGAGAGAAAATCGTTAGAATATTTAGGGCTTTTCTTACTCCCTCTAGCTCCCCAGTTCTTCCCCAAAGGAAGACAGGTGACCTATCTAATTGGCATATTTAAGAGAGAGAACAGAACAAGCTTGGTTTAACCTCCTCTGGCTTTTTCATCTGGATCTGCGGGCTTTCAGAGGTGTTCATCTTGAAAACAAATTTGAGTATGTATGCTCTTTGAGAAAGCCTGAGGCTTCCTTCTCTGCTCAGAACTTGGTAGGTTGGGCTCAACAATCCAGGGATGAACTTTCAAAAGCCTCTTGTGACCACAGAGCTAAGCACATCTCCATTGAGCTTTATCCAGAATTAAGCTGGCAGTGTTAGCATTTTTGTATCACTCTAACTGGAGTACTTAGCTCTCAGTCAATTCTAACCCAGGAGAAAAAAAGAGCACTGTTTCTTGGTTCCCTGAACCTACCAAACTCTTGGACTTTAGCCTGCAGTTTTGAAACGCTGGCATTTTGGGAGCAAGTTGGCACAGATTTAAGGCTGCTGATATAACTGAAAGTGGCGACTTCAGACTTGGGATTTGGGCATGATGACCCACGACCACCCACTTTGACAGGTAAGAGCTGCTCCTTGTTTCTAGTTTTTCAGATGCAGAGAGAATATTTAATAGGAAACCAGGCTTCTTGGGGCTTCCTGAGAAGCAGTAGGCGTTGGAGGCTCAGGTGTTGCAGGTAATGCTGGTTGACTTGAGCAGAAACAGATTTTACCTGAGCAAACGAAACTTGATGTTGGGATGAAGAGCAAGGCTTTTATTACTAGTCAAAAGTTATTTCAAACTAGTAGAATTCTAGTATCTAGCCTCCTGGGTTGGAGTCTTGCTATGGGGATCTCGAGTAGTATTTGACTGCTTTTATTTGGTGATTCAGCTGTGTCTGCAATGTGGGACGTGCCGCTCCAAAGAGAGCTGGCTTCCACAAAACCGAGTGTGTGGTGCCTGCCAGGCATAGTAGACAAAACTAGATGCAATGTCCAAGCTCTGTTCCTTTCTGTGTTATTTTGAACAACATTTAGAGCCAACAGGAAGAACTAGACTGGGGCAAGGCTCTTTGCCTCATGGGCTTTGTCACAGCTAAAGGTTTAAACCCTCACCAAATGGTCCAAGTTGGCTCCAGATAGTTTAATTACATAGTCTTTGAATACTATTGAAAATATCGAAGTCCGTGACTGTGCTTTTATTTACTGGAAGGGGGAAATTTTTACAAAAAGGAATGAGTGCCCTTATTATACACAGGCTATAGATTTTTTTTTTTATAACCTAGAAAAGCAACTTCCTATATTTTTATTTCAACTCCAATGGTTAATAAGTCAGTAAAGAAGGTCAGAAAAGCCTGTAGTTGGAACACTCTCTCAAAGAACCAATTTTGCTCAGGAGGAACTGGATTACTTAGAATTTTTTTTTTTTTTTAACTCTAAGTACAAGAATCAGAGCAATGAGGTAATAAAAGAAAAATAAAGACACATGACATGATTAAGCTGAAAGAGAGAAATTTCATTGAGAAAGATTGACAAGTAGATTAGATATATACAGGAAATTAGATACTGGAAGTCAGGCTAGAGACATTCAAAAGGGGTAAGAGTTGTACCCAGGTTGAACTGCTTTTAACAGAGGGACTTGAAAAAGGGCAGACATTTTAATTGTTATTAGATGGGAAGGATATCTAGGATTTAAATTAGTCTAGCACAAAAAAAGATTATCTCAATGAGAGAGTGAAATGTCATCCCCCCCAAGCCTCCCAAGAGTCCTAGAGAAACCGTTCAGAGATCCCTCTTCAAGTTGTAGATAGAGGCAAAAAAAGTTGGAAACATTCCTTGTAGATGATCTTAAGCTCTGGGAGATGACCACTACATTAACTACCATAGAGAAGGTAAAGCTATTCTCTGTGCCTTGAGGGAATAAGTTGAAGTAATTTATGGAGTTAGGACTCCATGGAAAGGAAGAATAAAATATAGTACTCTGTGGTGACCTAAATGTGAAAGAAATCCAAAAAGGAGAGGATAGATGTGTATACATATAACTGATTCACTTTGCTATACAGCAAAAACTAACACAACATTGGAAAGCAACTATATTCCAATAAAAATTAACTTCAAAAATAAAACACACTTCAGGGGAGCCAGGCCAGACAAGAATAAAGCAAGCTGAGGTTTGGGTTCTTCAACAGGGAAAAGTAAGTTCCTGTCTGAGTTTCTCCGCCTCAGAAAGGTGAGTTTGGATGATATTTGCTTAAACATGTATCCTTTTAGGAGACCCCAGATGATCGTTATCCCATCTCTTCAAAAGAGAGGATGAAACAGGACAAAATATAGTGAAATAAGCTCCCCAAGATAAAAGTAACTTTAAAACAGGGGCCAGAAGGCAATATAAAACTCAGAGAGAACAAAAGTCCTCATATCCAGCAACTTCTCCAGCTCCAACCAGGAAAGAAGGAAAGGGACAGGATAATACGTGAGAATCTCAACAGAAGTTTCCCCAAAGTGACAGAGGATTGACAGAAGAGAGTATTAGAAACATATCTATATTCTACTACCATGAACGAAATTGTTGAAAATATTTTAGCAGCCATTGAAGTAACATAAGTTATTCAAGTCTATAAATTTTAGAAGTCAGGGAAGGGTGAGGTATCAATAAAGAAAACATGACAAAGATTTTGATTCTGGTGATACCACTAGGAGTTTAATATTAGAAGCATTAGCAGAATCTGTTGGTGGTGATCCTTTGGTAAAATCTAAATTAGGAATGAAGTGGAAACCTTTCCTGAGATGGAGATTTTATAATCTCAGGTGATGCTGTGGCAGGAAATAGCTGCAGTAGTTACTTTAGCATCAGACTAAAATTACCTGCTTAAAAATGATAAGCCATGATCCTCCTATTCAGCACTCATGTATCAGAAACTTAAGGCTGGCAGGTGAAAGGGATATTTAAAGGTTTTGGGTGTCTTAGATAAAAAGACAGGCAACTCTAAGAAGATCAAGTTGTGGATGCCACCATAATAAGTCTTTAAAATGTGTAAGGAGACAGTGGACCAAGTATAAAAGTAGAATGCAGTTTTGTGTGTGGTTTTTCCCTTACAGACCACATGTGTTATTGTAGTTCAGTCACCCAGGCATGTCCAGCTCTTTGAGACCCCATAGACTGCAGCACAGCAGGCCTTTCTGTCCCTCACCATCTCCCAAAGTTTGCCAAGTTCATATCCACTGCATTGGTGATGCCATCCAGCCGTCTTATCCTCTGACACCCTCTTCTGCTTCTGCCCTCGATCTTTCCCAGTATAAGGGACTTTCCCAAAGAGTCAGCTGTTCGCATCAGATGACCAAAATACTGGAGTTTCAGCTTCAGCATCAGTCCTTGAATGAGTATTCAGGGTTGACTTCCCTTAAGATTGACTGGTTTGATCTCCTTGCTATACAAGGGCTCTCAGGAGTCTTCTCCAGAACCACAGTTCGAAAGCGTTCTGCCTTCTGTACAGTCCAGCTCTCACAACCATGTGTGAGGAGCTGGGAAGACCATCATCTTGACTATGACCTAGACCTTGACTTGACGTAGACCACATGTAGAAGCACCATGAATCTCTTGAATAGAAGTCTCTGCAAATTAAGTTTAAACTCACAAACTGGGGATGGATGACACAGCTTGACTATCATCCTAGAGAGAAATCAAAGTTTACTTCATCTGCCTAACTTGCCTCAGATCGAAATGAATCGTTGCTCGGTCTTGAGTAAAAGATGGGTCTGGATTATACAAATAATATATCATTTTTTTTGAAGAGCTGTACCAGGGGACGGGTACCAGGTCATGTTTCTAAATATGATAAGGATAGACTGTGCTGTGATAAACTAGTGTTTGCTTTTATCATTTTGTACTTTTAAGTGAGGCACCCTGATATGAGGCACCTAGACACCTATGACCTCACTTTTGTAGGATTTCTGCCAAAAATGTAGAATCTGAATCTAATCATGGGGAAATGTCAGACAAATCCAAATTGAGGGAGAGTCTGCAAAATCACTGGCTTGTAATCTTCAAAACTGCCAAGGTTATGAAAGACAAGAAAAAACGTTGAAGGAAAAAAACACATTGCAGTCAAAACAAGACGAAGAACAAAGAGAAACTCTTTTCAGGCTGAAGGAGACGAAAGACACAGAACAGGGAAACCAAGTGCCTGATGCTGGATGCCGTCTGGGAAAAGGGATGTTTAATAGGTGAAGTCTGAATAAGGTCCTAGGTAAGATAATACTTTGAATCACCATAAATATCCTGATTGGAAAAATTATGCCATGGTTATGTAAGAGGATATTCTATTTATACAGGTATAGAGACATCATATTATATTTTCAACTTAAACTTTTTTTTTTTTCCCTTGAGAAAGAGGGAATCAGAAAAGAAGTATGATAAAATGTTAACATTTGGAGAATCTGAGTGAAGGGTATACAGGTAGCATTGCCAGATTTTGCAAACAGAACACCTGGTTAGATTTGAATTTCAGATAACTAAGGGGTATTTTTGTTAGAGATTTATCCAACTAGCGCATGGGATAGATGTATATTTAAAATGGCTGTTTTTAACATTCTAACATATCTGAATATATTTTATTTTCAATATCTGGAGCATATTAAATAATTATTTACATGAAATTCAAATTTAACTGGATGGCCAGTGTGTGTTCTGACAACCTTACTATAGCATTTCTTTGTGCCATTTTTGCAGCCTCATTGTAAATCCACAATTCGTTCAAAAGAAAAAGTTTTTAAAAAGTAAGGTATGCAAAAGGCTGGGAATCAAAAGCACTGAGAATCAAAAGTTTGACAGTTTTAAAGGACTTGCATCTATCACAGTACAAAAAAAGGGGGGACATCCTTCTGTCTAGAAATCTGAGTCAGCATCCTACCTGACTGGGCAAAATGAAAATTGGGAAGAACAGAGGAGCCTGGCAGTCTATAGTCCGTGGGGTTGCAAGAGTCATACATAACTTAGCAACTAACCCACAACCGTAAGACATGGGATTTAATTTACTTGGACCTTACCGTATACTTGTGATTTTGTTATGATAGGGCTTCCCTGGTGGTTCAGACGGTAAAGAATCCACCTGAAATGTGGGAGGCCTGGGTTTTATCCCTGTGTTGGGAGGATTCTCTGGAGAAGGGAATGGCAAGCCACTCCAGTGTTCTTGCCTGGAGAATTCCCATGGACAGAGGAGCCTGGTCCATGTCACAAAGAGTCGCACATGACTGAACGACTTAGTGCAGAAAGCTGATGAGGGAGGTGATGTGAAATTGGGGGAATTTGTGTTTTGCAGGCATTGTGTTACTGGAGTTTATACTGTCATTAAAATCATTATCTAACGTCTGGCACAATATATTAGATGGCTTACCTGTGCATATTCTGAAATGAGAAGTGGAATCTCAGGTATTAATTTTCAGCCTAGTCTACAGCAGTACCTTGGAGTTAATGTGCTGTTCTGAAATATTTCTGAGCTTTTCGTCAGCAGGCGGGGACAAACCATTGCCCATTGATGTTGTCAGGAGAATCTCTGGAGGCACAGTAGTTGTTGTTAGGAGAAATTTTAAATGGTTTAACATCACAAGGAAGTAAGTCTGTCTTACCGGAGGTGAACGGGTGAATGATCGCTTCTTATTAAAGTGACATACTCCACTCAGCTTTATCAGTATTAAAGCAACATTTTTGTCTTCACCTTCCAAATTTTATGTTCTTTCATTTCTTAAAACAGGTTTATTAGAGTATAATGTATATGCAAAAAACTGCATATGTTAAATATGTACAGTGTGATGAGTTTGGATATATGCCTGTGATACTTCTCAATATAGTCAAGCTAATAAATATACCCATCACCTCCAAAGTTTCCTTGTGCTCGCCTCCTTTTTTCTTTGCTGTGATAACTGCACTTAACATAAGATCTATCCTTCTAGCAAAATTCTAAGTGTGCATACTGTGTTGTTAGCTACAGATATGATACAGTGTTGTACAGTGGAGCTCTAGAACTTATCTTGCATAACTGAAGCTTTATATTCACTGAGAAACATCTCCCTATATCCCCCTCTCCCTGGCCCTTGGCATCCACCATTCTATTCTTGACTTCTACGAGACTGACCCTTTTAGATGCCTCCTGTAAGTGCAATCCCCTGGAGAAGGGAAAGGCTACCCACTCAAGTATTCTGGCCTAGAGAACTCCATGGGCTACAGTCTATGGAGTCACAAAGAGTCAGACATGACTGAGTGACTTTCCTAAGTGCAATCATACAGTATTTGTCTTTTTGAGACTGGCTAATTTTACTTAGCATTATGTTCTCCAAATATAGTCAATCTTTTAACCTAAATTGTGGATGAGGAAGAAAATATTATTTCTTTTCCTTCTCTCACCCAAATTTTTAACCAGTACCTGTAGATGAGAGTAATAGTCAGTGTAGCTAAGTATCTTTCTCCAGGTTACATTTATAGAAAGTTTCCAACCCAGATTTAAATTGTGGTTTACTTTTCACTCCAGTGTTCATTTTTTTTTCATCTTGATGACCACTATTAAGAATGTAATGATGTTATCTAATATTTATATAATAATCATAACATTCACATCCAGCATAAATAACCATTCTGTAAACTACATGGCCTCTAGTCAGTATGCATTTATCTAAATATGTGAATAATATTTAATGGGAAATCAATAATTGAATGAGACACTAAATGCTTAATATTTCATAGACTGCTACTGTCTTATTCTCTTGGTATAGTAGAAGCTACAAATCATTTTAAATAATAATAGTTTATCTCAACTCTACAAATGAACAACATAAAAAAACCCTCAGTTCACTTATTCAGTTCCCAATTCATTTAATTCTTCTTCGTCAAGTTATTCTAAGGTGTTTTCCCTCAAGTTTCATACCAGGGAGCAGGCTTTGTTTTACTTACCACACCACTGTACTATCTGTGGTAGATAATAGAGTATCATCCAGCACAAACTCACCTGCAGCCTGAAGCAAAGGCATCTTGAGCAATGAAGCAATGCACAGTCTTTTTGAGGGAGAAAATTAAGTGCTCGTCGTGAGCCACTGAGGTTTTATGGTGATTTGTTATGCAGTATTATCGTGTAGCTGACTCTTACAAATTACCCCCCATCTTATTTGAAAAGCCATGAGGGAGAATACCTCCTGTAGGGAGCCTGCATTAATCCCTTCTCTCTGTTGCTCTGTCTCCAATTGCCTCGTGCTGCAGAAGGAGGGAGCGAGCCGTGGTCTGTTAGGTGGCAGAGCAAGGAGGTGGTTACACGCTCAGCACTTCCCAGCTGTCTTCCATGAGAAACGTGTGATGGATGGTGTTTACAGGAATGTCACATTTCCGTGAGGGTCTCTGGGAATGCTTAACAAGCGGGCTGTAACTCAGTCCTTTTTTTCTAATTCAAGACAGCCTCTTGTCATGGAGGTAAAAGTGAGAGTGATGGTTTTTACAGAGATACTATTGAATCTCCTTTAAGATGTATCCAAATATAATTGTCCTGAGCATCAGTATTTCAATATTCATTTTGCCTAACAGCTAATATGACAGAACTATGTGTCAAGGGGCTTCCTAGGCGGCACCAAGGGTAAAGAGCCCCCCTGCCAATGTAGGAGACAGAAGGGATGTGGGTTCAATCCCTGGGTCAGGAAGATTTCCTGGAAGAGGGCATGGCAACCCACTCTAGTATTCTTGCCTGGAGAATCCCCCTGGACAGAGGAGCTTTGCGGGCTGGGCTACAGTCCCTGGGGTCGCATAGAGTCAGACACAACAGAAGCAACTTCAGCACGCATGCGTGTGTCAATATAGCAGAGACCTATACTAGAGGAAAAAGTAGGAACACTATTCCTCTCTCCTTTTATGCAAACCTGTTATCTTCTACCTCAAGAGTTGAAACCATGTATTATATCTCAGTTGTACCGAGTATATATAGTATACACTCAGTAATTCCAATCACTTTTTTTAGTGGTTTCTAAAGACAAAGGCATTATAACTTCTGTCTTTCTACATTTTAGTGAGAAACACTGATTTTTGAAACTATCTTTTGAATGCTCTCATAACTTGTTGGATTTTTGTAAAGGAAAACACATGAAACTCCCACTAACTATGGTCAGATCCCCTTTCCTGTTGGACAGTGAACTTCTTGTAACACCTCATGCCAATATTACAATGTCGCAAACACTTCCAGATATTAAAAGACTCATTTCAACTATCACAACTGACAGTCTGGTCCATTTAAAATTTTTCTATTCCTGTGTTACCTAAAGCCCTCATATTCCTCCAGGTGTAGATTAGATTTATGGTTCTTGTCCAGGACTTAGTGGAGAAGGGCTATATTCATCCCATTTGTTCTTTCTGCCATCCATGACTTCACCTTCATTACTCCGTTTACTTCTCTGACATCAAAATAAAGAAGAGGGAGAGGAAAAGATGGCCTTACATAGTGGTAGGTTAGCTGCCTCTTTTCTCAGTTGTAACTGCGAATCACCTCTGTGACTGTTTACTCTTTGAGGTCTGTTGCAAATGGCTACCTTACTTTGCTTTTGTGCAAGATAAGGCTCAACTTCTGGTTCCTTCTTGGATACATATTTGTTGATTCTTTTGAATAGTTCTTGTGGTCCCCTCCTACTTACTCTCTTGACATAAAATACTTGACTGGGACTCAGCTTCTTCATCCCTAATTCTCAGCCTTGATTCCAGTTTGTATTTCCTCAACTGTTTTATTGTTATAGCCTCCTAGTCCAGAAGATGCCCGAGTGCGGGCAGTGCAGGGCAAGTCCTAGCTAGCTGCAGCTAGTGGTCACTTGTCCCCCTAAGTGCTGGAAATGCAGGTTGCTTCTAAAGCATTCTTTTTGACTTTGTCATGTCCCATTTGTGCATTTCTGTCTGCTGCAGTTGCGTGTGGAAGGTCCACAATGGTTTAATGGACATTATGTCAGTGAATGAAATCCCAAGTTTTCTATCCTTTAAGATGCCCCAGACTTAATTCATTTGTCTCTTAATATCCTCCTCTCCTTAATCTTAGGGTTACGCTTTCCTTTACGAGTCAATTTTCTTCACTCCCTGATAGCACTTTTTAACGGTCCTTGGAACATACCGGCAAATGAATGGACCCAGAGATTGTCATACTGAGTGAAGTCAGTCAGAAAGAATGACAGATATCATATGATATATCACTTATAAGTAGAATCTATAAAGAATGGTACACATGAACCTATATACAAAACAGAAAAAGAGCCACAAATGTAGAAAGCAAATTTAGAGGGAGGGATAAATTTGGAGATTGGAGTTGACATATAAACACTAATATACAAAACAGGTAACTAATAAGAATCTACTATATAGCACAGGGGAGTGGCCTCAATACTCTGTAATGCCTTATATGGGAAGGGAATCTAAAAAGAGTGGATATACGTACAAAAGACTCACTTTGCTATACATCGGAAACAGCACAACCTCGTAAATAAGCTGTGTGTGTGTGTTCAGTCACTCAGTTGTTTCCAACTCTTTGTGACCCTGTGGACTGTAAACCCACCAGGCTCTTCTGTCCATGGAATTTTCCAGGCACAAATACTGGAGTGGGTTGCCATTTCCTTCTCCAGGGAATCTTCCCGACTCAGGAATGAAACCTGCGTCTCCTGCATTGGCAAGTGGCTTCTTTACCACTAGCACCACCGTGGATGCCTATAAAGAAAGAATATGCAGACAAACCTGTTTGATGTCTTTTGCAGCTGAGGCAAACCTTCTCCAAATACTGCTTGAATTAGGTGCTCAAGAGAGCACCAGCTCAACCATGGGAGATGCTATGACTGTTGAGCAAATACTCTTCCTTCCCACCTCCATGGAAGGAGCTTTCTCATCCTCGCCACGCCACCCTGAAGCTTGGTCATGTGATCTTATTGTGCCAGTAGGATGTGCCTAGAGGTGGCTGAGCAGAAGCTTTGATGCCCTGCTGTGGCTGGCCTGGACTCTTGCCAGCTACTATGCCTCTGGTAGCTGCTGCTGTATCAGGCTTGGTTTCAGAACAGAAGACACAGACAGGCGACTTGAACCCAAGCTCAGGACGCCTTCGCAGACTCATTGACTGGGGAGTGAGTAATGACTATTGTTTTAAGGCATTGAGATTTGAGGGGTGTCTGCTGTGCAGCACACTCTGATTAATATGTCAAGTCAAATCTCTGTGCTCTTTTACAACCTCTGTCAGCGCCCCACACTAAATCTGCCCGGCATTCAGGGCCAACTTTTTGGATGTGTGATCTATACAGTCACAAATGGCCTCTTGGTTTAATGCTCTAAGGCCACCAGTTTGAAATTATTAATAATTTTTGGACAACCAGCTCCAAATTTTCATTTTTCACTGGACCCCATCAAATTATATAGATGGTCCTGGATCTGATTTAAATATTTTAATGGGAAGTTGGCAGAGGGCAAGCAGCAGCCTTATCTAGAAGCATGATAACTCTGGCTTCTGCTTTATCATATGATACTCCAGGCATTATCTTCATTACCTCTGCCATAGTTTGGCCTCAGGTCAAATAACAGTGAGGAAACACAGCCCTGCCCATCAACAGAAAATCGAATTAAAGATTTACTGAACATGGAGAGAAAAGAAAGCCTTCCTCAGTGATCAGTGCAAAGAAATAGAGGAAAACAATAAAAAAATAGAAAGACTATAGATCTCTTCAAGAAAATTAGAGATACCAAGGGAAGATTTCATGCAAAGATGGGCACAATAAAGGACAGGAATGGTATGGACCTAACAGAAGCAGAAGATATAAAGAAAATATGGCAGGAATACACAGAAGAACTATACAAAAAAGATCTTCACGACCCAGATAATCACGATGGTGTGATCACTCACCTAGAGCCAGACATCCTGTAATGTGAAGTCAAGTGGGCCTTAGGAAGCATCACTAAGAACAAAGTTAGTGGAGGTGATGGAATTCCAGTTGAGCTATTGCAAATCCTAAAAGATGATGCTCTGAAAGGGCTGCACTCAATATGCCAGCAAATTTGGAAGACTCAGCAGTGGTCACAGGATTGGAAAAGGTCAGTTTCCATTCCAATCCCTAAGAAAGGGAATGACAAGGAATGCTCAAACTACAGCACAACTGCACTCATCTCACGCTAGTAAAGTAATGCTCAAAATTCTCCAAGCCAGGCTTCAGCAGTACATGAACCATGAACTTCCAGGTGTTCAAGCTGGATTTAGAAAAGGCAGAGGGACCAGAGATCAAATTTCCAACATCTAAGGGATCATAGAAAAAGCAAGAGAGTTCCAGAAAAACATCTACTTCTGCTTTATTGACTATGGCAAAGCCTTTGACTGAATGTACCACATCAAACTCTGGAAAATTCTTAAAGAGATGGGAATACCAGACCACCTGACCTGTCTCCTGAAAAATCTGTATGCAGGTCAAGAAGCAACAGTTAGAACTGGACATGGAAAAACAGACTGGTTCCAAATCAGGAATGGCGTATGTCAAGGCTGTATATTGTCACCCTGCTTATTTAACTTATATGCAGAGTACATCATGAGAAATGCTGGGCTGGAGGAAGCCCAAGCTGGAATCAAGATTGCTGGGAGAAATATCAATAACCTCAGATATGCAGATGACACCAACCTTATGGCAGAAAGCAAAGAAGAACTAAAGAGCCTCTTGATGAAAGTGAAAGAAGAGAGTGAAAAAGTTGGCTTAAAGCTTAACTTTCAGAAAACTAAGATGATGGCATCTGGTCCCATCCCTTCATGGCAAATAGATGGGGAAACAGTGGAAACAGTGACAGACTTTATTTTTCTGGGCTCCAAACTCACTGCAGATGGTGATTGCAGCCATGAAATTAAAAGATGCTTACTCCTTGGAAGGAAAGTTATGACCAATATAGACAGCATATTAAAAAGCAGAGATATTACTTTACCAACAAAGGTCTGTCTAATCAAAGCTATCTTTTTTCCAGTAGTAATGTATGGATGTGAGAATTGGACTATAAAGAAAGCTGAGCCCCAAAGAATTGATGCTTTTGAACTGTGGTGTTGGAGAAGACTCTTGAGAGTCCCTTGGACAGCAAGGAGATCCAACCAGTCCATCCTAAAGGAAATCAGTCCTGAATATTCATTGGAAGGACTGATGCTGAAGCTGAAACTACAATCCTTTGGCCACTTGATGTGAAGAACTGACTCATTTGAAAAGACGCTGATGCTGGGAAAGATTGAAAGCAGGAGGAGAAGGGGATGACAGAGGACGAGATGATTGAATGGCATCACCAACTTAATGGACATGTGTTTGAATAAACTATGGGAGCTGGTGATGGACAGGAAGGGCTGGCGTCCTACAGTCTTAGGGGTCACAAAGAGTCAGACACGACTGAGCTACTGAGCTGAACTGAACTCACAGGCAGATTCACACACACACGTGCACATACAGCATTTGCTCTCCTGACATAATGATTCTCAACTAAGCTGAAGAATCTTTAAAAAGTTGCATAAGTGCTGCTAAAGCATATTTGGTTGCAAAATGGCATGGATAGCAATACCTATAATAACGGGTTCTTCAATAGCAACCCACTACAGTATTCTTGCCTGGAGAATCCCAGGGACAGAGGAGCCTGGTGGGCTGCCGCCTATGGGGTCACACAGAGTCGGACACGAGTGATGTGACTTAGCAGCAGCAGCAAGTGCAACAAAACTCTTAAAGATCACTGACAGATCAACAAGTCTTTCTCTGTCAATTTCTCTGACCAGTAGACCAAATAGACCAAGTTTTTATAAAGAGGATAAATCAAAGCTGTGATATTTAACTTTTACATTTTCTCACTATTGCATCACAGTTAGCAAAATGGACTAAAATACTTAATAGGTTTTCAAAATAAACATTCCTGCAGTAGTAATGATTCCGGCAATAATGATTTACATGATAATCTGTATAAGAGCATAGAATGGAAATTGACCTTGCTTTGATTCTTTAAGGAACATATTTATTTCAATTTCTTTTTTTTTTGCAACCAATAAAATCAGGCTGGAATCTCCAAATTTAACCAGTATTTGGGAGAAGTGTGTGCACATAAATGCCTTTGCTTGTTTCAGTATTCAGTTGAGACATTTAGTTTTATTTTTAGAGCTGCTTGGACAATTGTGAATAAGAAAGCCATTTCATGTCATTTCTATTGCAACCATTAAAAATTGCTGGGAAGTTGCAGACTTGTGAAAACCTTTAGAGCTCCATCCATCTTACAATTGCTGCCTCCAAGATATGTGTACCTTTTGAGGAAAGTAACTGGAATACAAGCCTAAAGGAGTGATTACTGGGCTGAGAAACCAAGAAAGGTCTATGGAGACAGAGTTCATCTACATATTCCACGTTTAGAGGAATTTTGATTCTACCTTGTCGATTCATTCAGTCTACAGACATTTTCTTAATAGCAGGCACTGTGCTGAGCGCCAAGGCTATTCAGAGAACAAAACAGTCCCTAATTTTGTTTTGTTTTCTTTAAAAAAAATTTTTTTAATGTAGACCTTTTTTTAAAAAAAATTTTAAGTCTTTATTGACATTGTTACAATATTACTTCTGTTTTTTATGTTTTAGTTTTTTTGGCCATAAGTCATGTGCAATCTTAGCTCCCTGACCAGAGATTGAATCCACATCTCCTGCATTGGAAGGTGAAGTCTTAACCCCTGGACCACCAGGGAAGTCCCAAGGATTCTTGTTTTTCAAACCTTAATGGAGTAGTTAATTTAGAAGGAAAAAGGAGGACAGTGCTTAGCTTGGAATGTAAGAAGCACACATCTTTATCAGCTCTCAGCTAATGAAAAAATACTCCTGAACTCCTACAATAGTGATAAACTGTTCATGACATTATAGCTTACGTTTTATGTTTATTTTATGTTTTATTTTTTTATGTTTATGTTTTATGTTTATTCATTTATGTCTGATCTTGGTATTTTGTGAACCTCTCTCAAGCACCCTGAGAGATGAGAAAATTCAGGAGATGTGTGCAATAAATAAAAAGACGAATCTGCCTACAATGCAGGAGATGCCAGTTCGATTCCTGGGTCAGGAAGATCCACTGCAAAAGGGATAGGCTACCCATCACAGTATTCTTGGGCTTCCCTTGTGGCTCAGCTGGTAAAGAATCTGCCTGCAATGTGGGAGACCTAGGTTTGATCCCTGGGTTGGGAAGATCCCCTGGAGAAGGAAAAGGCTACCCACTCTAGTATTCTGGCCTGGAGAATTCCATGGACTATATAGTCCATGGGGTTGCAAAGAGTCGGACAGGACTGAGCGACTTTCACTTTCATTTAGGATTGACTGGTTTGATCTCTTTGTTGTCCAAGAGACTCTCAAGAGTCTTCTCCAGCACCACATTTGGCAAGCCTCAATTCCTTGGCACCCGGCCTTCTATGTGATCTAACTCTCACATACGCACATGACTACTGGATAAAACATAGCTTTGATGATATGGACCTAACACATATGTGGAATCTGAAAAAAATGGTATAGACAACCTTACAAAGCAGAAATAGAGGCACAGATGTAGGGAACAAATGTTTAAATACCAAAGGGGAAAGGGAGGCAGTGAGATGAATTGGGAAATTAGGATTGACATATGTATACTATTGATAATATGTATAAAACATCTAGAACTTCCCAAGTGACACAGTGTTAAAGAATCAGTCTGCCAAACAGGAGAGCTGGGTGTGATCCCTGGGTCAGGAAGATCCCCTGGAGGAGGAAATTGCAACCCACTCCAATATTCTTGCCTGGAAAATCCCATGGACAAAGAAGCCTGGCAAGTTACAGTCCATAGGGTTGCAAAGAGTCTGACACAACTTAGCAACTAAACAATAATAAATAGGTAACTAATGAGGACCTTCAAAAACTCTCTACTCAATGCTCTGTGGTGACCTAAATGGGAAGGAAATCCAAAAAAGAGGGATTATATGTGTTCAGTTCAGTCGCTCAGTTGTGTCAACTCTGCGACCTCATGGACTGTGGCCTGCTAGGCATCCCTGTCCATCACCAACTCCCGGAGTTTACCCAAACTCATGTCCATTGAGTTGATGATGCCATCCAAGCATCTCACCCTCTGTCGTCCCCTTCTCCTCCTGCATTCAGTGTTTCCCAGCATCAGGGTCTTTTCAAATGAGTCATTTCTTCACATCTGTAGGCCAAAGTATTGGAGTTTCACTTCAGCATCAGTCCTTCCTATGAATATTCAGGACTGATTTCCTTTAGGATGGACTGGTTGGATCTCTTTGTAGTCCAACAGACTTTCAGGAGTCTTCTCCAACACCACAGTTTAAAAGCATCAATTCTTCGGTGCTCAGCTTTCTTTATAGTCCAACTCTCACATCCACCCATGACTATTGGAAAAACCATATCTTTGACTAGACGGACCTGGGTTGGCAAAGTAATGTCTCTGATTTATAATATGCTGGCTTTGTTGGTCATAACTTCTTCCAAGGAGCAAGCGTCTTTTAATTTCATGGCTGCAATCACCAACTGCAGTGATTTTGGAGCCCAGAAAAATAAAGTCTGTCACTGTTTCCACTGTTTCCCCATCTATTTGCCATGAAGAGATGGGACTAGATGCCATGATCTTAGTTTTCTGAATGTTGAGTTTTAAGCCAACTTTTTCACTCTCTTCTTTCACTTTCATCAAGAGGCTCTTTAGTTCTTCTTTGTTTTCTGCCATAAGGCTGGTGTCATCTGCATATCTGAGGTTATTGATATTTCTCCCAGCAATCTTGATTCCAGCCTGTGCTTCATCCAGCCCAGCATTTCTCATGATGTACTCTGCATATAAGTTAAATAAGCTGGGTGACAATATACAGCCTTGACATACGCCATTCCTGATTTGGAACCAGTCTGTTGTTTCATGTCCATTTCTAACTGTTGCTTCCTGACCTGCATACACATTTTTCAGGAGACAGGTCAGGTGGTCTGGTATTCCCATCTCTTTAAGAATTTTCCAGAGTTTGATGTGGTACATTCAGTCAAAGGCTTTGCCATAGTCAATAAAGCAGAAGTAGATGTTTTTCTGGAACTCTCTTGCTGTTTTGATGATCCAAGGGATGTTGGCAATTTGATCTCTGGTTCCTCTGCCTTTTTAAAACCAGCTTGGACATCTGGAAGTTCATGGTTCACATACTTTTGAAGCCTGGCTTGGAGAATTTTGAGCATGACTTTGCTAGTGTGTGAGATGAGTGCAGTTGTGCAGTAGTTTGAGCATTCTCTGGCATTGCCTCTCTTTGGTATTGGAATGGAAGCTGACCTTTTCCAGTCCTGTGACCACTCCTGAGTTTCCCAAATTTGCTGGCATATTGAGTGCAGTGCTTTTACAGCATCATCTTTTAGGATTTGAAGTAGCTCAACTGGAATTCCATCACCTCCACTAACTTTGTTCGTAGTGATGCTTCCTAAGGCCCATTTGACTTCACATTGCAGGATGTCTGGTTCTCGGTGAGTGATCACACCATTGTGATTATCTGGGTTGTGAAGATCTTTTTCGTATAGTTCTTCTGTATATTCTTGCCACCTCTTCTTAATACCTTCTGCTTCTGTTAGATCCATACCATTTCTCTCCTTTATTTGTGCCCATCTTTGCCTGAAATGTTCCATTGATCTCACTAATTTTCTTGAAGAGATCTTTCGTCTTTCCTATTCTATTGTTTTCCTCTATTTCTTTGCACTGGTGGCTGAGGAAGGCTTACCTTTAGCTGATTCACTTTGGTGTGCAGTAGAAAGGAGGACAACATTGTAAAAACTAAACTACAGTAAACATTTTCTGAAAGAAATGCCTGGCCCCACATGAACCGCATGACATAGAATCTGCCGCCGTGGTGGCTGGGACTCTGTATTTTCATCAGATACGGAGGCCTTCCCCGTTTGAACCAAAGTTGGGAACAGATTTACTCTTCCAAGTGTTTTCACCTGTGATTAAGCAGTGGATTTCAATTTTTTTTTAACTTTTTTTCTTTTTGTAGTAAGAACACTTAACCTGAGATTCTACCCTCTTCACAAATTGTTAACTCTGTAATAGAGTTAAGTATAGGCCTAATGTTATACAGCAGATTTCCTGAATTAGTTCTTTGACTGACAAACATGATAAGAAGTTAAGATCCATGTATAAGTCAATAATAATAGAATAGGCATTTTCCATAACACTGCTTGTCTTTACTACATATGTTGAAAGCTAATCTTTTCTGTTTGCATTTTGTAAATGCAAATTGTGTCCCAGTAAATTAATGTCACTCACTAGTAATGGACAGTTACTCACATTTTGAAACAGACACCTTTAGGGAGATGGCCTTGGGGCTTGTAGGTGGGAATCCACAGACCCCCATTTAAAGCAGAACAGCTTGCTAAGTAGCTCTCTTCCTCTCTCTCTCTGTGGGTTTTTAAAAATTTTTTATTCTGTTCTACATATGATTTTATATAAAATGTTCCTTAGATTTAAAACATCAAAAAAAAAAAAAAAAACAAAACTCCTGTAGCCATAACAAGCTGCCCTGTAGACTTGGTCTCAAAGGAGATAAGAATGATGAGTAACACACTATCTCTGCCCTCAAGTTGCTTTTCATATAATTGATGAGCCATGACTAATCCATGTGAAGCAAATAGTAGATAATTAAGAGCTAGGGAGATATGGTAGAATACCAAAAATATCTCAGGCTTGGGAGTTAAGGCATTTGATTAAAGAGGGTTATTGAACTTTCACTGGGTCGCAGGTTTTGTTCTAGGCCTTGGGAATATGATGAATAAGACCCAGTGTCCACCTTCAAGGAGCTGAAAATTGAGAGGGAAAAAGAACCAAAGAGGCTTTTGCATCCAGTTGTGATTATTATTATGAAAGAAATACATGGGAGCACGAACGAAGAACCTGTCTAATCCTGGGTGAGAAGGAAGGGACTTATGACCTTGCAGATGAAAACTTGGGCTTAATGGGGAGGAGGTACTCAGGCAGATGGAGAAAGGTCCCAGGTGAAGGGGCTCAGGAGCATGTGATCTGACACTGGGGGAAACACAGGTTAGAAAACCCAGAGGGTGAGAGGAGAGGGAGAGTGTTGGTGAGGATATGTAGTTATGTAGCAGATATGTAATGCACATATGTAAAGTTAGCAGATATGTAAAGTTAGCAGATATACATTTGTAAAGTTAGCAGATATGTAATGCACAAGGTCTTCAAAGTCTTGTGAAATGATTCCGATCATATAATGAGTGCTTTGGGGGAGTCATTCAAGTGTTGCCACCAGCCAGAGAGTCAAGATTAGATGTGTACTTGAGGCAATGTTTATGGACTCTTGGGTGAAACCTGGAGAAGGGGTTCAATGGCTTTCAGGAAGTTAAGATGAGACTGGGCTGCAAGATTTAGGCAAGAGGAAATAAGAGAAAAACTGGGTCATGGGCAGTGTGAACAGAGCAGAAGAGTGAAAAAAATGGAACTAGAATTACTATGGTACCCAATGACTGTTGTAATTTCAAATTCTAATTTGGCTGCTTACTAAAAGTAGTGTTTCGGGGAAGTCGTTTAACTTCAGGTTTTCCCATGTTCAAAATGAGAATATTAGAAAATATATTCTCTGTATTATTTCTCAGCTTAAAGTTTCTAAGGTTATGAGCTTTTCTAATAAATATTTAACCTGGGTTATGGAGAAAGTGGGTAATAATGACCTAGGCGAGGATGGTTGATTGGTCCTGAAAAATGTTGGCTCATATTTTAGATTTTTACTAAAATAGGTATGAGACCTGAGAAAATATCAGACTTAAAATATGTTACATTTACTAAATAAACTTTGTCACTTTACATACAATTACAGGTAGGAAGGGGCTTCCCAGGTGGTGCTTGTGGAAAAGAACCCACCTGCCAATGCAGGGGATTTAAGCGACGTGGATTTGGTCCCTCTCCAGTATTCTTGCTGAAGAATCCCATGAACAGAAGAGCCTGGCGGGCTACAGTCCATGGGGTCTCATAGAGTTGACCACAACTGAAGTAAGTGACTTAGCACGCATGCACGCACAGGTAGGAAGAACACATTTCTCCCTATTTCCAGCTCCTTTCCCAGAGCTAAGTTCATTCTTTTCCCGATTTCCTCCCTGGAAGCTGATTGCATCGTGAGCCTTGTACTACTAAAGTCTGATTTTCTGTACTCTGATATTTTCCTCTAAAAACATGTGTTGTGGTTGTTGGATAATTTGTAGCTCGCTGTAGATATTAACATTGCTTGTGTCTGGTAGCTGACTAATGTGCTTATTTTAGATAGCTCATTCCTTTGATGGTAAAGATTATGTGCTGAGAGATATTGAGTGCCAATTTTGTGGAGAGATATTGCTTATGCTAATTCATATGCCTGGGCATTTAATTTGGTGCATTTACAGTTCAGCAAAATTACTTGGTTTTTCTATTGTGGTGCAAAGGGAAATAGATTTCCATAGAGTTTTGACTATTATTAAGGTTTATAGGAGCTAATAAGAATAGTGGTAATGTCACTACCGTTCATTAAGTGCTTACTGTGTGCCAGTAGTTATTCCAATTTTTTTTTTTGATAATTGTCTTGCATATGTTTTCTCAAGTAATTTTTTTAGCCACTCTGAGAGGTAGATACACTCCAATCCCCATTTTAAAGAAGAGGAAACTCAAACCCATGAGCTCACCTTCCAATCTAGGTTGCTTTATTTCATGATGTAAAAGACTGTTTCTGCTTTATGCTTTCCTTCCTCCTCCTCCTCTTATTCCTGTAAGAGGAATATTCTTATTCCTCCGCTTTGTCTCCCATGGCCTCATTCTCCCTCTCATCTCTCTCTATTCAAAGAGTTTCTTCTTTCTCTCCTCCTCCTCAATTAAGATGAACAATAACAACATGCAATGGCATAGGCTATTTATGGTGAAATAATTAAATGGATACTTAACAGTGAAATATTTAAAAGGCACAGTTAAAAATGAAAGGAATTCAGTAACCCACTTAAGTGCCTTTGACTTTCACCATATATTGGGCTTCCCTGGTGGCTCAGGGGTAAAAATCCACCCGCCAGTGCAAGAGACCCAGAGACCTGGGTTCGATCCCTGAGTCCGGAAGATCTCCTGGGGAAGGAAATGGCAACCCCACTCCAGTATTCCTTGCGTGGAAAATTCCATGGACGGAGGAGCCTGGCAGGCTACAGTCCGTGGGGTCATAAAGAGTCAGACACGGCTGAGTGACTCAGCAACAACAGAGTACAGATGAGACCCCCGGAGGGTTTCCGCTTGTTTATTCCCCTTTCTGTCTCTGATCCTCTCCCCTCCCTCTTCTGTCACTACTAATACTACCACTACTTCTCTTTGTTCTTCTTTTTTCTCTCTCTCTCCCACCCTCATCATAGCTGTTTTGACCTCTGGGAGTAACCACACTGCTTTATGGATAACTCAACAGGTCTTTCTATAATGTCTGTTGCACAGAGCACTAGATAAAGTAACTGTAATGCTGCAGTCTCGGGGTATTGACTGAAGATGATTGGAGATGTTTTGGATACAGAACACAAATGCAGAGTCCAATCTGGCAGAGTTTCATGAACAACCTTGACTTTTCATTTTCAACCTGTGTGATATCCAGGTCAAATTTTATCTTCTTACAAGTAACTGATAGCAAATAGGTGGTTTCTCACCTTTCGATCCCACGCCTACATCCTCTAGCAAAGATCTTCTTCTCCGTCCTAGGATCATGAAAATAAGTCTCTGATCTGAACATGTCATTTCATCAGGACCAGACTTACAGTGGTCAGAAAGAGAAAAGCAGACATCATATATTAATGTATATACATGGAATCTAGAAAAATGGTACAGATGAACCTATTTGCAGAGCAGGAATGGACATGCAGACGTCGAGAATGGCCATGTGGACACAGGATATGGGGGGATATGGGGAGATTGGGGTTGACAAATACACACTCCCATGTGTAAGAGAGACAGCTAGTGGGAAGCTGCTATATAGCATAGCTTGGTGATCTGTGATGACCTAGAGAGGTGAGAAGGGGGAGTAGGGAGGGAGGTCCGAGAGGGGATATATGTAAACACATAACTGACTTGCTTCATTTTACAGCAGAAACTAACACAACATTATAAGGCAACTATCCCCTCAATTTCTTTTTTATAAAATCAACATAGATTAGAATATTTGCCCCCATGCTATCCCCAACTAAAATTCTACCATCAGATAAGTTTGTTTGCCCTTGGCTGTATAGAGATTGGTCTTTCATCAAATGCAAATATGCCAGAGATGAATGACATCAAAAACTGAGAATTACTCCATCAAGCCCAGACAAGTTGGCTCAATGCTAACTGAGAGTCATTTCTAAGACAAGGAAACAGGGGGAGAACAGGAGACATGGTGTGATGCCAACTCCAAGGTGGTAATGCTGCATTGCTGAGATGAAGATGAAGCTCTCCAGGGAGTCAGCAGATGTCCCGCCTGATCACAAAAGGCTCTGTGTTCACGGTTACTTGAAATTGGGTTTTTGTTTGCTTTTTAACCTTTTTTCCCCCCAAAGAATCACATGAGATCTAGAAAAGAGGGAATTAATTCATTTGTAGGTTTAAGATTGAGGTCCTGAAAGTTCAGTCAGTTCAGTTCAGCCACTCAGTCATGTCCAACTATTTGCAACTCCATGGACTGCAGCACACCAGGCCTCCCTGTCCATCACCAACTCCAGGAGTTTATTCAAACTCATGTCCATTGAGTTGATAATGCCATCCAACCATCTCATCCTCTGTCCTCCCCTTCTCCTCCTGCCCCCAATCCCTCCCAGCATCAGGGTCTTTTCCAGTGAGTCAATTCTTCGCATCAAGTGGCCAAAGGATTGGAGTTTCAGCTTCAGCATCAGTCCTTCCAGTGAATATTCAGGACTGATTTCCTTTAAGATGGACTAGTTGGATCTCCTTGCAGTCCAAGGGACTCTCAAGAGTCTTCTTCAACACCACAGTTCAAAAGCATCAATTCTTCGGTGCTCAGCTTTCTTTATAGTCTAACTCTCACATCCACACATGACTACTGGAAAACCATAGACTTGACTAGATGGACCTTTGTTGGCAAAGTAATGTCTCTGCTTTTTAATATGCTGTCTAGGTTGGTCATAGCTTTTCTTCCAAGGAGCAAGCGTCTTTTAATTTCATGGCTACAGTCATCATCTGCAGTGAGTTTGGAGCCCAGAAAAATAAAGTCTGTCACTGTTTCCAATGTTTCTCCATATATTTGCCATGAAGTGATCTTAGTTTTCTGAATGTTGAGTTTTAAGCCAACTTTTCACTCTCCTCTTTCACTTTCATCAAAAGGCTCTTTAGTTCTTCTTCACTTTCTGCCATAAGGGTGGTGTCATCTGCATATCTGAAGTTATTGATATTTCTTCCGGCAATTTTGATTCCAGCTTGTGCTTCATCCAGCCCAGCATTTCTCATGATGTATTCTTCATATAACTGAAATAATCAGGGTGACAATATACAGCCTTGACGTACTCCTTTTCCTATTTGGAACCAGTCTGTTGTTCCATGTCCAGTCCTTACTGTTGCTTCCTGACCTGCATACAGATTTCTCAAGAGGCAAGTCAGGTGGTCTGGTATTGCCATCTCTTTTAAGAATTTTCCAGAGTGTGTTGTATATTATTTTTCCTGGTAGTGTTGGGATGATCATGTGGTCGTCATTATGCAGAAAGATGTCTTAGTCTGTTTGGGTTGTGAGGACAAAATTCCACAGACTGTGTGGTTTATCAAAACCGGACACATATTTCTCACAGTTCTGGTGCTTAGACATCTGAGTTGAGGGTGCCGGCTTGGTTGGTGAGAGTCTTCTCCCTGGTTCTAAGCCAGCACCTTCTCACATGGTAGAAGGGACAAAGAAACTCCCTCTCTTTTATAAGATCACTAATCCGATTCATGAGAGTTCTACTCTCAGACTAATCACCACCAAAAACCTCACCTACTGGTACCATAGTAGGGGGTTAGGATTTCAATGTATGAATTTTACAGGGAACACAAACATTCAGACCATCACCGAGTTCAATTCCTTACATTTATAATCAAGTCCCTGGTGACTCAGTGATAAAGAATCTGCAGAGACTCAGGTTTGATCTGTGGGTCTGGAAGATCCCCTGGAAAAGGAAATGGCAACCCACTCAAGTATTCTTTCCCGGAGAATTCCATGGATGGAGGAATAGGACAGGCTACAGTCTATGGAGTCACAAAAACAGTCTGACATGATTTAGTGACTAAACAACAATTGTGTTTGACAGGTACCTGACTTTGTGCCCATGACCTTAGATCCCTCCAAGCCTCAGTTTCTGCATCTATAAAATGGAATCAATACTGGACTCTCAACTGTGTAGACGTAAGCAAATTACCAGTGTACAGTATAAGATATGGTGACTGACTTATTTTTCTTGTTGCATTTTTATTGTTTTTGTTTAAACTAGGATGTGCAGAAGGAAAGAATTCAGGAGGTCTGGCTGAAGTGAAAATAAAACCCAACCCCCCTATTGCATAACGTGCCTCCATCTCACTAAGATGGGCCCTCTTCAAGCTTGTTACCCCAGAATGCCTTCACATTTTTTTAATAGATTTTGGGACCTTTGTTTAAAGGGACTTTTTAAATGCACATGTAGTTCTACATGCAGCATCTTCTGCCCTCTTCTGGCTTCTCCAAGAAGTTCAAGCAACTATAAACTAGAGAGTGCATTTTTAAATTTTATTTCTAGTGGACACCCAGAGTCTACCATTTCTTTCAGTTCTAGATGAGAAAGTCACATTTGTAAAGTTTTGTGAAACGATGGGAGTTATCAGAACCTTTGAGATTTTTTTTCAACAGCTTGCTGTTGAGATGATTTCCTTCTGTTATTTTATTCAATCCTATTCTTCTAGTGCCACTTCTACATGTCAGAACTACAAAATAAATAATGAAATGCTGCCACAAATGATTGCGGAGACTAAAATCTGAGGTCATTATAATTTCTGAGATAATTAATCAGATGTTTAAAGTATAACCCCCCGGGATGTGAGAACCTTTGATTATAGAAAAAGCCTGAGGCTAGAAGCCTCATTTCTATTAGAGACTGTATTGAACTTGAACTCATTTCCCCCTCATCTTCAAAAAATAAATAAAAGCATAGTTTTTAAAGGTAGGGAAATGCCATTTTGATTTTCAGATGTGGTGTGGGTCGAGTACCAGTTTGCTGTGTGTTTGAAAGGCAGTGTTGAAGTTATCTGTACAATCATACACCCAGCCAGAGGTGTCATGGCTTGGCAAAAGAGATCCTGTTAAAATGCAACATGAAAACAGAGGTTTTTGTTGGTCAATACAAGGCAGCCAGAGGACAGCTTGCTGTGATGGGGAGGGTCACAGTCAGCTGAGATCAACTGGCTGAAAGATCCAGTGCTGAGGGCAGTCTCACGCATCTCAGGGCTTCCTGCAGTTGGAAAAGATTAGCTAAACAGAATGAAAGGAACATGGGAGGCGAAGCCCAGTTGGCATGAAGAGAAAAGAGGAACAAATAACTGAAGATGAGAGCAGCCAAGCATTTGTAATGTCAGCTGCAGTTTGTACATTTTCATCTTAGGCTGTATAATTCAGGGGTCCCCAGAGTTGATGAGCTACTATCCAAACTCGTATTTTTCAGTCAATCCTGAGTTATTAATGTTGAGAATTTATATGTTTCTTAGATTATCCCAACCCAAAACAACTAAAAGATTTTGCAGCAAGAAACATTGCTTACTCATTAAAACACATTGCTATTCATAAGAATATGCTCAGAGGCTCAGATGCGTCTGACTCTTTTTTTTTTTTTTCTTTTTAGGGCGTCTGACTCTTTGAGACCCCATGGACTGTAGGCCACCAGGCTCTTCTGTCCATGGCATTTCCCAGGCAAGAACACTGGAATGGATTGCCATTTCCTTCTCCAGGGTAGGGCACACTCCTCTGCATGCAAGAAAAACAAAAATATAAGGAAAAGATAATGTTATACTAAAACCCGAGATGATTTACCGTTTTTAGCATATATTGCCACCTTTTTGCTTATTTCTTTCGTGCCATGACTGGAACTAGAGAACTCCCCCACCTGACTTGGAGGAGGAACTGATGATGGAAACTCGATGTCTCCTCAAGAAAGAGAAAGAAGGTGGGCTCCTCCTCCTCCCTACTTTTTCTTTGATTATAAAACTGTGGCCAACTAAGGTCTTCACCTGGCATCCTCTTGCCCACCCACTTGTAAGCCTCACAAGGGTCTTATTCTAATAAATCAGTTCTTATCTATCACTTTGCCTCTCACTGAATTCTGCCTGTGCTGAAACATAACGAACTGAATCTCCTCAGAGCTCTCAAGAGGCATTTCTGCAATTTTGCTGCCATTGAGCCACCACCAGTCACAGGTCCTGAAAGCACCATGCCTCTAGGTCAGGCTATGCCAAGAAAAGAATTCCCTGTGGATTCACTTTCCTTATGCCATCTTATTCTCAATGGAATCCTGAAGCTGCGAAAGTGTTAGTCACTCAGTCATGTCTGACTCTCTGTGACCCCCATGGACTGTGGCCTGCCAGGCTCCTGTGTCCATGGAATTCTCCAGGCAAGAATACTGGAGTGGGTGGCCATGCTCTTCTCCAGGGGATCTTCCTGCCCCAGGGATCAAACCCTGGTCTCTCACACTGCAGGCCGATTCTTTACCATCTGAGAAGCCTGACACTGTAGTACAGGTTGTTGATGCAGCTGGGAACACCTAGGCCATGACCGAGGCTGGAAAATTGAGTTGACTTCTACCTTGGCTTGGAGTGGTAGGACTCATGATGTGGGGATTGCCTCAACTATAGTCATGATGTGGAGAAGATGCTGGATGGCAATAAATATGACATACATTCCCAACATGCTCACATTATAAATAAACTGTGTGTGCAAAGCTTTATATGCACTATGAAATCGCTTTTTGCAAAGCAAATTAATTATATATGCATGCAGAGAAGTAAAGACTAAAGAAAATAAAACTCGAAATAATAATATTGGATGTGGGAGATGCTGGAAAATAGAATGTGATGTGGTTTTTTTTATACATATTATGTTCATATACCTGTGCTTTCCGAATTCTCCACAATACATATATATATAATTTATCCAAAAAAACCTAGAAGTTGATACCCACAAAATCATTCTATAGCCAGTGTAATACAAGGTTTGATTTAGAATTGAAAGGAATAGAAGAATGTTTAAAGTTCTTCTTTCATCATATGAGAAAACTGAGGACAAGTTGAAGAGGCTTATACAAGGTCATACGCTTGGAAGATAATGAAGCCAGTACAGAAATCCATATTTATCAGACTTTAAGATGAGGGATTTTTCCCTTTCATCTTGGGTATTTGTATTTTATCTATGACAACTTGTTAAAATTATAAAGTATGGTTGATTTGTACTTTATGGCTAGTTCAGTTCAGTCACTACATGAAACTTTCCAGTTATTTTGGATGTCGCATGAGAGTCCTTTTTAGGTCAAGAAGGGAGTGCAGTATCAGCTAACCCCATCTCTTTGTCTTGTCAGGGCAACTTTTGAGTCCCTCTTTGATTCAATTTTCCCAGTGGTGGGATATAAACTCAAAACACGAATGCCCCTTTGAAAAGCATTTTGAAAAATGTTTATGAAAAGAACCATGGGCATGGAATTGCTTCAAATCAGGATGGTTACTTGAGTTTAATTTACTGTGTGAATTACAGAGAAAGAACATCTCTTTTGAATTGCAAAACGTATCAGAATTACCTTATCTTGGAGAGAGAAATCTTTTTGTAAAGGGCTAAGTTTGGGGGAGTTAAGGGGAGAGGAACAAGAAGGTCATCCTCTTCTGTGTGTTAATTAGCCTCCCAATAGTTGGGGCCAGAGTCATTTTGTTCTTCACAGTACAAGGTTAACCTTTAAACTGTAACATGGAGCTCAGTGAAAGCTGATTCAGTGAAGGTGTAGATGTAGGTTATCTTTTTTTCCTTCCATTTTTAAAAAGTTATTTTTATTGTGATAAAAGTCATATAATATAAGCATACTATTTTAACCATATTTAACTGTACAGTTCAGTGACACTAAGTACATTCACATTGTGCAGCTCTCACCGTCATCCATCTCCAGAATTTTTCACCTTCCTGAGCTGAAACTCTGTCCCCATTAATTACAAACTCCCCATTCCCCTCCCCTTCACACCCCCGGCCCCCTGGCCCCTGCCATCCACCAGTGTGCTTTCTGAGTCTATGAATTTGATTATTCTAGGTAACTCATATAAGTGTCATCAAACAGTATTTGTCTACACCTAATGTATAAGGCAATGGCACCCCACTCCAGTGCTCTTACCTGGAAAATCCCCATGGACGGAGGAGCCTGGTAGGCTACAGTCCCTGGGGTCGTGAAGAGTCAGACACGACTGAGCAACTTCACATTCACTTTTCACTTTCCTGCATTGGAGAAGGAAATGGCACCCCACTCCAGTGTTCTTGCCTGAAGAATCCCAGGGACGGGGGAGCCTGGTGGGCTGCCGTCTATGGGGTCGCACAGAGTCGGACACGACTGAAGCGACTTGGCAGCAGGCAGTGTATATTGGAATGCATTTTTAAGGTTAAGTCCTACAAACATTGTACCTTCCTTTTTTTCCCCCTGTGCTAAGCTATCTTTATATTTCATCTTCATAATTATTATGACCTCTGATCTAATACTTGGTATTTTCCCAGCTTTGCATGAGGTGTTTTACACATCTTTTCTCTGTCTTGAATGCCTTTTGGAGAAAAATTTAGGGATTGACTAGAAGCAATGATTCTGTCTCTGGAAAAGCCATCCCCAGCCGGATCTACAGTCTCCTCAGCGGTCACTTTATAAAATAGGAGCCCAGGAGCCTGTCTTCTGGTCACTGAAAATTGAGTCAGAGTGGCCATCTTACTCAAACGGGAGCATTTTGATTTTTGCTCCCATGACTTTGTAAATGAAGTTAAGACTGTTAATAAGTCTCTGTTGGTAACTAGAAGAGTAACATGCCAACTCCAGAATTGTGAGTCTCTAGAAAAAGGGAAAGGAATGTGAGGCAAGTTCAGAAAAAGGCAAACAGATTGAAAGTTAAGCTTTGACATTTATCCCCAGTATCTGTTTTTATTTAAAACCCAGTTTCAAACCCCTGAATTCTAAGGCTAATCCTCCCTTTTCTTAAACTAACTAGAGTTGTTTTTTTTTAAAGTTAGAATTTAGGATCTTGGCTATTACATGGCATAAATAAAGTTTGTACATGCATACCTACATCCACAAGAACATGTTATCTATTATTTTTGCAACGTATCCAAACACAGATATTATCATCCCCATCTTGAGCCCATAGCCCCAGGGAATGGAAACTATTTTCCCAAAACAGTCTACTTAGATTAGTTAGAGCTGGTTATTTGATCTGAGGCTGGAATAGCTTACAATCCTGTGATCTTCCTTGTCTTTGTATCATGCCACGACTAGAGGTATTCACCCTTTAAACATGCATTTAAGGATTCCTGTTAAGTCCTAGGCACTGTGTTTTTACCATTTCACCAGGGATGCCAAGTAGTTGTAAGTATTTACAAGGTATTGTATCCATATGTGTCCATGTAGACTGCCAAGGGCAGGATGCTCAGTTCAAGGTTAAGGAATAATCTCTGAGATTCATTATTCATACATACTCTCAGTAAAGATAAAATTAAGGAGAGATCAGCTTTCAAAAGACGTAGGAGGTGTTGGAGGCTTTTGGAATTACTAAAATATTTCAACATTAAGCACTGACTGAGCTACTGTGTATGTTTCAACTGGATCAGATGCCACCTGGTGTGATTTTGTCCCTGGTCTGCAGACAAAATATATCTGGGATTGTCAGTGGACTGGTAATGAGCACCTGTTATTACAGTTTCTTTTTTTTTTATTTTTCCTTAATGGACTCCTGAAGGAGATTTGATGAGTTGATGATCCAATAAGGTCTCAAACTTCCTAATAAACCCAAAGAAGACATGTAACTTTCTCAAGGTCACAGAGTTAGTTGGTTGCAGAGATGGGGCTTGCTAGCTAAGAATGCACTGCCGACAGAAATCATTTAAAATAATTTGTATAATATTTCTTCTGATTCCTCCAAATAATAACACATCAATTAGATTCATGTCAGATCCATTATGTGTTCTACCCCCTCAATCTGTCATTCTCTGAATTAATGAAATGTAAAATGGGAAAATTACAGGTTTTTATAGTTAGAATCTATAATGCTTAGGGTACAGTATAAAAGGCCCTATATTAATTATGTATGTTCTGGCTTATTATCTAATTCTACCTTCCTGTATTAGGACTAAAAATTTCTCTAAATACTATGCATTTAAAAAATAATATCATTCTCAAATGTAATTATATTCTTTAAAAAATGATGAGTATATGTCAGAGCACCTCAGTTTTTTATAAAATGTACCCTTCTATCATTTGTAACAAATAAAATATAAAATATAAACAGTATGGTTGAGAACTTTGGAAATGGAAATTATTCATTAATCCCAAGAAAGCATCTGTGCATTACCATCACAATAATTTTAAGTAATAATAACAGCAGTAATTAATACTTCAGTCAGTTCAGTTCATTCGCTCAGTCGTGTCTGACTTTGCGACCCCATGGACTGCAGCACTCCAGTTTTCCCTGTCCATGACCAACTCCCAGAGCTTGTTCAAACTCATGTGCATTGAGTCAGTGATGCCATCGAACCATCTTATCCTCTGTCATCCCCTTCTCCTCCTGCCTTCAATCTTTCCCAGCATCAGGGTCTTCTTAAATGAGTCAGTTCTTCACATCAGGTGGCCAAAGTTTTGGAGTTTCAGCTTCAGCATCAGTCCTTCCAATGAATAGTCAGACTGAGACCAGGTGGTGCTCTGAATGTTTTACATACATTAACTTAATATTCACAATCCCCTCTTCACTTGTGTGCGTGCTAAGTCATTTCAGTCATGTCCAATTCTTTGTGACCTTGTGGACTATAGCCAGCCAGGCTCCTCTGTCCATGGGATTTTCCAGGCAAGAATACTAGAGTGGGTTGCCATGCCCTCCTCCAGGGGATCTTCTAGACCCAGGGATCAAACCCTCATCTCTTCCATCTCTTGCATTGGTAGGTGGGTTCACTTGTGAGGTAGGCCTATCGGGACCTCATTTACCAGATAAGGACAATGAGGCACAGAGATTATTATGTGATTAGCCCCACTATTTCTCAGCTACCGAATGCTTCCTGGGTAAGAAAGGAGTTAGGTGTGGCTGCAAATGGCAGAATTTTGTTCTTCAGTGGCTGCACATTGCATGTACAGTAGAATCCCAGCACCGTTGATGTCTCAGAAGGCCCTTTATAACTTGATCCCTGCCTACATATCTAGCCTTCATTTCTTCACTCTTTCACTTGTATCCTATATTCCAGACACAACAAACTCTTTGGTATTCCCTAGTCATGGAATGGCTTTGCTTATCTAAGTGTCTTTATATGTATCATCTTCTCGGAATTCGGTGAGGAGTGAGAGACCCAATATATTGCATTCTTCTTGCTGCCAGAGTTCAGCTTCCACATAAGGATAAGCACAAACTAAGATAGGTGGAGAGCAAGTGTCACCTTCGCCCTGATGATGTTTATATATTAGAATATGCAGTTTATTCTGTCAGGCAAGTGGTCCTCCCTAAACTCTCAAATAGACCTATACAGTCTTCCAATCAAAGAGAGCTTGAGAAAGCTGCAGCCTCATCCCACGTTCGCCTTACTGTATGGCCCAGATGGAGAACACCCGCTCTCCTCGGGCAGGCTAACTCCCCAATGAGAAGAGAAAGGACAGGGCCCCATTCTTCCCCGAAACTGTAACAGGCTGAGGGGCTCTTGCTCTCCAGAGTTAGACAGCAGAGAGAGACCAGGAGTGGCCTGAAAGTGGAGCTCCTCCAAACGGGGCATGTTTTTAAGTGAATAACGAATATATGTCAACCGTGAGGTGAGCTCCTCGGGAGTTTTTCAACTTTAAGTGGAAAGGAGAAAAGCACCTCTGTAGCCACAGAATAGAATTGAGTAGCTCACACAATGAAAAGCCTGGGTGGAATTTTCTTCGCATGCAGCTGAGTCCAGGTACTCAGTGTCATAGCACTGGGTCTGTCTTCGTCTCTGCTTTCCTCTCTCTGATTCCAGTCTCACGCAGGATCTTTGCTTGTTTGTGGTCTGATGTTAAGATGGCCATCAGCATCTCGTAACTATCTTACAAGCTCAGCTATCCTGATGAACAGGGAGCTTCACTTTCCCAACAATGCTAGTGAAAGGCTTGGATTGAATGTCATTGGACAATATAGACCAGGGAAGTAAAATCAATACATACTTTTTTGTCTAGACATGGTCATGCACACCCCTCCACTACCATCAGACCTGGGTCAAAGTTCAGGTTAAATGAAGCACTAAGACGCGTGAGGGATGTTTCAGAAGGAAAAGCATCTCTACAGAGCAGACGGAAACAGAACATGTTCATGCATTCTTTGTTCTGTAGGTGAGTGGAGAGATGAACCAAGGTAGACAGGTTGTTTAGCCAGCAGTGGTGACCCTGAGTCTTGGTAAAATAGTGTTTTCTCCATTCTGCTTATTGTTAAATTAGACTGTTCCATGAGTCTATTACAACCAGCCATGTGACTATACTCATTTTCCATTAGCCTAGAAATCAGACTTTCTTGAAATAGGTGAATTGGGAAATATCTTTGTTATACAGAAAATATTGTTGCTGTGACACTTGTTGCAACAGAGGTCTGTTGGAAATGAGTCAGGAAGTGGATGAAAGACTCACCCCAGGCTCTGTTGTCATATGAGATGGGGGTGCATGAAGCTATGAATTTTTCTACTCTCCTTTCTCCTGGAGTCGTTCTCTCTCTCTCTCTCTCTCTCTCTCTGTCTCACACACACACACACACACACTCACACACACTCTTTCTCTCTCTTAAACAGGCCAAATCATCATACAGATGATGAAACAAAAAAATAAATATGCCAGCTTCCATCCAACAGAAATGAAAATATCTCCAAAATTTCTACTTAATGGTATGTGTCAGATTGTATTGACTCCCTTGTGAAGGAAAAATGGCCATATTAGTCATTCTGATTTGAAATATCATGTTTAGAGGTGTCCGGGATACGTGATGATCAGCAGAAGCGGACCCTTTGTGCTCTGCCACACACTGGCGGGAAGGGCTGTTACAGCTTTGCCAAGGGCCCGCTTGTGTTCATGCCAATATGGCCTAATTTTATTTTCCTCACTGTCTCTGTCTCTCTCTTTTTAATGTTTGAAAAATACAATAGAATTGTCTTCTCAGCACGGGGATATCTGCATGTGTTAAAATTACATTTTCTATTTTAAACTCACTCTTTTTAATTTAAAAAGACTTGATAGAACATGCAGTCTTTTTCCCCCCCTTTCTACAGAACGGGGAATATACAGACCTGAGATCTTCAGAGGTAAAAGCCAACCTGTAGGGAAACAAACAAATAATTAAACAAACCAGCAAACACAACAAAAAAATAAAACATGTAGAAGTCTGGCTGAATTTATTTGAGTTGAAATCTCTCAAGATTTCATATGAAGAGCTGTAGCACAAAGGAATTAGGACAAGAAATAGAATCTTCTTATCTGGAAATTATTAGGCAAAGCATCAACCCCTCTTTACATCAGTTTCCTGGAAGATATTAAAATGGTTTCTCAGGACTTCCCTGGTGGTCTAGCAGTTAAGACTCTGCGCTTCCAATGCAAGGGACACAGGTTTGATCCCTGGTTGGGGAACTAAGATCCCACATGCCATGTGGCATAACCAAATAAAGTGGTTTCTCAATTATTGATACTTAAATGCAATATATACTGCATGAAAAATAATGACAGTAACATTTATGAAGAACTTACTTCTGCATGAGACAATATGCTTAGAATATGAATACAGACATGTACAACTCCCAGTCCAAACTCAAAGTGGGTTTATTTAGTGGGTACTCGGCTACCCCTTCCAGTATTCTCGCCTGGAAGGTCCCATGGACGAAAGTGCCTGGTGGGCTACAGTCCATGGGGTCACAAACAACTGGATATGACCAAGCGACTGAGCATGCTTGCAACCCTCAAAAATCATAACCACTCTACCTGCTATAAGGTTCCTGCTCTAGTCCACTGTGACAAATGCTGTGGCTGCACCTCTGGGAGCCTCCTGAATTCCCTCCCCCAAGGAAAGCTTCCTTGCCACAGTTGATACCACGTTGCCACAGATCAATCATCTTTCTCTGACTAGTTGGTGGGAGACTATAATGATCTACTCCTCCTCCACTGGATTTGGGGCATCACTGAAAGGCTGCCTTGGCTCCAAAATTCCCCAAGGGACTAGAAGGGCCTTCGTTGTAATCACTGTACTCTTTAACTCCTCCCTTTGCCCAATCTTGCTTCCATTCCCAGCATGGGTATTGATCAAGAGTACTCCTCAGTGAACATTCATACAAATCTGTGTCTCATGGTGTGTTTCTAGAGACCCTAGCCAAAGGCAGGCACCCAGAAGAGATGTCAGTTAAATGTTTGATATGAGAGTTATTTACCAGAGACAACATGGATTATTCTACAGAGTCAATTAAGCAAAAGAAAAAAAAAAAAGACATGTTAAGGTGTTGCCTTCTTATGGGGATGCTTAATGCATTGCTTGGTATACATAGTCACCTATATGTCTTGCCTCATCAATTCATCTTTAGCGGTCTTATCCATGATACATGATACATATGCATGTAGCAGAAAGCCAGCCCTGCCCCAAATGCTGTTGGTTCACTATAAGTAGAGCCCGTGATTTTATTGGTCTCTCCTCTTGTGTTATGCAATGTATAATAAGGGAATGTGTGGTCGTCAGTGCCTGAATGCCACTTGCAGTAATAGAAACGCCTTCTGGGGAAATAAGATTGGTGCCAGGACTAGAATATGGAAGCAAACTTGAAATTATTTCACTGCTATTTCAGAATGGTTGACAAAAAAAAAAATAAAAGGAAAAGGCAGCAAGACTATTTTCAAGGACTGCCAACCACGTGGAGGCATTTGAATGAAAATTCCTCTATAGCTTTCTATGACCTACTAAATAGAAATACGGAATTTTTAGGTTGGCATGTCAGCCTCTGTACAATCTAGCACCAAATTACCTTTTACATTCTCACAGCAACCTTCATGAACACGTCTTATTTTTTGCCAAAGTGGGTTTAGCTTTTCCCTAAGCAAAAATAAAAACAAATATGTGAAATAAATAAAAAATCAGATGTTCTGATCAATATAGTGTAAACTCTTACCAGTCATCTTTTCTTGCTGAATATAACCCAAATTCTGGACAAAACAAAAACTTAAAAAAAAATGTGCATACTCTGAAAATTAAACAGAGGAAGGCAGATTGGGGAAGGAGGTCAAAAATTGAAGAAACACTCTGAAAATGGGTGAAATTCCCTCATGTTTTTTCCAATTTTTTTCTCAATTGGAGTTATGGTAGTAGTGATGAAAGCAGTAAAACTTTGGAAAAAAAGTCTCCTTTTTTTTTTTTGCCAGAGGCACAAGACAAGGAGTTCCTAAAACCTGAAGAATATGGGTGGTTATCAGTGAGAAGGAATAGGGAGAATGATACTCCCTAATGCGTGTTTGAACCCATGCTCGTCTTGACCTCTGGATGCAAATCAGTGGGAGTTCTTAGGTCACCAATATCATTGCCTATTAAAGAGCAAAAGATAATGCAACTGTATTAAAATTTATGCTCTGTGAATGAACAGAGTGAAAAGCCAAGCTGTAGACTAGGAGAACATGTTTTGAAATTGCATATCTGAAATATGAAATTGTATCTAAAACATATACAGGAATACGCAAAATCCAATAATAAGAAAACAACAACCCAAGTTTACAAAATAGGCAGAGAAACTATTTGAGTACTTCACCAAATTTTTTGTTAAATGAGCAAATTCAAAGATGCTTAGCATCATTAGGAGATGTTTTCATTTCCTGGGGTTGCTAGAGTAAATCAATACAAATTCTGGGTGGCTTAAGAGGGCTTCCCAGGTCATTCAATGGTAAAGAATCCACCTGCCAAGCATAAGATGCATAAGATCCCTGGGTCGGGAAGCTCCTCTGAAGATGGAAATGGCAACCCACTCCAGTATTCTTGCCTGGGAAATCCCCATGGACAGAGGAGCCTGGCAAGGTACAGTCCATGGGTTTACAAAGAGTTGGACATGATTTAGCAATTAAACAGCAGCAGCAGAGTGGCTTAAAACAACAGAAATTTATTGTCCTAGTCCTGGAGGCTCTAAGTACAAAATCCAAGTACCGGCAGGATCTTGCTCCCATTGAAGGTGCTAGGGAAGAATCTTTCATTGACTCTCCTACCTTCTTATGATTGCTGGAAATTCTTAGCTGTGACATCATCATCGTCACCGTTTTAAAACTGATAGTACCGAGTTTCGGTGAGGATACAGATATACTCAAACTCCTGTATATTGGCTGGATGGATGATGATACAAATGATACAGCCATGTGGAAAGGAATCTGACAGCATTTCATATAGATGGACAAATATTTACCCATCTATCTCACTCCTACATATTTACCCAAGAGAAATGAAAATTTATGTTCATACAAAAATCTCTACACAAATGAACATTATTTGCAAATGAACATTCTTCATAATTGTCCCAAAGCAGAAACAACCCAACTGTCTTCTAGTGATTGGTGGATAAACAAACTATGTTGTATTTATACAATGGACTATTATTCAGCAGTAAAAAGGAATGAATTACTGATATATACAACCAGGCAGATGAGACTCATATGCATTATGCTAAATGAAAGACACCAGATTCAAAAGACAGCATACTGCATAACCCCATTATTATGACATTCTGGAGAGATGAAGCTTGAGAAATAACAGTAGAAATCAAGTCAGTGTTTGTGTGGGTTATAGGTGGTGGGAGGGGTGGACCACAGTGGGGCACAGGGTAATACTGGGGTCATCAAGTGGGTGTATATGTTGATTGTGGTGGTGGTTACCCTGTGTCAAACTTTGGAGAACTGTACAGAAAAATATTGAAGCTGACCATATGTCAGTTCAGTTCAGCCGCTTAGTCGTGCCTGACTCTTTGCGACCCCATGAACCGCAGCACGCCAGGCCTCCCTGTCCATCACCAACTCCCAGAGTCCACCCAAACCCATGTCCATTGAGTCAGTGATGCCATCCAACCATCTCATCCTCTGCCGTCCCCTTCTCCTCCTGTCCTCAATCTTTCCCAGTATCAGGGTGTTTTCAAATGAGTCAGCTCTTTGCATCAGGTGGTCAAAGTATTGGAGTTTCAGCTTCAACATCAGTCCTTCCAGTGAACACCCAGGACTGATCTCCTTTAGGATGGACTGGCTGACCATATGTAAATGAAGACAATTCAACAAATAAAATAGCAATCTGGTGCCTATTATCATGCATGGCATGAGTTTGGGACATAATGTTAGTTCCTGTCTTCTCTCATGCCTAAAGTGCATGCACTCTTATTGTTGTTTTTATTTATTTGCTAATTTAAAATATTTACATTTTTTAAGTTGATATATAGTTGTTTTGCAATATTATGTTAAGTTTCTTCTGCACAGCAGTGAATCAGCCGCACATATACATACACCTCGTCTTCCTTGGATTTCCAACCTATTTGGATCAGTTTTTCTTTCTTTAGAGTGCTTTATCCTCTCCCCTACCTCCACTCCTGGAAACTTGGTAAACTGCTTTTATTAGGACATTCTTGCTGTGCCTCAGTTACATTCTTCTGTGTTCTGTTTCTTGCTGTTGTGTTGTAGGCCTAAATCAAGTCTTGTTTGGCCTTCCAGACTTGCTGTCACAATAACTGAACATCTCTTGTAACCTAGAAATCAATTGGTGACTTTTCTGTCCTTGAAATTGATATAAGAAACTCCTTTCCATCCTACTTTCCAGTCCCATGACAGTCCTAAACCTTGTCATTTTCCAGGACAAGGTTATATCCTTGTGTTCACCAAGCTCCTGCTATCACCAGCCTGAGAATGCAAAGTTCTGTCCTGAGATATAAAGTCGAACCCCTCTTCGGAAGGGGTGACCTATTCTTTGTTTCTCGGTCATATGCACCCACGTGAAGCATCTCTAAGTCAATGTGCTTTACAGAAGATTTGGGGGAAGGAAGAAACACTCATATTTCAAATCGGACGTTATTCATCCACATAGTTAGATGCTTCGACGGCCCATATCAGAGGTGACCTACAGCCACCCACAAATCTCCTGGCTGCTATCTCTTCTGTACTCTCAAAGCCCATCCTCTTTTCTCTCCTCCCACGCCTCTCTCAGGAATATAATCACTTTCTTTTCTGATCTCATTAAAAAAAAAAAAAAACACCTTCCCCATTAATTTTGTTCTTGGTTCTTGCTGATACCCAAGTCCTCACCATCTTCCCTTCTACCCAGGGTATCCTCTCAAGACAATTTCCTGAAGTCAGGCTCTCCTTCAGGAGGGCATTGTTATGGTAGTAAAATGCATGCTTTGTTACAGTCTATTACAGTTCTTATCACTAAATTATAAATACTCACCTTCTTTCTGTTTCTCACACTATTCCCTGAAATCATCAAGGGTAGGTTTCATCTTCTCCCACCCTACTCCCCCAAAGCTTTGCAAAGTGGTGCCTACATAGGAAATATTTAATAAGCAAATGAAAGTGTCTTATCCAATTGGACTGCTGTAAAAATACGATAGACTGAGTGGCTTATTGTGAAATAATAGAAAAAATATGTATATATAACATATATATTTGTCTACTAGGCATTCCTGGCATAGAGCTCCTAAAACCCTTGTAATTTTCCTTTTATTGGAGTATAGTTGCTTTACAATGTCGTGTTAGTTTCTGCTGAACAACAAAGTGAGTCAGCTGTGTGTATACATATAGTCCCTCCCTCTTGGATCTCCCACCCAGCCCCTCCCCACGATGAGAATACTAGGAGCATCAGTTACCCTAATATTTGGTCTTTGACCCTAGTTTCTGTACAGGGCTTCTAAATGTTTTGGGATTCTTGGGTAATAGGAGTGTCTCTTGTTCTAATGAGGCAACTCTTAATGGGCTGGTCACCAGAGAGCCCAAACCATGACTAGAAGCTTGGAACTTTCAGCCCCACCACCATTCTACAAAGAGGGGAGAGGGACGGGAAATAGAATAATAGTTGATTGTGCCTACCTGATGAAACCTCCTAAAAGCCCAATAGCCTGGGATTTGGACAGCTCCCAAGTTGGTGGAGGTGCTAGAAGGACAGCCAGCCCCCAGACAAAGCCCAGAGCCCCTTCCCACATACCTTGACCTGCACATCTTTTCCACCTTGCTGTGTCTGACTTATAACTTTTTATCATAAATTGATAATCTAGTAAGATGTTTTCCTGAGTTTTGTGAGCCACTCAAGCAGATCAATCAATTAATTAAACTCAAGGAAAGCTTCCAATTTATAGCCGGCTGTTCAGAAGCACAGATAACAGCCTGGACTTAGAATTGTTGCCTGAGGCATGTGTGTGTTTGTGTGTGGGGGTGGGAGGCAGTCTTGTAGAACCGAACCCTTAACTTGTGGAATCTGATGCTGTCTTCAGCTTGATAGTGTAGAGCTGCATTAAGCTGTAGGACATCTAGCTGTTGTTGTCGAATTGATGTATGGAAATCTCCTGTGTGGGTGACAGAAGAGTCAGAAGTGAAAAGTTCTGTGTAAGTAGCATAGGAGAAGTACATGAGTGTTTTTCCCTTTATGCTTATAAACTAAAAATCTTTATTTGTCATAGTTCTTTAGGCTGGGAAGTCCAAGATCAAGGCCCTGGTAGATTCAGCGTCTGGTGAGAGCCCACTTCTTGGTTACTGGATGGCTGTCTTCTCTGTGCTCAGACAGTAGAAGTGGTCAAAGAGCTCTCAGGGGCATTTTTCATCAGGGAACTAATTCTACTCATGGCAGCTTCACCTTCATGATCTAATGACCTCCCAGAGGCCTCACCTTCAAATACTATTACATCAGGGGTTCGGATTTCAACATACGGATTTGGTGGGGTGGAGGAAGGAGCCAGGCTCACAAACATCTGGGGAGATTCCACGTGCTGCAGAGCAACTAGGCTGGCAGGCCACACCTCTGAGCCTGCGTGTTGCAGCCGCTGAAGCCTACAGGCTCTAGGGCCCGAGAGCCGCAGCTAATGCGCTCCTGGGCTGCGGCTACTGAAGCCCACTCACCCTGGTGCCGGCGCTCCACAACAAGAGAAGCCACTGCAATGAGCAGCCCATGCACCGCAACTGGAAATTAGCCCCCACTGTCCACAGCTAGAGAAAGCCCGTGTATGGCCACAGAAGACCCAGTGTAGCCGAAAACAAATAAATAAGTATATATAGCAGCGTGCACATGTCAAAACAAATTTTAACCAAGTTTTAAGTGCAAAGGATGCCACTTTGAAATTTGATATATGGAAAGGGGAAATATCAAAAATTGTCAGAAGATTTGATGAAGGTGGGAATTTGGGTTACTGAGAAATGATTCTTGACTTCCTATTTAATTAAAGTGGCAATAGAAGATTTTAAAGTTAAACATAAGAGGTAACATGATTGTAAGCAATCTTAGTACTCTTAAAATTGAGACGTCTTAATTATCTTCAGAAATCAAGGAAATGATAAAGTCAACATAAAGCATAGGGATTTTACTTACACAGAAGTTTGGCCTCCAAGGCCAAGGCAGGCTGCTCAGAAGGTAAAGAAAACCTTTTATAACCACTTAGAGAGGCAAAAACTCTAAGAAAATGTAAACACAAACTTTTTAGAAAATCATATAAATGAACCTTAGCTAAACTCATTATATAAACCAATAAAAATAACATTTCCCTTTCATGCACCTTCTACAACTTTCTATATCCATTCAAGTTTTTTCTTAAACATTCCTTCTTTTCATTCTGGAAGAATCAGTCTTTTAACTTTAAGACAATGCTTCTTTCTTTTTCACTTTAACAAAGACACATATCTTACAGTACAATTTCTCAAAATGGCAAAAAGGAACATATTCATTAGCAAATGCAAACATATACAGCCTCTCTGTACCACATAAATACAGGAGACTAAATGTACATAAACTTAAATTTATGCTCTGTAACTAATGTTACAGTATTCTTTCTTATTTCAAAATTATCCAGTTATCTAATGAATATCCATTAAGTAGCTCCATTTAGTAGCAGTCCAAGATTTTAAATTACTTAAAGATCTTGGAAATTATCTTCAAAATTACATATTACAAAATATAATTACTGTTGAAATAAAGTTCACCAGAATAATGATTCAATTTGGTTAAGCCCAAATTTAAATTTTTGTAATCTTAAACAGTAAGTAGAAATAATGCTAGCTCATTTTGATTAGCAAATCTTTGTTTAGAAAGAACATGCTCAAGTGGAATAAAAATGTGTACTTGCATTTTACCGATAACACTATTAACTCAGATGAAACAATTTTTTGTATTAAACCAAAATCACTAAACTAGTTTTGTTTGACAAAGTAGGCAAGCATGAATTCTTAAAATGTTTCTAAATTAGTTCCTGTAAGAATATCTCTTTTTCCACATTGAAATTGAGATTCAATTTCTCTAAGTTCTGAAACATGGGGAATGATCAATTATATGAATATTTATCTCTAAGCCAATTACAATAGAGCTTCTTTAATATAAGAGATTTAAAATCTAACTGATTGGTATTATCCAGAGGTATGAAAATATTACATATTTACATAAATAGAGGGAAAGGCTTTACTGAATTATAGACATATAAGCATACAGACAAAGAGCTTATGCTGTAGTTTTAATTCTAAAATTCACTCATAACTTAAGCATAAACAAGTCTACAGGTCCATTTAAATACCTGATCTCTCAGTGGGTATGCTCTCTCACTTTATTTAAGCTCAAGATACAGAAACAGGAAAGAAAAATATACCAGATTCTCTGTCCTCTTTTACTCAACAGAGACAAGATGTCTATAAACCACCAATCCGTTTATAGTCATCAGTAGATGGTCAGAACAAATAGAAAGGAAAATCATCAAGGAAAATTATGGGAATCAGGAGGAAGGATAGTGTTGAGTCTTATCTCAGAATGTGGTTGGTGGTGTGGTCCTTTGAAATTAGCCATTGCCCCAGAACAGGAAAGAATGGGATGGGGATGCAGGGGTTCTTAGCAATCGCTGCTTTGCAGAAGGATGGGGCTCAGGTGAACTTTAGCATTGTTACAGCTCTTTTAAGTAGATCCTATGATAACTTCACATTCTAGACAAGGACACTAAAGCACAGAGAGGCTAAGTAACTTGCCCAAATTTACATAGCTGCTGAGAGGGGAAGTGAAGTCTCACCCTGGAGTTTATGATCCCAGCTAGTAGCTGCTGCTTCATTACAATCTGAGAGTTTACCGCAAGGTTGAAGGCCTTTCTACCTAGTCCATCACTGTTTCCCCACAGAATAGTACAAGTTTGGTGGATGGATAAATGAAAGAGGAGAGAGTAAATCATAAACAGCAAAAGAAAGAGTGAGGCAGAAAAACGAATACATTAAAGTGAAGAGAAAAGAAGATAGTAAACATTTCCCTTTTCCTGGAGTTGTGTATTGTTCTTGCCTCTCCTAGACACAAAGGGAAAAGTCTTCAGACAGTTTTTTCCAATTATCAAATCACCCACAGAATTTTTTTTTTTAATTTTATCATTTTAGTTGTTGTTGTTCAGTTGCTAAGTCATGTCCGATTCTTTGTGACCCCCTGGACTGCATGCCAGGTTTCCCTGTCCTTCACCATCTCTCAGAGTTTTCTCAAACTCATGTGCATTGAGTCCGTGATGCCATCCAACCATCTCATCCTTTTCACTCCCTTCTCCTCCTGCCTTCTATCTTTCCCAACATCAGGGTCTTTCCCGATGAGTTGGCTCTTCTCATAGTTTGGTGGCCAAAGTATTGGAGCTTCAGCTTCACCCCTTCTAATGGATATTCAGAGTTTATTTCATTTAGGATTGACTGGTTTGATCTCTGTGCAGTCCAGGGGACTCTCAAGAGTCTTCTCCAGCACCAAAGTTTGAAAGCATCAGTTCTTCAGCACTCAGCCTTCTTTATGGTCCATCTCTCATATCCACACATGACTACTGGTAAAACCATAGCTTTGGCTAGACAGACATTTGTTGGCAAACTGATGTGTCTGCTTTTTAATGCGTTGTTTAGATTTGTCATAGCTTTTCTTCCAAGGAGCAAGTGTGTTTTAATTTCGTGGCTGCAGTCACCACCCACAGTGATTTTGGAGCCCAAGAAAATGAAGTCTGTCACTCTTTCCATTTTTTCCCCATCTATTTGCCATGAAGTGATGGGACTGGATGCTATGATCTAAGGTTTTTGAATGTTGAGGTCTTTTTTTTTTAATTTTTAAAAATTTATTTATTTTAATTGGAGGCTAATTACTTTACAGGGCTTCCCTGGTATCTCAGAGGTTAAAGCGTCTGCCTGCAATGCAGGAGACCCAGGTTTGTTTCCTGGGTTGGGAGAAGGAAATGGCAACCCACTCCAGTATTCTTGCCTGGGCTTTACAATATTGTGGTGGTTTTGGCCATGCATTCACATGAATCAGCCACAGATGTACATGTGTCCCCCTGTCCCAAACCTCCCTCCCACTTCCCTCCCCATCCCATCCCTTTGGGTTGTCCCCATGCACTGGCTTTGAGTGCCCTGTTGCATGCATTGAACTGGGACTGGTCATCTATTTCACATATGGTAATATACATGTTTCAATGCTATTCTCTCAAATCATCCCTCCTCTTTCACTCTCATCAAGAGACTCTTTAGTTACTTTTTGCTTTCTGCTAGACCTGCATTTAATCACTCTTGAGGATGGAAAATGTAAACAATCTAGCATTGTCACTAATGAAAACCAGAAATCATTGACTAACTTGGAAGTTGAATCACCTATCTTCCTGTCAATAATTATTTGGAATAACTACTATTTCCTTCTTGATTTGAATACCATTGAAGGCAGACATTCTATCATATTCTGCTTTGCATCTCCATCACTTTACATAATATCTGAGACATAGTAGATATCCAATTAAATATTTAATTAAAATTTATACTGGAGTATAATTGATTAACAATTATATTAGTTGCAGGTCTATAGCAAATGATCCAATTATACATATACATGTATCTGTTCCTCTTCAAATTCTTTTCCTGTTTAGATTATTACAGAATATGGAGTAGAATTCCCTGTGCTATATAGCAGGTCCTCATTGGTTATCTATTTTAAATATAGCAGTGTGTACATGTTAATCTCAAACAGGAAAAAATAAAACTTTGTGAAACTACCTCTCTTTTTGAAATAGGAAATAAGAGTTAATTCCAGTTGATGTGATCTAAGTATGATCAAAATAGTCTGATACCCCCAGTAAAGTTTGCAATGGCTTTCAATATGGGATCAAGATTTATACTTTAAACTGTGTTATAAACCATATAACACACAAGCACTTATATAGAAATTAAACTGAATTGAACTATCAATCTCAGCTATTCCCATATAGACAAATCTTTATACACTGAATCAGAACAGAATCCAGAAAAAGGCTTCAGCTAACTTAAAAAATATAGAACTATTAAAATACTGAGTTTTTTTAATGATTACCACATTAGTTGAAACAATGTTCAACTAATTGTTCAAATAACTCTTCTTAGTTTTCTCAGCACAGTGGAATGCCCTGGTTATATCTAACCCTGGTCCTTATCCTAGCTCTACGCTGTGGCGCATGCACGCTCAGCCTCTTCAGTCATGTCTGTCTCTTTGCAGTGCATAGACTGTAACCCAACAGGCTCCTCTGTCCATGGGATTTTCCAGGCAAGAATACTGGAGTGGGTAGCCACTTTATCCTCCAGGGCATCTTCCCAACCTAGGGATCGAACCTCTGTCTCCTGTGGCTACTGCGTTGGCAAGAAGATTTTTTTTTTTACCACAGAGCCCCCAGAGAAGCTCATACACTATGGTACTTATTGACTATTTCTTTCAGGTTCCTGAATTGGACTTCCTTTATCTTTATCTTTATCTTTACAGCTTACTTCAATGTGAAAATGACTCAGTAAAATAATTTGTATTTCATCCTTTGTTGTAATATTAATAGTAATATTTTAATGATATTTGGTAGTATTTATAATGGTAGTTACAAAACTTGTATATGCATCATCATATTTGATTCCTATCATAAGCCTGTGATACATATAGTTCATTTGGCTCTTGATAAGAAAATGAGAAGGAGAGAAAGTGAGTCTAGTGCCTCACTAGGATCGGAGGAACTCTAGGAGACTTGACTTCTAGTTCAATGATTATATCAATATAATGACCCAGATGTCTTCTACTTTTACTTTTAAAAAGCTATATAATCAAGTCAGTTGCAGACTGTTCTGGCATAAAAAAAATACACCATAACTTAGACAAATGATGTTATTCATAACAAACAGAGGCTTAGTTGTATGTACCTGGTGGGAGTGGGGAGTGTGGTGAGTCTTCCCTCATATTTTCTAAAAATTAAAACACAAACTATGTGAAAATCTCATATTCTAACCTGTGACACTTTTTCTTACTCCTCTTCAGTCTAAAATGTTCCCAGAAACAATAATGCCCTTAGAATTTCTTGGTCTGCTATATTAGAGACAATTCAAAATGCCTTATACTCTTAGTGGGCAATATGAAATAAAATGTTGATGAGAAAAATCTACCCTCTGGCTCTTAAGAATAATAAGAAAGTGACAACCATAGCGCCAAAGATAGATATTGGAAGAAAATGTTTTGGCAATAATCAGCTTTAGGGGATTTAGTAGTTAGATGGATCTTTCAGAATAAGCTGAGGGCAAACAGTTGCCTAGCTAATTATGTGGACGAAAGATAGGCAGGTAAAGGAGATTCCAAACTCTTCTCCATAGCCACACCACAGAATGAACAAGGAAACCAAATATGGTGGGACTTTTGGCCCCATCACGACCAAAATGCACTTCTTTTGAGGTAACTGAGTATAGACCTTGAGCCATTCAAGCCATCAGTGTCTTTTCACTAGCACTAGTTTTTAAGCTGAAAATAGTGGAAAGAATAATACAATATACCTTGTTCTTCTGGGAACTGCTTTTGAAGAAGGGTGAGTGAGTAAAAATGACAAAAATAATGAAGATACTGGGTGATCACCCAAAATTGGTGGTCACAGGTTTAACACAAGAGTCTGTATTTATATAGGTGGGTGCAAGAGTTTGTGTATGTGTGTGCAGAGACATAATTCAGCCTTCTTACATTTGAGAAAAACATTTCCTTCCTAAAGTTTCTCCTAAAGTTAAGTGTTAGCGTTTGTATTTTTATCAGTCAGTAGGACCATGCTATTTAAATTATTAAGGAAGGAGTCAGAAGCAGAAGTAAATTGTAAGAAGTATCTTTTATGGAAACATACTGAAACAGTTAAAATATTATTATTAATAATACTAAAGACCAAAAATCTTGCCACTTACCTTGTTGGCCACAATACCAACCTATGCTGAGTCAGAAGTAAGTTTAGGAGAATCTCCAAGAGCTTGGCTATAATTTTTAGCTTTTGATGCCAAACCCTGTGGGAAAAACTCCTAAGGTTTGGTAAGTGTGACTGGAAGGGTGAGACTATGAATTTTTGTTGCTGTTGTTTAGTCACTAAGTCATGTCTGACTCTTTGTGATCCCAAGGACTGCAGCTTGCCAGGCTTCCCTAACCTTCATATCTCCCAGAGTTTGCTCAGATTTGTGTTCATTGAGTCAGTGATGCTATCTAACCATCTGCCATCCCCTTCTCCTTTTGCCTTCAATCTTTCCCAGCATCAGGGTCTTTTCCAATGAGTTGGCTCTTCACATCAGGTGGCCAAAGTGTTGAATTTAGTTTCAGGATTAGTCCCTCCAATGAATATGCATCAGCCTCATTATCTACTGCTGTTCCTTTGGCCAAAGGCCTAAATTAAATAAAGTTAAGTGGTTTACTTTCCCCCTTCTTTATGATGAGGAGAAGCTCCAAAAAAACCTCCATTAAAAAAAGTGTCAAGAAAAAGCAAGCATTTCTCCCTAAGGCCTTAAAAGAGCTAACTTAAGACCATCAACTGAGAAGAAAGACACCCATCATCAAGTGAGAAATATATACCCATGGCTGATTCATGTCAATGTATGGCAAAAACCACTACAATATTGTAAAATAATTAGCCTCCAATTAAAATAAATTAATTAATTTTAAAAAATCAGGTGAGAAATAAACTTTACTCCAAAAAAAAAATCTAAAAAGGAAAAGGAATGTAAAGACCAGAAATTCTAAGAAGTATTCTGTATTGTTAAAAAGCTCAACCCCTAGTTTCCTAGATCCAGGTACACATATATTTTCCCTCTTGAGAAATAAAAGCAAAGACACCCTGGACTCTAGTAGTTAGAGGCATTATTATTATTATTATTTCATATTTCTACTTCAATACTTATTTATTCCCTAGAGCCAATGTGTCTCTTTGTTCTTAGGTGTGCATTCTCATTGAAGAAGTTTAAATTACAATAGAATCCTGATGGTCTGTCTAGTCAAGGCTATGGTTTTTCCAGTAGTCATGTATGGATGTGAGAGTTGGGCTATAAAGAAAGCTGAGCGCAGAAGAATTGATGCTTTTGCACTGTGGTGTTGGAGAAGACTCTTGAGAGTCCCTTGGACTGCAAGGAGATCCAACCAGTCCATCCTAAAGGAGATCAGTCCTGAATATTCATTGGAAGGACTGATGCTGAAGCTGAAACTCCAATACTTTGACCACCTGATGCGAAGAGCTGATTCATTTGAAAAGACCCTGATGCTGGGAATGATTGAGGGAGGGAAGAGAAGGGGATGACAGAGGATGAGATGGTTGGATGGCATCACCGACTCAATGGACATGTGTTTTGGTAAACTCCGGGAGTTGGTAATGGACAAGGGAGGCCTGGCGTGCTGCGGTTCATGGGGTCGAAAAGAGTTGGACACGACTGAGCAACTGACATGAACTGAGAATCCTGAAATATTTTAATCTACTTTCTTACAACTGTTGCCTCCTGAAGAAACAGGGTTTTTTTTTGTTGTTGTTGTTTGTTTTTTTCTTAATCTTAGAATTTGAAAACAGCTTTTTAAAAAGTAAAAATGTGTTCTCAGAGCTTCTGGAACTCTTCTTAGAGTAAGCCATCACCTTTATTCCCCCTTTCTTTCTTATAGAAAGGAAACTAGTAGAACAATTTAGCAATTAGAATTTGAAGGAAGTAGAGGAAATTCAGAATATACATGAGTAAATGCTTAATGCCTGGTCTTCTACTCAGTGAATGGTGGCTTCAAGCTGAATCTGTTAAAGCAAAGGCAAATTTCTAGTTTCAATAGAGATATTGTATACACATTCCTTTGTAGAGGGTGTGGTCGTCATTAGCAGAGTAGCCAAAAGTTTCTGGTTTTCTGCTTTTTATGAACATTTCAGTTCAGTCGCTCAGTCGTGTCCGACTCTTTGCGACCCCATGAACTGCAGCACGCCAGGCCTTCCTGTCCATCACCAACTCCCGGAGTCCACCCAAACCCATGTCCATCGAGTCAGTGATGCCATCCAACCATCTCATCCTCTGTTGTCCCCTTCTCCTCCTGCCCTCAATCCTTCCCAGCATCAGGGTCTTTTCTAATGAGTCAACTCATTGCATGAGGTGGCCAAAGTATTGGAGTTTCAGCTTCAGCATCAGTCCTTCCAATGAACACCCAGGACTGATCTCCTTTAGGATGGACTGGTTGGATCCCCTTGCAGTCCAAGGGACCCTCAAGAGTCTTCTCCAACACCACAGTTCAAAAGCATCAATTCTTCGGCGCTCAGCTTTCTTCACCGTCCAACTCTCACATCCATACATGACTACTGGAAAAACCATGCTTTTCCATCCCTTTAAACTTAGGTGAGGAAATGTGCCTTGTTTTTTATAAATAGAATATGCATTATTTATAGACTCAAATGATAAAGAACCTGTTTGCAATGCAGGAGACCCAGGTTCAATCCCTGGATGGGGAAGATCCCCTGGAGAAGGGAATGGGTACCCACTCCAATATTCTTGCCTGGGAAATCCCATGGTCAGAGAAGCCTGGTGGGCTATAGTCCATGGGTACACAAAGAGCTGGACGTGACTGAAGTGACTTAGCATGAGAAATAATATGGATCACTTCTTGGTGGAAACTTTTGAAGACAGTGCATTATTTGTGATAATTTCTTGATCATTTGAAATCAAGGTGAAGTTTTTGGGAGCTGGGATCCTAAATTATTCCTGTGTTATGCCCTTTTGCCAACCTGCAAAAAATATATGGGGGAAAATGATCCTTAGACTAAAGATTCTTCTGATTCTATGAATGCTTAAAAGCAAGGAGCCAAAAAAGCTCAAACTTCTTCCAAATAACTGTGTTCCAGAACAAATGTCAAGAATAGTTAAAAAACACATCCAACAAGATAACAGCTAAAAATTCCTGACATACAATCAAAATTGCCAGGCACACAGAAGCAGTAATGTACAACACACAGCGAGAGGAAAAACAATCAATTAAAACCAATCTAGAAATAATGAAGATGAAAGACATAGTAGAGTATTAAAATACATATTTTATATTTTCAAGAAAGTTGATAAAAATATAAGCATGTTAGGGAATGCTAAGGGGGAAATACAAAAAGGGGACTCAAAATGAACTTCTATGGGTGAAAATTATAGTGTCTGAGATAAAAGAATACAATACATGAGATTTAATAGCACATGTGATGCTGCAGAAGAAAATATTAATGTAGTCATCCCTCAGTTCCTACAGAGAACTGTTTCCAGGAGCCCCCATAGATACAAAATCTGCAGTGCTCGAGTCCCTTATATGAAGTGAAATCTAGCAGTGAATACAGTTGGCACTCTGTGTTCAAGGGTTTCACATTTGCAGATTCAACCAACTGCAGAAACCCTGGATCAGTGCTTGATTGCATCTGCAGGTGTGTGACTTGTGGATACTGAGGGCAGTTGGTACTTGGAGATTTAGCAATAGAAACAATCTAAATGAAACAGAAAAAAAGCTGTAAAGACAAAAGGATATCAGTGAGATGCGAGACAACATTAAAGGCAAGCTGCCTAATAATCATGTAAAGTGAGGGTACCAAAATGCAGGGGTTGGGTACAGTATAAAGTATAAAGAAATGTAAGAAATGATATGTTTTTTCCATTTTGATGAAAATAATAAACTCAAAATACAAGAAGCCTAGTGAAACCTAACCATAGAAATCTGGAGAAAAAAAAAACAAAACCTGAATGTATCCAGAATAAAAAAGAACCATTATGTATAGAGGGATAACAATAGTTAGTTGTTTTTTTGTTTTTTTTTTTTGAAACCATGAAGGCAAGACGACAGTGGGCCAAATTCTTTATCAGATGTACAAAAGCTGAAAAACTTCATTCCCAGCAGCTCCCAAATATGTTAAAGGAAGTTCTTCCAGCAGGAGGAAAATAATACCAGATGGAAAGCTGTAACTACACATATGAATGAAGAGCACTGGGAGTGGTAATCGTATGTAGGCAAATATAAATGTTTTTCTTATTTTTAAGTCCTATCAAAAGATTATTTGACTCTTTTGAAATAATAATATCACTGTATTGTTGCTGCTGCTGCTAAATCGCTTCAGTCATGTCCAACTCTGTGTGACCCCATAGACGGCAGCCCACCAGGCTCCCCCGTCCCTGGGATTCTCCAGGCAAGAATACTGGAGTGGGTTGCCATTGCCTTCTCTGACTATATTGTTGAGTTTATAGCAAATGTAAGAGCAAAAACTATGATATAATACTATAAAGTCCAGGAGAGAGGAAGTTATATAAAATATTATAATTTATGGTATACCTGAAGTGGAATAATATTACTTGATGGCAGGCTCTGATAATCAAAGGTATATACTATAAAATCTAAAGCACTATGCCACCCTCAAAAGAGACAATACAACAAAATATAGAAGGTTAAACAACAAATGGTACAAAAATGAAATTATTAAAAGTATTTAATCCAAAAGAAGTTTAAAAAAAAAAAAAGAAGTAAATGGAAATGAAGAACAGAATAAACCTGAAAAGCAGAGGTGGCGAGACATAGTAGATTTTAATTCGATTTTATTCATAATCCCAATAACTTTCAATAGTTCAATAATTCCTGATTAAAAGTCAGATATTGTAAGATGGGGTGAACAAAAGCAAGATTTAACTACATCTTGCCTCTAAAAGAAAACTGCATTAAATATAAAGACAAATAGGTCAAATGTAAAAGAAGGCAAAAAGAAATATGGTACTAACACTAACCCAAAGAAAGCTGTAGTGGCTCTCTTAATGTCAGCTAAAGCATATACACCATGGAATATTACTCAGCCGTTAAAAAGAATTCATTTGAATCAGTTCTAACGAGATGGATGAAACTGGAGCCCATTATACAGAGTGAAGTAAGCCAGAAAGATAAAGAACATTATAGCATACTGACACATATATATGGAATTTAGAAAGATGGTCACGATAACCCTGTATGCAAAACAGAAAAAGAGACACAGAAGTACAGAACAGACTTTTGAACTCTGTGGGAGAAGGCGAGGGTGGGATGTTTCAAAAGAACAGCATGTATACTATTTATGGTGAAACAGATCACCAGCCCAGGTGGGATGCATGAGACAAGTGCTCGGGCCTGGTGCACTGGGAAGACCCAGAGGAATCGGGTGGAGAGGGAGGTGGGAGGGGGGATCGGGATGGGGAATACATGTAACTCCATGGCTGATTCATGTCAATGTATGACAAAACCCACTGCAATGTTGTGAAGTAATTAGCCTCCAACTAATTAAAAAAAAAAAATGAAAAAGAAAAAAAAAAAGAGAGAGACTTTTATATTCTATTACCAGGAACAAAAGGTTCATTTCATAAGTATAAAGGGTTAAAACATCGAGGACTTATTAAATCTTCAATATCTGTATACCTAGTAATGAAGTTTCAAAATACACAAAGTAAAAACAGATTCACTTGATAAATAAACCCATACTTAAAATGAAGAATTAAAATAATGGAATAAGTAGACACAAAATAAAATAAGTAGACAACATCTGTACAAGTATAAATAAACTGAACACCATCATCACACTATTCCTAATTCATTCAGCAGAAGTATAATCTGCAGTATTTTTAAGAGCACACAAGACATTTGCCAAATTAGGCTATAAAACAAGTTTACAAATGTAACAATGCAAATTAAACAAAGAATGTTTTCTGATCACAGTAGAGTTAATAATAGAAATTGATAACAGAAAGATATATGGAAATTCTTCAAATAATAGTAAACTAAATAGCACACAAATAAACCAACATTAAAGAAGAAACCAAAAGCAAAATTAAAAGCTGTTTTTAACAGAATGAAAATGAAAACACACATTAGAATTTGTGAAATGCGGCCTAAGGCAATTTTAGAGGCCAATTTATTGCAGTAAATGCTTGCAGTAGAAAAGAATGATCTTAAATCTATGGCCTATGCTTGTATTTTAATAAAGTAGAAGGGAGCCAATGGAAACCAAAATATATACATACATATACATACACACACACATATATATAAAAGAGCAGAAATCAGTAAAGTAAAAAATCAGTTGAACAAAAAGCTGGCTCTTTGAGAAGATCAACAAAACTGATAGACCTCCAGCAAGACTGATTAAAAAAAGGGCGAATACACAAATTTTCAGTATCCGGAATGTGTGAGACCCCATGGACTGTAACCTGCCAGGCTCCTCTGTCCATGGAATTCTCCAGTCAAGAATACTCGAGTGGGTAGCCGTCCCCTCCTCCAGGGGATCTTCCTGACCCAGGGATAGAACCTGTGTTTCCCACATTGCAGGCAAATTCTTTACCATGCTGAGCCACCAGGGAAGCCTTGAGAGAGGGGAGGATCAGTATAGCTCATACAGATATCAAAAAGGGTAATAAAGAATTACTACAAATTAATGAAGAACTAATAAGCAATAATTTAATTGTACCACAAATAGCAAGTGATCTATACATAGGCTATCTTTAGTTTATTTAAGACTGAAGTTGCAAGGAAGAGCAAGGATCAATTTTATGTGAAGTTCCTGAATCGTTAGGTCTAGCATCAGAGATGACAGCAAAGTATTATCTAGTACCTGAAGTTCAGAGAGAGCTGTGTTAGGCTCTCTTTAGGGAACAAAATGACGAAAAAGAATTCCTTTGAAGTTGTATGCTATGTAAATAAAATAGTAAAGTGTTAAGTGTTAAGTGATATGTCAATTACCTATTTGTTGCATTGAGGAGACAGAGTAATTATAAATGTCCTGGCAAACCTCTGGGAGAAATTGATCCAAATAGCACAGCTTTTATGTTAGGTTTCTATAAGCTTGCAATTTCTGGAAATAAAAAAGAAGGCTAAATAATTTGAGAAATAAAATTATGTCCAATCCTTGTGTGTGTGCGCTAAGTCACTTTGGTCATGTCCAACTCAGTAAATATGTCAAGAGATGAAATAATAGAGTATAATCAAATAATAGAACATAATGTATTAGGCAAATAAGCTAATTCAGAACATCTGGATTGCAAACAAACCAATTTTACCAAGGAGAGAACAAACCCTAAACTAAGTTCCTGTTCTTATGCTTACGTCATAGCATATGATGTAGGGAGCAAACAAAAACATGGAGACTGGCTGTAAGTAATCTGTGCTTAAAAGAAGCAGGAACAGTGACATTTTCACATACGAATTCTAAGAGGAATTTGCTCTTAGTAATGCTGGTGAGGTCCTTTCATGCATGCATGCTCATGCTCAGTCATATCTGACTCTTTGTGACCCCATGGATCCTAGTCCGCCAGGCTCCTCCATCCATGAGACTTCCCAGGCAAGAATTACTGGAGTGGGTTGCCGTTTCCTCCTCCAGGGGATCTTCTCGACCCAAGGATTGAATCCAAGTCTCCTGCATCTCCTGCATTGGCAGGTGGATTCTTTCCCATCTGAGCTGTCAGGGAAACCCTCTAAAAATATTATTCATCTTACTGTAGGTTGTTAGGCTGCTGGAGGAAGTGTCATGGGCACTGTGGTGATCGTTTATCTGTATATCTCATTTTTATTTAACACATTTCTTCAAGACACCCAGGGGTAATGGATATGTAAGTGATTCCCTGTGGTTGTCAGAGGAGGTTATTGAAAGGTCATGATAGTCAGTTTACCTGGGGATTCGGAAGCTTCTCACCCCAGCGCCTGTCCTGGGACTGTTCATCCTGAGCACTGTTACATAGCCAGAGTCAGTTTAAGGATAGAGCCTTGAGAGAGTAAGCTGTTGTTGAGACAATCTGGACCAGATACGTGATTGAACCCAGTTATATAAACTCTATATAAACTTTCCAGATTCTACCATCTCTGTGAAAATCTTGCAGCTGCCTTAGACAGACCTCCTAAGTATGTAAGTTCCCGTACTTATTAAGTCGCCACCTATGAATGGGTAATGATCTGCTTTTCTTTGATCTTCCCTTGTCTTCTGTGTTTGGGACCTGTTTCAGGTTATACCCAGGGAGCTCCTAAGATTTTGAGCCAATGGTAGTCACATTCTTGGTATTCCTTTTCCTTGGCAAAGTATTTATTGACAACGTTATCATCATTTGTTGAAATTCAGGATCCAGACACCTATTTTAAAATGATAATCTGTAGTTGCAAAATTGTTGATTTAGGAACTATCCTCATTTCCTGGGGTCTCTTTTTGGGCATTGTTAGGCATCTATATTTTAGTGCTAGGTGGTTCTGTTGGCTTCAAAGCAGGTCTTGATAGGGAAGTAGTAAACAGTCATCAGATATTCTTTCTAAATATTCTGTTTGATTCAAAGGCATCACAGACAATTACTCAAGATAGTGATTTTTATGTTTTAGTCAGTCTTGGACACATGGATAACTGCATGGATGTATGTGTGTTTGCTGCTGCTGCTGCTAAGTCGCTTCAGTCGTGTCCGACTCTGTGCGACCCCATAGACGGCAGCCCACCAGGCTCCACCGTCCCTGGGATTCTCCAGGCAAGGACACTGGAGTGGGTTGCCATTTCCTTCTCCAATGCATGAAAGGGAAAAGTGAAAGTGAAGTCCCTCAGTTGTGTCCAAATCTTAGTGACCCCATGGACTGCAGCCTACCAGGCTCCTCCGTCCATGGGATTTTCCAGGCAAGAGTACTGGAGAGGGGTGCCATTGCCTTCTCTGTATGTGTGTATAGTAAATGTTAAAAGTCATCCAATATTACTCAGCTCCAGGTTTACAAAAGCAATATTGAGACATTTGTAAAAATGGAGACATTTGTAAAAATAAATTTAAAAACAAATACGTCAACATGAAAAGTGTTGATTAAATGATTCCACCTGTTTTACCTTGTAGCCCAGAAAAACAGAGCTAACAAAGTAAGAAACAAACATATATTTTATTTATAAGACATATGTGATGCTTTTAGATCATTTATTAATGTGTCAGGAAATATGTGAAGCGTATAATAAATATTAGTTCATTCCAGTCCTGCTGATCTTGATGAGAAAGCCGTGAGCAATGGTGTGAAGTGAGATCTTAATTCCCTGCCCAGGAATTGAACCTGGGTAGCCTGGGTGAGAACCAGGAATCCTGACACCAGACCAGCAAGTACTTAGAAGCTAAAAGTTATTTTTCCCTGGATCTTTGCCCCCAGGGAAAATGCATTTATCACGGAGGCAGGGACTGTAAATGTAGGTACAAAGTTTTTCATTAGAGACAGCAGAACAATAAGTGGGGGAGCACACAGATAAATGGTTTGTTTAGTTGAGACAGAAGCAAGGCAGAGATGCACTCCTGGAGAAGGAGGGTGTGGACATCTCCCCTAGTGAGGAGGAGCTCTGTAAAGAGGCTATTAAGTCATTTATATAGGGCAGCTCTTCTAGGTCTTTGTGTTCCTTCAGGCCAATTATCTGGTCTCTTTTTCCATGCCCAACCTACCCTGGGACACTCCTCTGGGTGTGCGTGCACCCCTCAGCCAAGATGGATCTCAAAGTGAAGGCTTCTGGGAAGAGCAAGACTCTTTATGCCTGACATTATCCCTTGACTTAAGACCCACAAGGAGCCTTTCTGTGCGTGTGTAGTGTCTCCCTTGTCCCAGGAGAGAGGGAAGCAGAGCTCCCTTAATCCTTTACTCAACCAGGATTTTGCCTGCCCCTATTTGTCCTTGCCATGACTATTACCTTGACTATTGCCATGACTACAAGAGACAAACTCTGCTCTTTACCCTGTTTCTGTTGTTACTTCCATTTCGGAGGGCAGACAAGAGGCTGATTATAAATGACTTAACTGGAGCCCACCTAGCTCTTGTCTCAAGAAATGCTAGCAGTTGTAAATATCCAGCCTGAAGCCCATTTTTTTTGTGCCCCATGAAATGCAAACAGGAGGCCAGTTGTAAATGTCTAACCTGGAGCCCCTCTATTTCCTACACCACTTCCAATAATCCTATTAGCTATGTATTACTGTCCTGATTGCAAGTGAAAGGAGAAAAAAAAAAGAGGTTTACAGTGACTAAGTACCTGATATAAGGCAGAACTGATATCTGAACCCAGGTCTGTCTGGATTGCAATGCTTACATTTTTAACACTGTTTTACTGGTATTTGGGACAGGTAGGGCTGGGATTTGGTGGGTACTAATTAGTTGCGTTTGATAAGTAAAGGCCAAGATGATATGCTAGATTTTAAAAACCTTTCACATATTAGCATAAGTGGAATTAATGAAGATCAATCAAATTTCTTTATATATTTTACCTATGTGAAACTATTTACTAATAATGTTCAACTCCCAAACATGAATAATTCCTTTAAACTTATTTTTATATATAATCAAGATGAAATGGAATTATTACTTTAAAATAGAAACTATATAAACACTTATGTTTGAATTTTAGTTACCCAGTATACTTCTCATTTGTCTGTTTTGTGGTTTAATGTAGTAGTTGCTGTATTATAAGCCAGAAAGTATTTAAATACTATATCTTATAGAATAAAAAGTCATAAATCCTAGAAATAGTCTTAGATGCGAATCTAATGTTAGTGGTATTAGTACAGAGTTATGTAAACTAGTGGTTTGAGAGGGATGTTTGGAAAAGAATAAAAGGCAAGCTGTGTTTCAATTTATTATTTGCACCTTTGCATTTTATAAAAATTTCATGTTTCAGATTAATGTTACACATTTTACTACAATCTGTTTACTAAATTAAATGCTTGTAAATACTGGTAGAATTCTTTTACCTGCATCTGCTTTTGTGACATCTGCCGGTAACACCTGGTATTACAGTGCTCCATAATTCACACTTCCCTGCCTTCTCCAACTGTCCAAGACTTACTTATTCAGATACTCCCTTTAATTCACCTTAAGGAACTCAGTGAGTATCCTTATCAAAAGAAGAGAGATAATTTAACATGAGACTCAATTATAGAAGAGGAAAAGTTAACCTTTTGGAGGCTGAGGAATTATTCACTTAGCCTATTTGCATATATTTTCTTTCAGGGCTTAGTAATAAAAGAGATATAAGATTTTTCTTTCCTGAAAATTCCAAACTCATTCCATGGAAGAGTGTCATGTACGGTAATACTGTTGTCAATTGTCAAGCAATCCCCATAGTGACATAATGCCACTCAGACATCCCCTACAATTTGATACTTAGGTGATAAAAGCTGTGTATTAGAGGAAGACAGTAATAGAAGAGAGTCTAAATCCATATTCAAAGTGAATGAACTGTACCTAGATCCCTGCATACACTGGGTGCATGGGTAGGAAGCAGAATGCATGAGCAAACTTTTTCTATTACCAGGAATCCATTTATCCAGAGTCCCATCAGTCAAATTCAGATACTTGTTGCCAGTTCCAAGATTTATAGGTTGGAGCTGGTTTTTGAAATTGCTTTGTATTTCCATTTAACAGCCAGGGCAGCAGCATGTTAAAATTTTGCCTTGGTCTCCTTGGAGCTTATTTATAAAGCTAATTTGTCTCCCTGGACATTATTTTTGCTCTCTCTCATTCAAACGCCAGCGCTAGGCTTCCAAATCATGAACACCCGCTCCTTTTTTTTTTTAATCGCAAACAAAATACTGTCATAGACAATGCCATGGCCGGACAGTGATGATTCCGATGATACGGTCCTCCCAGGCAGGACACAAACCATCTCGCCTTCTGGCCGGAGACGGATTCCCGGCTCTCGCCGCAGACACGCAGGCACACACACACAGCCCTGGGAAGTCTACACGCTGAACTGCACGCCGACTGCCTTGAAGAAACTGTAGCTAACCACCTTATTAGTATTCTTGCCTCCACCGTGTCTCACTTGCAGCAGCACGGGGCTGAGCAAAATGCAGTAGAGCGGGGACAGACCCAGCTCGGTAATCATCTCAATGCAGGCTGCCAGGGTGTTGGGGGCGGGGGAGGCAGCGCATCAAGATGAATAACCTTGCCATAATCCGGGGCACCCTGCGAGCAGACACCTCTGCTGATTGACTCGCTCCCGGCTGGAGGAATCTGCCTGGGGGAGAGGGATCCGGAATCGACCTGGTCCTGGCCGCCCCCCTCCGCTGCCCCCTGATTTTTGGATGCTCTTTTGATCCTCCACCGATCTGGGGAAGGTAACCGTGAGGCGTACCATCTGCAGCACGGAGCAGCGATTGGAGGTTACTACTGACAGTTTCATCACACGGGGTTTGTGTGAGTGTGTGTGCGTTTGGGAGTGTGGGTGCCTGCTTCTGCGTGAAAGGAGAACGTGTGAGTGTCCACGAGTGTGTGTGCGTGTGTGTGTGTGAGAGAGACAGCCAAAGCAGGTGTATCGTACTGTAGATTTCACCAGCGTGAATATAGTCTCTGGGTACGTGGGACCCAAGCCCTCCCCCGCCCCGCAGCTTTCAGCGTCCCTCTCCTTCCCCGCTCCCCTTCTTCTTGTTGCCTTTGATGAGTTTGGGGCTTACTTTTTGGCGGAGTCTCTTGGACACGTTTTTGGCTGGTGCTGGAAGATCTCATCAATGGAACCTTTGAAAACTGATTGTTTTTCTGCTGTGTGACTTGAAAAAGAGGAAGAGGAAAAGAAAAGAGAGTAGTGCAAGATAAACTAGAGGATTTTAAATTTTCATGGTGAACTTTGAGGATCCATAAAGAAGGTAAGTCATGGGACCGCTTGGGTCCTGGTCCTTGCCTTCCTGCAATGTTTGTGTTTCCCTGTTTGTTTTTGGAAATCCGGAGGCAGTTTAGAAGTGCACTTTTAAAAGATGGTAATGCCCAGAGAACTCAGTGTGTGACATTTGGGGGGTGTTGTCATGCCAAGGGGATTATTTCAGTTTGCATAACAACCCCCCCCATCCTTCTTCCCATGTCTACACCTTTTATTCATCTAGCATTTTCAGTGAATTCTGCATTTAGGAAATATGGAAAAAAAATAAAATTCTAGGCTTCTTCCTCTTTGACATCCTCTTTAAATTTGATTGGAAAGAAAAATTAGAAAAGCTACTGGCAGGGGCTCTGAGTTAAACGTAAAAGTGTGCCTGCTAAGAGGATGGGGGGTGGGGGATACATTCCGGACTTTTATGATAACTTAATAGTTGACTTTTTTCCCCATAGCATTTTTTTTTCTTAAATAGTTGAATCTGCTCTGGGAGGAAGGAATGTGTGGACTACAAAAAGCTGTCTCGAGAGCGAGCTCTTAATTGGAGCAAATGAGAACAAAGTGGAAATTGTTTAGTATTTTGATCCTCTGTTTTGCACTGATTCTCTTGCTTTTGCATCTCATTAACCTTTCCTCATGCAGTGTCCCCTGTTTAAGACTAGTGTCTCTCATTTTGGAACATCCCCTTACCTACGTAGTCCCTAGAGAAGGGAGTGTGGCTGCAAATTGCTCTTAATTGTCTACTCTTGGCTGTAAAAGCAAGCAGGCAGCATCAGGAATTCAGGTGACTTTAGTCAAACGTCTTGCCTAACTCAGTCCCTTTAGTGTTTCCCCGTGGTTAGCATTTTTTCTTTTCCTTTCCTTCAAAGCGAAATGCAGATAGTATTTTACCTGTTTCCATTCTGAGGTTATTTAATTAAAGCAAAACACCATTTCACTGCAATAGCCTCTGTGTTCCTGTATCTGTATTTTTATCTCTGCATTGGCATCACTTAGCTTTCTCAAGAAGTGAGAATCTCTCATAAATATATTTCTAAATTGCTGAGACCCGAAGTGAAAGCAATAGAGCTTTAGTCAAAGCCTATGGATGGTTCCTTCTAAAAGCAGTAGTAATATTTTATGGAATGCTAGCCAGCTTGAACTCTTACTGTGAACATATTTATGGAAGAGATGACAGGAATGTCAGCCAGGCAGGGTGGGCAGGCATAAGGGTTTCTTAGGATATCTGTGGACAGAGATATGATGCAAATTGTAACATAAAAAATTTTATTCAGAGACGATTGACAGAGATGATCAAAGATTTATGAGAGCCAAGTTGGGAGATGTGAAAGATTATATTCAAAACAATATCATTTATTTTTCCTAAAAGAAGTTTTTTGAAAATCCTGAAGCTAAAAAAATTTTAACAATATACTTAAACGTGAGATTGGACTCAGCTATTGCCATAGGCTGTCATTTATTTGATGTTGTTTTGCATAAAAATAATAGTGAAACAGTTAAAGAAGGGCAGCTGTTAAAAGATTCCTCCCCTTTTTCATCCTGTAACTGATACTTACTCCACACTGTACTCTTGGTTTAAAAAAAAAAAGTCTATGGGTAAACTCTTTTTTGTCAGTATAGTTTATGATGCGTCTTTCTTGTCAACTATTTCTGCTCAGGATATATTCTTCTGTTACTAATAGATTCCAGTTACATTTTCCTTATCAAGATATGGGGCTTTTTATCATTTTTAAATGACTTGGATATAGGACAAATCCTGAATAAAATCTCATTTTCTTTGTGGAGAAAATAGCCTAGGAATAGCCTTGGACTCGAAGCCTGAAGGCGAGTTTCATATATAAACAAGAAACACCAAGTTTACTATTCTAGGGAGAGAGCAAAGCCGTGATGCTTCACGTGCCGGTGGGTTATGTCGGGGGTTGGAGATTGTCCAGGTCTGCCTGGACCATCACCATTCTTCGTGTTGGTCAGCTCTCAGTTAGCCTGCAGCTCTTGACATGACCAGTGCCGGGTACAGAGGCCAGCGTTTGACGTCATCTATTTTGTGTTAGGACAGTTCTGCATAAAGAGAAGCTCTCTGAAAATGCCATTCTGGAAGTTCGCAAGTCCGTGCTTCTTTTTATTGAGGAGGGTATTTCATTTTGACTGTTCCTCCTCCCATTCACAGTCTCACCCAGTTTGGGTATATTTAGACTTGTGGTGTTGGTAAAAATTAATTGCATAGATTATTCTCAATACCATCTTTCCAAAAAAAAATAATAATAATAATAAGGATAACATCTTGGCTTTTGTGTATGTGAGATTTAATCATTGTAATGAGGGAAACTTCTAGCCATAGCAACACTTTGATTATCACTGATTTTAGGCTAATAATAGAAGTGGGGTACATGCCAACTCAGGAGTTTCTGATCACAGCTCAAGCAGTGAGCAAAGCAGCTCCCCGGAACTTAAGTTTCCCTGATCCTACCTGGGCAACCGTAACTCTGTCCAAGCAACGGTGGTGGACAACTTCCATTCAGAACTGGCCCCAGATCCACCAGCTTTCTTTTGTCTTTTCTGGCTTTGTGTTGTGATAGAGAGTGTTTCACAGCTTAAAGGGGTGGGTTTTCTTGCTTAGTGAGTTCAGAAAAGAAAGGAAAGGGAAAGAAGCTTTCCATCTCAGTCAAAGTAGCGTGTCGGAGTTGCCAAAGAAAAGGCTGAAGCCCCCTAGAGGAAATAGATGCAGGGTCATATTTTGAAAAGAATGAATTGGGAAAGGGTTGCCTTGAGCTTATTTGGGGGAGAATAAAGGCAATTCCAGTTCCTTCTCTATTTAGTTGCAGTCAGTTGGCCAGCCTTTCTGTGGGTCTTTGCTCAAGTGAACCAGCCAGGCCCAACATTCTCCAGAGTGCGTCTGTGTTTTTGAAACCCAGGGCACTTAACACATGAATGGCTCTTTCCTTCCACAACAAACAGAGCTGACAGCTGGAAAGTCAGCTCCTGAGAACCTTTAAAGGAAGCCAGAAAGATCACCCAGTAAGTTGGAACAGAAAGGAGCTCTTGGAGCTCTGGCCCTGGGGGTGGTTGAGAACCCAGCCTCCGAAACTTGAAGTTTTAACTGCTGAGTCATTGCAACAGCCTGGAGCTGTGTGTTGGCTCCATGAACTGATGCTGCCATGGGGGCTAATGCTGATAGAACATCAGCCCACAGAAGAAGATGCTGACTCTTGGGATGAAGGAGATGCACCCTCTGATGGCAGATGTGTTTATGTGTTCTTCTGTTGTTTTCATACTTAAAAACAACTGCTTAGGGTCTGCTAGTAAGGTACAAAAGAAGAAATGGATTCACCGAAGTGTGAAAAGGACAGGGGCTTTGCAAATGTCCATGTCGATTCGCTCAGTTATCTGCGTTGCCGTTTGGGACTCAGTAACCATGGCTAAGTTGAGGGCAAGAGTGGAGGCTGGAGTTAGAATCAGGAGAAGGGAAACCCCAGATTGAGAAAATGAAGGTGTCACTGAAGCCTTGACAGTGCTGCTTAATGGTATGTAAGTCACTCAAAGAACCCCAATTTCCTTCTATGTAGTTAAGAAAAAGGCATTCTTCACTCGCTGTTGTGAAGAATATGATGAAATATTACAGAAGAAAATGACCTGTAATTAGACATTGCTATAGAAAAATGTAAGGTACTATAGTAACAATAAGTTCATGTATGGTTCAAAACTCTGCAAAACAGTGTGAACAGTATAATTTTAAAGTAAATTGATTAAGCAGTGCTCATCTTTTCTTCATGATGGTGATCAATATTTGCATTGTTGTAATTTGGGTGTTCCTCATGTGTGTTGAATATACCTCTCCTCAGTAGTTTTTGTGGTATATTTAGTTTTTTGTGTATTTGTGTGTACATGTGTGTACATATGTGCATGCATACATGTATAGGCAAATGACCCATTTATAGGACATATCATTTTAAATTGATAAAAAATTAGGAAATGTGTGATGACCTGAATCCATTGGCATTGGGTATCCAGAAAGGGCAGAAAAAACCTTAAATAGCCTTTTTTGTGGCAATAGACAGGTCCTTACAAAGTTTGCAGGCTTCAGAAAACTCTAGTCCACAGTGATGCTACTGACCAGAATTTGAGTTAAGCTTGAAAGTTGTGTCAGTAGGGTATTTATTTGTAGTAGCAGCAAAGATCGTGATGATTGTGAGTTACATTTGGTGGGTAGATAGACCAGGACTAAAAGGCGGAGTTGAAATCATGATGGCAGGAGAATGTGGCAGTGATGAGAGCTGGCTTTTGACACGGAGAGATTTGGGGTCAGATTCCTAATCTCCTAGATATTCAGCCATCCAATCTATAAAACAGGAATGATCAGTCATTCAGAGGGCATTTGTGATGAATGAATAAATGATTTTATAAATTGCTGTTGTTGTTCTTAGTCACTAAGTTATGTCCAACTCTTATGACCCCATGGACTGTCGTCCACCAGGCTCCTCTGTCCATACATAATTCTTGGTCAAACCCTTGACACAAAATTGGAACTCTACAGGTAGTTTGTATATAAAGTTTCTTTCCTCTTTGTCTGGCTTAAAAATTAGAAAGGCCTTCCTAATTCAGTGTATTTATCTGATTGACACAGAGGTAAAAGTCCCAAATATAATCTGAGATATAAGCAAAACTGGAGAGAGAAAGCTAGTTTTCTGTAAATTACCTAATTTCATATACCATGGTTTCATCAGATTTTTTCTCAGAGCAACCAGAGTGCCCTTTCCAGGTGTCTCTTCACTTCTGCTTACAACTTCTGAAATGATACTGAATATAAGTAGTGAGAATCATATGCACCCATCCATACGTGGTTGCAGAAACACAATTCAGATGTCAGCAAGTGGTGTTAACATTACCCTTTACCTAACATCTCGTTTTGTTCACAGGCGGTAAAAGACTGTGTATTTATTAAACACCTACCAGGTACAAGCACTTCAGTCATTGCTGCAGGGGATGTGGAAGGACTCTCCTGCTCTGCTTCTTGGCTGCAATTCCTGCATTTGGACAGGGCACACTGCAGTCTTCAAGGCTGCCTCCTGGAGTTTGGACTTGATAGTTAAACAGGGTCAAGAGTCCTCTGTTGGAGTCTGACCTATGTGGGACTGTGTCATTGTGTATGACCTTTATTTAATTCAAGAACATATTGCAAAAGAAGTGAAAATCCTTGTTCCTATTAATGTCGCTGAGCTGAGCTGTCAGTGATGAGTCCAATTCGGCTTTGCTAACTCTGCACGGCTGGTACCACTTGACCCAGGTATTTCTGTTCTGCAAAGTCAGCCTTTCCCTGTGCGTGAAGGGAGCAAGGTTTTGTCCTTCAGATTGTGGGTTCTTTCTATCCTTATAATGAATGGATGAAGTCTATTTTATGGCTTGCTGAGAAGGAAGACAGCATCCAGGCTTCCTGTATTTTGAGGCCCTGTTCCTTCCAATCCAGATCTCATTAGAGTGAGAAGGAGAAGAGGGATGTCAATTGGTCAAAATAACAAACACAAGTTCACTGGCCTTTACCAGAGCCTCAAACCTCAGGATTCGTGGTTAGAGTACTGCAAGGAAGTAAGGAAATTTCTTGTGTGATATATCACAGATTATATTGCCAGCACACATCTAGAAAATAAACTAAATTTATAGTCAATTCTGTCATATATATTCAACAAATATATTCTAGGTGTCAGGCAGTAGGCTAAGTAGGTTAGATTTTTACTTATATTTCTCAAAAATCGATAAAATGGTATTATTGTTCTTATATTACAGATGATGTGAAAAGTGATCCATTTCTTTGCTCCAAATACCAGTTCACTTCACAGCCCATGCGTTTTCTTCTCTTCCATGTTTTGTTGCTGTTTAGGTTGCAAACCCAGTGCTTCTTTACATAAATCCCTAGATACAGACAGTGTGGGGCAAGCCTTCTCTAAATACAAATCAAGTAATCTTGTTTCCATAACAAAACTCACACTTTCCATGGAAAGATGTGGTCTCAGTGTCCCCAGGTGACCTCTGAAGGGCCAATTCCCTGAACCAGTGGGCCCCTGATAAAGTATATTCAGCGCTACATTTTGGGGGCCTCTGGAGGCATGCATGGCTTGAGGTAAATCTCCATTGAACTGTGACCATTGCCAAAGTCATATTGGAATATTTGATGGCATGGGGAGTAAAGGCAGTGATATTAAACTACTGAAGTTACAGGACAAGGAACAAAGTAAAGAAATGAAGGTCTCCACTGCAACATTAAATAGTAAGTAGCATTGGGCTGTATTTAAAGAAGGTACTTTTTGAGAAGTATCTCTCAACATGTTTCTCTACTCGTTAGTTATGTAACTTTGTGCAGATTACCTTTGTACCCATATTTTCTTATCTCACCTTGTAGGATTCTTATAAAAAGAGTAAGGAAAAATAATATTTATAGAAGACCTAGAACAGAGATTGGAATTTAGTCAGTGCTCAATAAAAGATATCTCCTAATAACAATAGTTATATTCATCGACATAAATAATAATTAGTAGTACTAATAGTATTGCTTATGGTAGTAATTTAGCAACCTCAGTTTGCACATAAACCTTCCTGCATGCTTAAGTACCAGAGGTTATACAAATTGCCACCTCACATCAATGAACAGAAAAGCGAATATGCGTGTCTGTCTGGCCATAAAAATATGAAAGAGAGGAGGAAAATTATCTTTCAGCAGCACTGATGTCAGTGGGGAACATATTGATGGAAAAAGAGTGATTTGTTGCAGAGTCTAGAGAAACAAAGAGGACCAAGTCAGAATTTCATGAGCTGAGGAATTCTGTCTTAAGTCAGATCCTAAAATGTTGTGAGCTTGGGGGTACAGTTCAGTGCTCGGCTATAAACAGGAGAAAGGGTCACATTTTGAAAGATTTTTTGATAAAAAGAAGACCATCTTCCTTTGACTTTATCCTGACAAAGAGAAAAGAAAATTTCAGCTCTGCCTTTTCTTTCATCCCTGTAAGATTTCTCTAGCTTTTATATTTAATGTAGATATTTCAGGGATTATTTTTTTTTCCAGTTTATGGTTTTCTGGCTGTTCCTTTTTTAAATATATATGAGCAAAAATATCTGCATTTTAAGTGTTTGGCTGTGGACCATTCCAGTATGGGGGATTTACATCCTTTATGTAGGTGCTATAGATTTTTAGCAATATATTCATGTTGTAGGTAACAAGTCACAAAAGGAGGGACCAAGTAAGCACACAATGATTCAGGGTGTATTTCTTTTGAAAAGTGATTCGAATGAAAATCTTTGTATATACCTGGAATCTTGCAGATGCTTGATATGAAACAAGTGTTTCATTAGAGAAAAGTTCTCCTTACAGATTGAGACAAATGTTTGGCTAACAAAGCAAGAAATGTGTGAAGTGCAAGCATTTGGAACAATCATGTTAGTAAAGGCAAATTCTTTCCTAAAAACCTGAAAACAGGCAAATAATTAGTAACACAAAGAATGGTGGGTTTGCTATTTTTTTTTCCCTGTGGAGACATTCATTATGTATAGTGAAAATAAACATACTGAATGTGAATACACACAAGGATAAAAGTCTACTCGCCCTTCTTCAGAAGGAAAGCCATGTTTAATATGTGACTTTTGCTCAAGATCTTTCATCTGCCAGGAAACCTGGACTATTATTACACATTAGACATTTAATCAACCAACCTGTTCTGATTCCAGTGCCCACCGTAAGTGCGTATATGCATGCAGGTTAATTTTTTTTTTTTTAATGTCTCTGGACTGCAGTCATTCTCATGACCTGGAGTTTCTCAAGAACAAGTGGCTGAGTTCTTCCTGTGTTCATCAGATCGATTCTACTTCTTTTATCTCTTTTTGCTTCCTTGATCTGTCTGATTTTCAGTCTCAAGTCTGGTTTTCATCTCATCTCTCCCATCACTATAGGCACTGGTGCACTTTTTCCAAGTTTAGACTAAATGGAATTCTGTTCTCCCTATCTGGTATGTGTTTTTCTCCCAAGATACATTTGACTGAGGGGAAAAATACACAAACACATATGTACACATGTACATAAATACCAGGAATTTATACACACACACTTATCTCTACATATGTACACACATATACATATACATACACAGGCTTCCCTAGGGGCTCAGTGGTAAAGAATCCACATGCCAATACAGGAGACGCAGGTTCGATCCCTGGGTCAGGAAAATCCCCTGGAGAAGGAAATGGCAACCCACTCCAGTATTCTTGCTTGGGAAATCCTATGGACAGAGGAGCCTGGTGGGCTGCAGTCTACGGGGTCACAAGAGTTGGACATGACAGTGATTAAACAGCAAAGAGCAGCAGCGTGTGTGTGTGTGTGTGTGTGTGTGTGTGTGTGTCCACTCCTGAATCCAAGAGCTATGTCTTGGATCTAGGACAAGATCCCTTTTGCATGAATAAATCAGGTTGTCAGTGGATGCTTTTGTGGATTATACATCCTTTGCTTCTGTGGTCATTTCAATAGCACCATTTGTTCAGTATGTTTACTGAACACCTAGTAAATTTACTGTTATTTTACAGTTACAATGTGGGAAACAAAGTTGTACACAATGTGATTTTTTTGCCTTTCGAACTCACAGTTGGTAAGAAAAAAGTTATGGGATAAGCCCCCTGAAAGGCCTTGAAAGAAAAATCACAGAATTAGCACAAGAGCTATCATGAACTGATGAGCATGCTGTTACAGAGGTCTGCCAGGAGCCTCACGGTTGTGACAAGGGAGTATCATTATTTTCAGGACACGGAGGAGGAAATTGAGGCTAGAGGACTTATGATGTGCCCTAGGAAATGAGTCATTACCTGCAGTACTTGACGCATGTCTAGGTGCTTCTGGCTCTGAGCCTGAGTGCCTGGATTCCTCCCATCCTGAACTTAATCCTGCCAAGCACTTAAAGCCGTATACAGTGCTTTCTGTTTTTCTCTGTTTAAAAGGTGTCTGTGCTCTTGTGGGTGAATATTGTTTTCCGTTTTGCTGTAATATTTTCTACCTTCAGTCATTTTCTTGGACTTCTTTCCTTTTCTGCCAATGATCACTGCAAAAGAGGGCTTGGAAACAAAGGCATAAAGCCTCATCTCTCTAGTGTCCTCACTTTCTCATCCTCATCAAGATCTGAATATGTCCCTTTTCTATTTTCTGGAAGAGGAGCTAGTGCTTTCTGCAGATGGTCTGTCGGGCAGACAGATGGTCCGAACCTCTCTAATGGTATGTTCTAGAGAGAAGCATGTCTATGAGTTGCCAGCTCGGGATGGAATGGCACTTATCACAGCCATCGAGAGTTGCTAGGAAGGCTGCTCTGTGACCTTCCCAGTTCTTTAATTTGGAGTTCTTGGAGATCTGAGGGGCACTTTTTCTGCTATAAGTAGATGGCAGTTTCTCTTTCTCACAAGCCAGAGGGATAATAGTTTCACAACAATACATTTAGAAATTTGCCAGTTACTTTTATGGAATGTCATTTTTCTTGACTTTCAAAGTGGATCCAAGGTGAGAATCCAGGAGAAACAGAAGGGATACTCTTTGAAGATGTTGTTGTTATTGTTTAGTCCCCAAGTCATGCCCAACTCTTTGCCAACCCATGAACTGTAGCCCAGCAGGCTCCTCTGTCCATGGGATTCTCCAGGTAAGAATACTGGAGTGGGTTGTCATTTCCTTCTCCAGGGATCTTCCCGACCAAGGGATTGAACCTGAGTCTCCTGCATTACAGACGGAGTCTTCACCGCTGAGCCGCTGGGGAACCTACTCTTTGAAGATGGTCAGCTTTAATTCTGAGCATGTCATTTACTTGAAGAAGCCACAGAGGTTTCTGCTCATCAAGAGGGAGCCATTCAATCAAATTGACTCTTTAGTAATTACTGTCCCTCCCTGGGGTGGCGGCGGGAGGTGTGGAAGTAAGAGTCACCTGCCAGGTTGCTGTTTAAATGACACCTTTACTGTGTACCCTGATGAGAACAGAGATGTGAGATTCAGAAACAGAAAAAAGGGATAATTTCCTCTTCCAGTTTGGGGCTGAATATGGTTCCAGAGAAACTTGACAGGTACTGCTCCAGTGTTCTTGCCTGGACAATCCCATGGACAGAGGAGCCTGGCGTGCTGCAGCCCCTGGGTCACAAAAGTCAGAGAGTCAGACACAGCGGAGTTACTGAGCACACACATACACCACGTCCAGGAGTGGTTACTGATTTCAGGGTCCAGGATATAAGGAAATATTTCCCTGGTCCTGTCGTCTTTTCCCATTGCCCTCTTACTGACTGGAGGTCACAGAAGATGCAGAAAAGTCAGTGTGGGGCTCCAGCTCCTGTCGCTGATGTTTATTCAGACCGCCATCTCACCTGCTAGCTTGCTAGAACTTCCTGATTGCCTGCTTCCTTCTCTCTGGCTTTGTATAGCCTTAGTATCATCCCCTACTCCAAGTTTTCTGACACCTGTCTTGGGTCTACCTACTTCTTTGGTGACATATCCGACTGCTTTCACATCTGCACCTTTTGTTCCAGTCTCAGGTCCAGACACTCACATGGTTTTATGGTAAGTCATGAAGGACTTCGTTGTCTCTGCTATCTCCTGCCCTGATGTGTGAAGCAGGAATAAAGTCTCCTGCCTTCTTGCCAAGAATGAGGAGCGGGCACTACCTTTCATAATAACTCCAAGTCTTTCCAACTTGCAACCCTAGTTATATATTTTACAACTATTTTATTTCTCTGTCATTTGACGTAAACATCTTTCAATAAGGATAATATTCCTGTCTGCAAAATTTGGATCATGTTATAGCTAGCATTAGTTTAGAACCTTATGTCTAGAACCTTATCTTTATTATCAAAAATGTGGGAAAAAAATGTGATACCCTGAAAAAAAATTATACAAGTGTTAAAGACAACCTCAGACAGGTTAAATAAATGGCGAAGATCACATAAAAGAGGCCTGGTGGAATCAGATGCCTATGTTTGGAAATATGGTATTTGCCTTCTAAGTTATTTAAAAAATTATGTAATAGTTTCCCTCATAGGAGAATACCTGGGATTTTGTTTGGATATGTAAGAAAAAGCTTTGTAAACTTTAGAGCTCTATGCAAATGTTAATTGTTGCTATGTTCCACCCTAAGATTATTTATGGATGACACTGCATATATTTATGTAGCTCAGTATAACAAATAGCTGATTAAGGGGCAATCATTTCTCAATTTTAAAGCAGAAATTTTGTGGATGCTTATGAAATAGCGCTCCAAAAGCAGATGTGTGTGGCAGCCTGGTTGGTATGTCTGGTGAAATACAGTAGAACCTGACTAAATTACACTAATGAGTGGGAGACCCATTACAAATTATCACATTTGCCCAATTAGTGAAGGAGCAATGTAGAGAAAAAAGACTCCTAGGGAAGCAAAGCTGGTATGGCAAGACAAAACTGCAAGTCAGCCTAAGAGATGTTAATAACACACAGCACACAGGCATGCTCATTTGTGCACACACACACAGATACACACATATGCAAGCACACATCCCTCTACAGTAGGTGAAGTTGCTAACATTAGCATGAAATATACAAATATTTGTATAAAATTGATCTATGTGTACATAGAACTAGTTTAGTTTCTCTCTCTCTCTCTCTCTCAGGAAAAAGCAATCGATGGAAGTTCATTGTTTTATGGTTCCAAGAAAACTATCTTGTTTTAACTGAATCAGAATGTGGTTTGCAATTGGAAGATCATTATGTGGTAAATTGTAGTGCTACATCTAGTTAAATTTTATTATATGCTTTGAGGTATCCCCTACCATCCTGAGCCCTTCAGTAGGTGTTATTACCTACTTGTCGCTTACAGTCTTTTCATCTACTAAGTTTTTCTTAGAAGTCGTTCTTTATGTATTCTCAGGCCCCTTGCTTCCCAAATTCTCTCAATAAACCTATTTTGGGGACAAAATAAAAAACAAGTTACCTACCCAGATTTCTTGTGATTGAAAAATCTCATCCTTTGAGATCTCGGAGAACAATGCACAATTTAAATAATTAAGTGTATGTTTTCCACAATGCTTTAACAGTTTCAGAATGGGCTTAGGAGAATTTGTAATTGGAAACCAGGCACTTGCTAGTTACATGTCCCATTTGTTTTTATTAGTTACTGATAATTGATTCTATGTCAGCAATAGAGGTAAACTGTTCAATTCTCAGTATAAATATAAGTAAGTAATATTACTGTTATGTTTAATTTGCAGATGAGGAAACTGAAGCTTAGAGAGCTTACGTGTCTTACAGATGACACTACAGCTATTATCAGAGCTGGGAGCTGAGATTTGAGAAAACACAGATCCTGTTTCAAAGGAGATTATACTTTACCAAGGAGTCACATTCATAGCAAGTTAATGCTAAAATTATGGCTTCCAAGCCCGGATCAGCATAATTAACATGATGGTTTACTCTGATCACCTGCTTTTTATGTTTTAAAATTTTTTTCTATAATACATCTAAACTCATTACTGGGCTGTAATTGGATATTAAACATAGTGTTTTTGCTTGAGTTTTAAGTTTTGTAGCTTCAGAATTCCTTTTTACTTTATACCGAATGACTTTGCTGCTTAAATTTAAAACAGTTTTTGTGCACATAGCCCAGCACGAATGTACTTATTGCCTCTTTGGTGGGTGGCAAAGGGCCACACTTATCATTGATACTCTCTAGGGAAAAGAAAAATATGGCCACAAATTCCATATATCCTGCTACATCCATGCCAAATAACTCCCAGAAAGATGAAGAATCTATCTTCTATAGCTTTGTGACTTGCTTTTAGTCAAATGTGGGAGAAATGATATTATGTAATCTACAATGATAGGCCTTAGGAAGCCTTATTTTTCTTCTTTGGAGAGTTGTCCTGAGACCACCACGAAAGACAGCACAGTGGAGGTCACAGAGAGGAAAGCTGACCTGCACCCTTTCTCCTCCTATCATGTTATCTAAAGCCGGCTCCAGCTGCCAGGCATGTGGATAAGGCCATCTTGGTCTTTCCATCTCAGCCTCTTCTCAGCTAAACATACCTGCATGAGTGAATTAAGGTGAACGGAGCAAAATAGCTGCCCATCCCACATGGAGGATAGTTAAAATACAAGAAATCTTTACGTTTCTATGTCCTGGCATGATTTTTCACACAGCTATAGTTAACTGGAACATGGACAAGCTTAACTATTTTTGTGACCGCATGGTCTATAGCCAGCCAGGCTCCTCTGTCCATGGGATTCTACAGGCAAGAGTACTGGAGTTGGTTGCCATTCCCTTCTCCATGGGATCTTCCTGACCCAGGGATCGAACCCGGGTCTCCCACATTGCAGGCAGATTCTTTACCGTCTGAGCCACCAGGGAAGTCCCATCGCATGTCCCATAGCATTAGGGTTTACAAACTTTTATCTATAAAATTTGCTTTTGCCCTGCTCATGACAGACTCTGCTCTGAGGTTTTCCTTGGCTCTCTTATGCTTTATTTCACATTTTACCTACAAGTGCTCATAATATATACTCAAAGAACAAAGGAAAAAGTAATAAGCAATACAGACTCATTCTGTTAAAGTTGCTTCTTTTCACTGATTGGTTTCTTCTAGGCCTTTGTTAATTGATTTTCAGCTCAGTTATCCAAATGAGGGTTGAAACTGTGAGGATTGCTTAGCACCATTGTTGAGGCAAAAAAGTAATATGTTGAACTAAAAAGAGTCCTCGACTTGAAATAAAAATGTAAGTTCTTCCATTTTATAGCTCTGCAACTTAGGGCATGTCATTTGCCCTTTCTGAAATCAGCTTCATTCATTCATTGAATAGAGATCATACCTGCTTCAAACACATTTTCTTCAATGTAGAAGATTCTGCATGTATAAGGTCATGTAATTTTTAGGTAGCATTTGGAAGATAGATTGACTCTTACAGATTATACAGTATAAGAATCTCGTGGCTTATTTCATACACGAAAGAGGCAGCAAAAGGAGAGAAAAATGCCCAAGAATGTTATGAATTAAAATCATCACTTTAAAAAATTCTTATTTTTATGAAATTAGTGATTTTTTAAAATGTTAATACTCAGTGTAGAAAAAATGTAAATAATCAGGTACCATCATTGTTGATAGCAGTATACATTTCTATAACACTTTTAGAAAACAGTTTAACTTTTATGTATTTTAGGTCATAGAATTGGAGCAGGAATTGGCAACCCACTCCAGTGTGTCTTGCCTGGAGAATCCCATGGACAAAGGAGCCTGGTGGGCTGCAGTCCATGGGGTCATGTGATTGAAGTGACTTCGCACAGCAAAGCACAGGTCACAGAATTGTTCCTTTACCTTGATTCCTTTCTGGAACTCTATCCCAAGGAAATATGGAAAATGTGATATGTACAAATATGCTCATAAATTGTTCATTACACAAAAAATTATAATAGAGCCACATGCCATACAAAAAGATATGGGTAAAAATAATTATACATGGATATAAGGCAGCTATTAAAATTTATAACCTGGAAGACTTTGTATAATAGCAACTATATAAAGAAAGTAGGCATGCATATGTAAATTTGAAAGACTGAATAGCTGTATACTGACATACTACTAGTGGCTCTATTGTGTTTCTGTTTTTCTTCACTTTCCTAAGTGGTTTTATTTCTGAAAGCAGAAGATGTTTGGACCTGCTAATATAACCCTTGGCTGCAAATAACAGTAATCTGACTCTAGAAGCCTAAATTAATTGTAATTTAAATTTGCCACTTAACGGGAAGTCCAGCAATTCTAGGCCATCGTTCCATGACTTCATATCATCAGGGCCCGGGATTCTGTTGGCATTTATCATTTGTTTGCTGGATGATTGCTGAAGTTCTCATCCTCTAGTCTACATTCAAGGCAGAAAGAATGAAGAAGGGAGAAGATACAAGTCAGCTCCATCAATCTCTTTTTCAGCTCAAGATAAAGAGAACCCCTAGTTTAAGTCTCCGGTTGAGGGTGCAGTGCAGATGGCCATCCCTCCGTGGAGGCTGGGGAAGAGTGGCCCCGTATGAAGACTTCCGTGGGCCTCATCTCTCGAGGGAGTCCCAGCTCTCTCTGTGTCTGTGTCTCAGCCACCTTGCCGTCTGCAGAACACTACTTTTGTTTTTCCACCCTGCCTCTACCTTCCACCTCAGTCTGTAAGACTAACACAAAGAGAATGGAAGAGCTGGAAAAGGAAAGGAGTTTGAGCCTCCATCCTTTATCCAAAATACTTGTTGTTGTTTGATCGTCTGACTCCTTGTGACCCCCGCCTGTCAGCACGCCAGGCTTCCCTGTCCTTCACTGTCTCCTGGAGTTTGCTCAGATTCATGTCCATTGAGTCAGCGATGCTATCTAACCATCTCATCCTCTGCCACTGTCTTCTTCTTTGCCTTCAATCTTTTCCAGTATCATGGTCTTTTCCAATGAGTCATTTCTTCACATCAGGTGGCCAAAGTACTGGAGTTTCAGCGTCAGCATCAGGCCTCCCAGTGAAAATTCAGGGTTGATTTCCTTTATGATTGACTGGTTTGATCTCCTTGATGTCTAAGTGACTCTCAAGAGTCTTCTCCAACATACTTGACTCTGCTCAAAACACAGATTCCCTGAGAATGTTTTAGCAGTAAATACATCTGATGTGTGTCTCAATTCCCATGCAGCTCCTATGTTGAATTTCTCTAGTCATGCATATCAAGTAGTCTTGAAATCTTTGCCCCTGAGAAGACTGGATGTTTATGACTTATTTAGTATCTCAGCATTATCATCACAAAGAGTTAACTAGTACCACCCCCACTATAATTAGATAACATCTTTGGTTTAGGGATAAAGTCTTTTAAGTCTGCATAATTTTTATGGGTAGGGTGTTGATTTCCAGTAACTGTCATTTGATTTTTGATGGAAATTTTACATAGTTCTTTTAATGATGAAAAAGGAAAAATGAAAATGGGGAGGAAACCATAAATTAGACCTCTAAAATATATCTGAAATTGGTTGCTGTCTTATTCATCACTGGCCCCAGGTTGGCTTACATCATTGTTGGCTTACACCATGTCAATAATATTTCATCTCCCTTTCACTCTTATTTCCTTTAATCAATCCTCTACAGATTAAACAGAAATATTTTTTTTTCAAAAATGCCAATCATTTGCTTCAGCAGACCAAAATTAAAATCACCAATTAATTTAAAGCACCTGTTAGCATTATAATGAAAATGGAGTCATTACCCATGATTCTCAGCTGCTTATTCAGCATAGAGTTGGTTGTCCCTCACTATCCTTGGGGGATTGTCTCTAGAACACCCTCCTCTGCACCAAAATCCCTGGATGCTTGAGTCCTTAATATAAAATGGCATGGTGGGGGTTCGTGCCTGCTCACTTGTGTCTGACTCTTGTGATCCCATGGATTGTGGCCAACCTGGCTGCTTTCTCATTGGGAAATCAATGGGATTTTTATGGCAAGAATACTGGAGTGGGGTGCCACTTACTCCTCCAGGGGATCTTCCCAACCTAGATATCTTCCCAACCCAGGGATCAAACCCTTGTCTCCTGCATTGCAGGCAGATCCTTTGCCACTGAGCCACCTGGAGCCCCATAAAATAGCACCATATTTGCCTAACCTTTGCAACACTCTCCCATATACTTTAAATCATTGCTAGATAACCTATAATACATAATGTAAGTTGCTCAGTCATGTCTGACTCTTTGCGACCCTGTGGACTATAGCCCACCAGGCTCTTCCATCCGTGGGGTTCTCCAGGCAAGAATACTGGAGTGGGTTGCCATTTCCTTCTCCAGGGGATCTCCTGACCCAGGGATCGAACCCAGGTCTCCTGCATTGTGGGCAGACACTTTAACATCTGAACTACCAGGGAAGTAGCTCAATACACAATGTAATGTCAATGCTATATCAGTTCCCTTCAATTCAGTTGCTCAATTGTGCCCAATTCTTTGTGACCCCATGAACAGCAGCACACCAGGCTTCCCTTTCCATCACCAACTCCTGGAGCTTGCCCAAACTCATGTCCATCGAGTCGGTGATGCCATCCAACCATCTCATCCTCTGTCATCCCCTTCTCCTCCTACCTTCAATATTTCCCAGGACCGGGGTCTTTTCTAATGAGTCAGTTCTTCACATCAGGTGGCCAAAGTATTTCACTCAAGTGTTTCAAAGTCCTTCCAATTGGCCAAAGTATTTCATTCAAGTGTTTCAAAGTCCTTCCAATGACAATTCAGGACTGGTTTCCTTTATGATTGACTGTTTTGATTTCCTTGACGTCCAAGGGACTCTCAAGAGTCTTCTCCAACATCACAGTTCAAAAGCATCAGTTCTTCAGCACTCAGCTTTCTTTATGGTCCAAATCTCACATCCATACATCAGTTCAGTTCAGTTCAGTCTCTCAGTCATGTCTGACTCTTTGCAACCCTGTAGACTGCAGCACACCAGGCTTCCCTGCCCATCACCAGCTCCTGGAGCTTTTCCAAACTCATGTCCATTGAGTCAGTGATGCCATCCAACCATCTCATCCTTTGTCGTCCCCCTCTCCTCCCACCTTCAATCTTTCCCAGGATCAGGGTCTTTTCCAATGAGTCAGTTCTTCACATCAGGTGGCCAAAGTATTGGAGTTTCAGTTTCAGCATCAGTCCTTCTGATAAATATTCAGGACTGATTTCCTTTAGGATTGACTGGTTGGATCGCCTTGCAGTCCGAGGGACTCTCAAGAGTCTTCTCCAACACCACAGTTCAAAAGCATCAATTCTTTGGCCCTCAGCTTTCTTTATGGCCCAGCTTTCATATCCATCCATGACTACTGGAAAACCATAGCTTTGGCTAGCTGAACCTTTGTTGGCAAAGTCATGTCTCTGGTTTTAATATGCTGTCTAGGTTGGTCATAACTTTTCTTCCAAGGAGCAAGCATCTTTTAGTTTCATGGTTGCAGTCACCATCTACAGTGATTTTGGAGCCCTCCAAAATAAAGTCACTCACTGTTTCCATTGATTCCTCAGGTATTTACTATGAAGTGATGGGACCAGATGCCAGGTTCTTAGTTTTTTGAATGTTGAGTTTTTAAACCAGCTTTTTCACTCTCCTCTTTCACTTTCATCAACAGGCTCTTTAGTTTCTCTTTGCTTTCTGCCATAAGAGTGGTGTTATCTGCATATGTGAGTTTATTGATATTTCTCCCGGCAGTCTTGATTCCAACTTGTGCTTCATCCAGCCTGGCATTTTACATGATACACTCTGAATATAAGTTAAATAAGCAGGGTGACAATATACAGCCTTGACATATTCCTTTCCCAATTTGTAAATACTATATCAAGGCTATGAAAATAGTTGCTGAAAGTGAAAGTGAAGTTGGTCAGTCGTGTCCAACTCTTTGCAACCCCATGGACTGTAGCCTACCAGGCTCCTCCATCCATGGGATTTTCCAGGCAAGAGTACTGGAGTGGGTTTCCATTTCTTCCTCCAGGGGATCTTCTGGACCCAGGGATTGAACCTGGGTCTCCTGCTTTGTAGGCAGATGCTTTTACCATCTGAGCCACCAGTAAAGTCATGTACTTTTGAATTTGTAAAAAGTATTATTGTTCCATGGTAGGCTGAATTTACAGATGTGGAATCCCTGGATAGGAAGACTGATGGTATATAGTTGACTCTCGAACAACATGGTAGTTAGAGGCACCAACCCTTGCAGAGTTGAGAACCCATGTATACTTTTATAGTTGGCCCTCTGTATCCACTGATTCAACTAGCTATGGATTGTGTCACTGTGTAGTACATAGTGAAAAAATTCTCCTGTAAAGTGATCTATGCAGTTCAAACCTTATAGTTCAAAAGTCAAGTGAATATCAAGTTAAGGAATGATTACATAATGGATAAAAGTAGTTCTGGTGGATAGGAAGAGTCTGTAAAATGTTAGTGTTAAGGCTGGAAAAATTGAGTCTGGAGGAGGTCGTGGCAGTCCATTCCAGTATTCTTGCCTGGAGAACCCCTGTGGACAGAGGAGCCTGGCAAGCTCCAGTCCGTAGAGTCACAGAGAGCTGGACATGACTGAAGCAACTAGCACGTACACAGAAGGCTGGAAAAATTGAGTCAGAGCCGGAGATGAAGAGGCCTTGAGTGGTATGCTAATTGACTTGAAATCTACTTGTTTTTCTCCACTTCATCTCGCCATTCTTTCTTTCTTTTTTTTTTCATTTATTTTTATTAGTTGGAGGCTAATTACAATATTGTAGTGGTTTTTGCCATACATTGACATGAATCAGCCATGGATTTACATGTGTTCCCCATCCCGATCCCCCCTTCCACCTCCCTCCCCATCCCATCCCTCACAGAGCTCTAGCCTTGTTAGTATTCTGAGAGTCCCTACAGGCATTTACTTTGATACTCTTTTCATTATTTCTTTGCCAGTGTTAGATCTCAGTTTAGCACCTTCTGGGAGAAGCTTTCCCCATCTAGTTAATTAAGCTCAGACTCCCCATATAGCATTCTGTATTATCTTCCATTTCAGCTCTTTGTTATTTTTGAGAACTTGTATTATTTTATTTATCCCTCAGTTGTCCTACGCTTGCTCTGTCTATACCATTAAGATGTAAGATCTGTGAGATCAGGAACCTTCTTCAGTATGTGTCTAGTCAGGCTGAAATACAATAGATTTACTATAAATATCCATTTAACCATTTAAATGAATTATGGTGGTCTAGACACCAAACAATAAAATGAATATAAGCAGCAGGTACAGTGTCTGCTAGTGTTACTTGCTGGAGAATTGTTGATCTTTTTCCTTTTTCATACAGTTCCCTACTTTGTTTCATAAGGCTGTGAGCTCTTCTAAGGCAGGTATCATCTTATGATTATCTTTCATCCCCTGGTCTTATATATTCTCTGGCACAAAGAAGTCAGGGGGTTTTGTTTAAAAAAAAAGGAAGAAGACTAAATGATGGAATGAATGAAGAGACTCTTATAAACAAATAAATAGACATTTGACCAGGGCAAAAGACATTCTACGGGAATAAGGGTTAGAATTGTCAACAAAGTTCTAGAGACGAGTTTACAAAAGGCTTGCAGGATCTATGAGGATATGAGTTGTAACCACCTTTTCTCCCCTTGAATTCCTGTTGAATCCCTGTTACAGAGGGCAGTTCCTGGAACATGTGTGTGTGTATGAGAGAGAGAGAGAAACATGGAAAGAAGCTGAGTGTGTGGTTGGAAAGAAAGACAGCGGAAGTTTGGGGATTGTATGGAAAAGGTAAATGATAGTTCAAAGGGCCTAGACTCAACAACTAATTAGTTTGAGACTTATCTTGTCAGTAGTGGGTAGCCTTTGAACATTTTTATTATACTGGCAGAAATGAATTAACTCAGGATGCTGGAGTGGTGTTGGGGACAAACATTTGTGTCAGGTCTCATAAGATCCAATCTCTAATAATGTCCATTTCTGGAAGGTTAGCTAGTGCTTACAACTTGTCCTCTTATGTTGCATTTTGGAATAGTGTCTTTTCTGTTAAAAATTGGAAAGAATTGAGTATCTTAGGTCAGTATGGAGAGGCTAACTTTAAATAATTACATATGGCATGGTGCCTTTCATTTAGTCATGTATCAGATTTTGAGATTTATTGGATTATAAAACTAAAGCCTGTTATAGAACAATTGGCCATGTTTCTTCTGCCTTCTTAAATGCCAGATATTGAAACTTCATTTTGAAGGTTAAAAGTAGTTTTAGGGACTCCTGAAGGATGAGCAGTTGTCCATTCAGCTCATGGGAAACACTGGCATAGGTCCTTTGGAGATGGTCTATGGTCTGCAAGGAGAGATGGTTTGGAGAAGTGGAATTTAGAACCTGAATGTTGTTAGCTTTGCTTTTACAAGTAGGGGTTCAGTTCAGTTCAGTTGCTCAGTCGTGTCTGACTCTTTGCGACCCCATGAACCGCAGCACGCCAGGCCTCCCTGTCCATCACCAACTCCCGGAGTTCACCCAAACCCATGTCCATTGAGTGGGTGATGCCATCCAACCATCTCATCCTCTGTCATCCCCTTCTCCTCCTGCCCTCAATCTTTCCCAGCATCAGGGTCTTTTCAAATGAGTCAACTGTTCGCATGAGGTGGCCAAAGTACTGGAGTTTCAGCTTCAGCATCAGTCCTTCCAATGAACACCCAGGACTGATTTCCTTTGGGATGGACTGGTTAGATCTCCTACAGTCCAAGGGACTCTCAAGAGTCTTCTCCAACACCACAGTTCAAAAGCATCGTTTTTTCGGTGCTCAGCTTTCTTCACAGTCCAACTCTCGCTCTATAAATGAGACTGACCATACGGTATTGGAATTGGTTGTATAAGAAATCAAAAATTAGTGAGAATATGTGTATTCTTAGTCTGGGGGTGGGAGTGACTGCTTAAAAAATGGGTAGTGTAACTTTCTATCTGTTATAGCCTTACCTTCAGGGGCAAATTCCAGGGTGTCTTAGGGAGGCAGGGATTTCCAAGGAGTTTTTTGGACTTTTGCCTCGTAAGCATTAATTTTTTTTGCTGGTTTTCCTTCATCTTGCTGGAAATCCCAGTTTTGTCCTAAATGCCTATCAAAGTAACGGGAAAACCAAGGAGAATAAATTAATTCTGACAAATATTGGGATAAATACCATAGTTCTGCTGCTTTGGGATTCTTTCAGTGTGGACATGTCCACCTTACAGCTTCCCAGGTGGCATAGTGGTAAAGAATCTGCCTGCCAAAGCCTGTGGTGCAGGAGACTGTGAGTCGGATCCTTGGATTGGGTAGGTCTCCTGGAGTAGTAGGGCAAGGAAACCGACTCCAGTGTTCTAGCCTGGAAAATTCCATGGGCAGAGAAGCTTGAGGGCTATAGTTCTTGGGGTCACAAAGAGCTGGACATGACTGAGCACGCACACACACATGTACATGACCACTTTATAAAGTTGCCTTGAGATGCATCTGGTATATTTTCAAAAAGCAAAATATTGCTGTATGTTTAGAGAAAGAAGTGTTCCTAGGTCTTCTATCTTTGGGAAACATTTCAAGCTATTTTTCTTTTACAAAGATATATGAAATTAATATTTGAAGAAGTTAAAAAGGTTTGTATTAAACAACCATGTTTAATTTTATTTAATTCAGTGTTTTAAAATCTATTTGACTATAGAACACTATTTTTATGAAACATCTGTTAACATTTAGCAAATTATTAGTGCTCTATGAAACCCATTTGGGAAATGATGGCCTACATAATAATTGTCTTGTGAATGGAAATGTACTTATTGGCAAATACCCATGTGACTCTCAGGTGAACATGTGACGATAAAACATCTTACAGCACAAATTTCTGAGGAGCATAAGGTATAGATACCTAGTCATTTAATTTGTTTATATTTTGTATTTTTTATTTTATTTTGGAGTATAGTTGATTAACGATATTGAGATAGTTTCAGGTATATAGCAAAGTGATTCAGTTATACAAGTATCTATTCTTTTCGAATTAGCTTCCTATTTATATTGTTACATAATATTGAGCAGAGTTCCCTGTTTTATACATTAGATCCAGTTGGTTGGTTATCCATTTTAAATATAGCAGTATATACATGTCAATCCCACATCCCCTAAATATCCCTCCCTGCACCCTGCCCCCTTGGTAGTCATAGGTTTGTTCTCTGTTAAGTCTGTTTCTGTTTTGTAAATAAGTTCATTTGTATCATTTATTTTTAAATTCTGTATACAATTAGTATCTTATAATATTTCTCTTTCTCTGTGTGACTTACTTCACTCAGTATGATAATCTCTAGGTCCATGCTTGTTGCTGCAAATGGCATTGTTTCATTCTTTTCAATCGCTGAGTAATATTCCATTGCATATGTGTACCATATCTTCTTTATCCATTCCTCTGTTGATGGACATTTAGGTTCCTTCCATGTCTTGGCTATCATAATACCAGTCACTTTAAACAATACATGTAGAGCAACTGGTTGAAGCTTGATTCTTAGTAGTACTTAGTAAATGTCAATCACTATTAAATCAGAAAATTCATATTGAGAAATGGATATCTAGTTGTACTAGTATAGATGAACCAGTTCTCTTTTGCAATGAAATATAAAGTCTGCTAGAGTCTAAAATTTGGTATCAAAGTCTGAGAAGGCTGTGGTCCTGAATCTGTGTCTATCAATTCCCTTTAATATATGCTAAACTTATCCATAGTAACAGTAGTAGTATCTCCATAAAATATTACTGGAATCACATTCTAGTATTAATGTTTCTTGCATGTACAACATACTGTATACAATAATAGCCACTTAGAATTATAGCATTATCTTTAGTCCTTCAATATAGGCAATACTTTTAGTGATTTTGAATGCAATAATGGGCATGATCATTATCCTATCTAAGTGGCAGTCCAGTGGCAGAGACCTTGTGGACTCTTTATTTCCACCCAGTCTCTTGGATGTTGGCTGCCTCCCTAGTAGAAGGGTCAGCTTTCTGTGGCAGAAGACCAAGAGGATCCGCTGGTATCTTAAATGCAGGATAACATGGAACTGCACCCAGATACTGTTTCTTTCTCCAACACCTCAGCCTGAAAACAAAACAAAACAAAAAGCAGGCAAGAATAGAAAGTGTATTCTTAGCCGAGCCAGCATGCTCTGAATGCGGTATTACCAGCTGCTCACGGAGCCGCAGCTGAGCGGATCTGCAGACTTCAAGCTGCCCCACATCCTCCTCTTAATACTGATGGGAGAAAATCCCCACATCTTTTCCAAGCAGGAAGTCTGACTTCCCCAAGCTGTGTCTAAGACAAGGATGCTCTCCTTTCTAATCTCCAAAGAGTGGAAGCTCCTAGGACACAGATGGTAGGAGTATCCTTAGGCACATCAGAATAGTAATGTATTCTTCTGTTTGCAGCGACCACTTCCCTGTGTATCGTATCATCTGGGGCTGAGTCTGCCAGATGAAGATGATTTTGCAGATACGAAAGTCAGGCTCAGGAAACCAAGTGACTTGACCAAAGTGTTGACCATGCATCGTCAAACTCAAAGTCTCAGATAAACAAATGAAAGGCAATGAAAGTCTTTCAAACTATATCCTTTACAAAACACTTGGGCAATCTAGTCAACAGATTTCTAGGCATATATTCCCTCACCCCCAGCCCTACTAAAAAATGGAGATTCTGCAGTTTGGGGCATAGGGTGTTATCAAATAATGTGGAAGCTTATAAAGTATGTTATGCCAATGCTTTTTAAATTTTAATATGTTTACAAATAACTGAGGGATCTGGAGAGGGGCCTCAGTTCAGTTCAGTCACTCACTTGTGTCCGACTCTTTGCGATCCCATGGACTGCAGCATGCCAAGCTTCCCTATCCTTCACTGTCTCCTGGAGCTTGCTCAAACTCATGTTTACTGAGTTGGTGATGCCATCCAACCATCTCATTCTCTGTTGTCCCCTTCTCTTCCTGCCTTCAATTTTTCCCAACATCAGGGTCTTTTAAAGTGAGTCATTTCTTCTCATCAGGTGGCCAAAGTATTGGAGCTTCAGCTTCAGCATCAGTTCTTCCAATGAATATTCAGGACTGATTTCCTTTAGGATTGGCCTGAGAGAGTGCATATCTAGGAAGATCCCAGGAGATGGTGGCCAGTCCTGCAGAACTATGGACTATTATTATTCGAGTAACTTGGCACCAGCCATTTCTGGTGGGAATGGACCTGGATCCACATATGCAGAAAAATTATGTCAAGGATTTCTCTACCTTCCAATTATTTAGTAAGTTCAGTCATTGAACCAACACTTGGATCTGGCATGCTTTTTAGGCCAGGAAGGATATTAGAAATGTAGAATTATCAGTAATTAGAGGCAACATTCAGAAAAGAAAATAACAGCTACTTAGAAGGAAGCCTGATTTAGAACATACATTAGTTTTCTTCTCTCAGGATCTCTGGGTTTGGTTTAAATTATCATAAAGATTACATAGAAATCATGAGTGGCAGGCATGACTAGAATTATTGAGGGAAAGAGAAATGAAATGCTAGATGCAGTGGAATTGATGTGGTTGTTTTTTTTTTAAAACAAAAAAAATGCATACTGTGGATGAGCAGGAAAAACAAGGCTATAGTTTTCACAATAAGAATTTCATAAACTTTCAAGTTCTAGTGTTTTATGAAAGTTTACATTACATTATTTCCCCCTTCTGAGATGTTGGGCTGTCAGCTGGGGACATAGGAATGTTTTATGGGGGCATTGAGAGGACATAATGTAAAGTTCTGTGGAATCCCTCTTCTTCCTTGTACACTGCCCATCCTCTCTGTGCATCTCTTAGAGTAATTGAAGTATATACATGATATTCCACTGTTGTTACTGATTTGCAATGTCAAGGAGTTTCAGGTAGAGGTGGACAGTTTTCTGTGGGTTAAAACATAGGTTCGGTAATGCTTACAAAGATAATCTGACTTGATCATAATATTTCCCTCTCTTTTGCCATTGAAATAAAATAATGCCAGGCTTGGTTTTTATGTCATTACAGTGGGTTTAGATTTTGATGAAGCAAAAGGGTTGAATTTTATAACTTTTCCAGAGAGCATGGATCATGAGGATGGTGCTATAGGGAAGCTTCATGTGTGTGTGTGAGCATGTTAAGTTGTTTTTAATTCATTTTCACCCTACCTCTTTACTTAATTTTTATTTACTTTTTCTCTACTTCTCCCACTTTAAAAATTATAAAATAAACTCTAGATCACTTGGTTTTCTAAAACGCTGATACCTACAACATTCTTTCAGTTGTTAAAGTCAGGTCATTTCTGGTGTTATTGAAGTCTGATGACAACAGTGTCCCTATGCCTTCAAGAAAACATCGGTTTAATTCTTCTCTCTTCTTAGACTTGTCAACTTCTTTTCTTGCTCATTCCTAGACTTTGACCAACTAATTCACACTAAAGTGTAAATGACTGATACAGATCATTATATCGCCTCACTCAGGGAAACTAGTATTTTGATATAGAAATAAAACCTTATAATCATGTTTTCACTGCCTAATAAGGCATTTCTGATGTGATAAAATTGGCGAAGTAGGTGGTCCCTTTTTGAATAAAGCAGGAATACTGAAATCTTAATGTAGTTTGTGATTTAGTTAATTCATTTCAGTTTTTGTTTTGACTTTGGATCTATTATTTACTGTCTCCTTTATTTTCATCTTGAAATTTTCCAGACCCCAAATTTAGCAAGTTATAGCCATTTATGCGTAATGTACCAGTTTTGCCTAACTTTTCCCACTGGTTACCACCCTTTCTGGCACAGAATCAATGACCCCTTTGGGGAAATTAGTCCATTTTTGCATTGTTCTTCAAGGTTTCATACTCCTGGATTCAACCACTAGATGTCTCTGTAATTACAGGCTGGACCAAATCAGAGAGCATGGCCTACCACAGAAGCATATGTGGGCCTTAGAAAGACTTATCCCTAAATTTCAAATACCTGTTTCCACTAAAGTAAAATGATCTTAAATACACATAAGGTGGCACCATTAAACAATTAGTTACTTGGTTACCTGTTACATGACTTAATGTGAGCAGGACTAGGTCTATCAATTCTTAAGAGAAACCAGGTAAGTAGTAAAGCCCTGTAGAGGGTGTGTGTGTGTGTGTGTGTGTGAGAGAATGAGTGTGTGTGTATTCCTGTGCCCCTTCATACATGCACTCTCAGAAACCGTGCTTTTTGCAGGTTGGGGGAGAGACAAAATAAACAATTTTAGAGTCTTACAGCCATATGTTTGTATAAGAACGTTTAGATTACCAGTCTAACTTTCAAAATGAAGCGGGTGATGAAAAAGAGTGGAATTGTCCTGAGATCTAATAAAGCTGCTCATCAAATTACGCATTTGTTGCCGACCGGTTAGGCTCAGAAAGAAATCCCTTCCTTCTTTCCTCCCTCCCTCCCTCTCCCCCTCTCTCCTTTCCTCCCTTTGTGTTCCTGCCTTTCTTTTTTCCTTCCCTCCATCTCTCCTTCCTTCTTTCTCTCTCTCTGTTTTTCTTTCAAAATTAAGTTTATCTTAGGAAGTATCCAAGTTTGTGAGAATATTGAGACTTTTCCCATCATACATTATGTTGGAAGTTGTAAGGAATGTGTGATTGTATCTTGGTCATTTTTTAAAATCCTAATGCTTAAATAGTGCCTCACATAGTAAGTAGATCCCCAGTAAATGTTGCTGAATGGTGAATGGGTGAAGAAGGTCATCTACTTAGGTGGTATAAATGAGCAAATTCAGGTTAGCTATATAAATGAGATGAATAAGTAGTTAAATAGACAACAGTGTGTAAGTACATATAAATAAATATTTTTAATCTTTGGAAAAAGAAAATTATTTTGTTTTTAAGATTATTGATGGGGTTTCCCTGGTGGTCTAGTGGTTAAGACTCCATGCTTCCAACGCAGGGGCACAGTCTCAATCCCCATTTTGGCAACTAGCATCTTGCATGCCTCATGGCATGGCCGAAAAGTAAAACAAACAAAACAACACCCAAAAAAAGTTTATCAAGTCATTTAAACTTGATATGTATTATCAGGTTTAATAGGACCATGGTGATACATGCTCCTATCAAATGAAATATGGGCCACAAAAATTTAGTAAAGTTGAAAAACTGTAATATATGAATCTGCCTACTAGAGTGTATTCCTCATGTGAATTCTGTATATCATTTCTGTAGTGTTGGGGGGGAAAAAGGTAAGGTGGGAGCAAGTAGAACGTAAATGCCCTTAATAACCTGCTCTCAAGAGTAAATAATTTATGTACAAATGTAGGGTCACTCAACAGTGTTTGAAAACAATGCTTTTTTTGTGTTGGGGTAATAAATCTCCATTATATAATAATCATACCCTTTCTCATTATTTATGAGCAGGTTCTTTTATCTAAAAGAACATAAAAAAGTTGAACCTTGTTCCTGTCCAGCGTGAATGATTACAGGTTCCGCATGAAGAGAAGCGGATCAAACATCTGTTTGTCCGCAGAGCCTTTTGTATTGGTGATTCCCCGTGTATTTGGTCAGTAGCTCATATGTCACCATGATCTCCTTTGAATCTCTGAAATATAGCCATTTCCTGAAGGCAAGTACAATAGTCATCCAGGACCTGGCACACAGCAGTCTGAGTTCACTCTTTAGCTATCTGAAAGTGACCAAAATTTTTTAAAAACTCCATGACTTACTTCCCTTCCTAGTTTAAAGGAAGAAACAAAGGAGTGTGGTATTTTTACTTCCGGAGGGTATAACAATGACTGTGAGAGCTAACAACTACCGATCATTTACTATGAGTTGTAAATCACACAGTAATACAGTTTTTGAAAAATAGCATTTATTGAGTGCCTTTTATGTACCAGCCGCTGCTGGTCTTTGAGGTTTGCGATCATTATGTCATTCATCTTCAAAACCAACCCCACTATTGTTGTTGGCCTCGGAGGCACATAAAGGTGAAGGGACTTGTTAGTAAGTGTAGAAATTGGACTTCCATTCAGACCATTTAATTCTGCAGGCTGTACGGTGTGCCCTATGCAACAATTGCTTCCTGATGTCCAGTCTAACTGTTGTGTGTATTACTGCGGTGGTTACTTTAACAGGTGGGATTGATCCTCTTCAACTGCCTATGATGCACATCACTGTCTGCCCACCTTAGCCAGAATGCCATTGCCTTGCTTTGAGGGCATTCCTCTCTTCCCTTCTCACCTCACCAGGGCCTTATTCACTTTAAAGGTCAGTTAGATCACAAATACGGGGCAGATGGGGAATAATAGTCTTCTCCATACACCATTGTGATTTCTTTGCCCTTCTGCACAGGGTATCTTTCATCAGTTCAGTTCAGTTGCTCAGTCATGTCCGACTCTTTGTGACCCCATAGACTGCAGCATGCCAGGCCTCCCTGTCCATCACCAGCTCCTGGAATTTACTCAAACTCATGTCCATTGAGTTGGGGATGCCAAAAGCAGAACTTACTCACCACTCTGGCCATATTCTTGCTATTTCCCTGGGGACCAAAAGTGATGCCCAAGCTTGGGCACCAAGGTAACAGATCACATAGTCGGCATTCATTTAGCCACTGATCCCATAAAATAAGAGCGGGCCACAGGGGCTTCTAGACGCAACCACAGGTTGTGGTGATACCAGTTTTCTTCACCAAACCTACTGCATTCCCAGCTTCTTATTCTGTGATGGCACGGGTCTCTCTAACACATTTCTTCTCTTGCTTCTGAAGTTTGGTCACAACTACGCAATCCTATCAAGTATCAGTGATTTAACCTGTCCTACCACAGGACATGTCAGACTTCAGTCCCAATCATCGAAGGAAATTCCTTATACTCTTTTTACAGATGGTTCACCTTCTCTCTAGATGCTTTTATATTAATATCAAGGATAGAAGCGGTCTTGCACTAGGTAATGTGCATCTTGACTTTGAAGCCTTTGGGGGACTATTTAATTATATCCACCTCCTCAGCTAGACTACAAGCTACTATACTCAGTGGCCATGATTATCTGATATAAACTAGGTAACTGAATATTTGTGGAAGGAGAGAAGAAAAGAAGAGATGAAGGGAAAGGAAAAGAACTCACACTTACATTGATCCTGAAAGTGAAAGTGTTAGTCGCTCAGTCATGTCCGACTCTTTGTGACCTTATGGACTGTAGCCCACCAGGCTTCTCTGTCCACGGAATTCTCCAGGTGAGAATACTGGAGTGGGTTGCCATTCCCTTCTCCAGGGGATCTTCCCAAACCAGGGATCAGACCTGGGTCTCCTGCACTGCAGGCAGATTCTTAACTGCCAGAGTCACCTGGGAAGCCCTGCATTGCTCCTAAATAAGCTCTGTTAAGAATAACTGGGGCTTCAACAGATGGCTCAGTGGTAAAGAATCTGCCTTCCAATGCAAGAGACACAGGAAAGATGAGTTTGATCCTGTGGTCAGGAAGATACCCTGGAGGAGAAAATGGCAATCCACTCCAGTATTCTTGCCTGGGAAATCCCATATAGAGAGGAGCCTGGTGGAGTGTAGTCCATGGGGTCGCAAAGAGTTGGACACAATTCAGCAACTGAGCACTCATACATAGGGTGCACGTTGCAGTCTTTTCCAGGAGAGAATGTAATTAGCAAGGGTGGCAACTCCCTTGAGTACCTCTAATCCTCGAGTCCCTCTCCTAACCCTCTTATAGTGCTGACGATGAGAAGGCACCTCTATGGAAGGGTGACCCAAAGTGACGCTTGTTCCAATAATAATGTTAATAATAATAACAACAACTTCACTAGGCATCTGTTTCATTATTTTTAGGCAGAACTCAAATGCAGCAACTAGTACCATCATCTACTCAGTTGTTCAAATACGAGTGTGAGAATTAACCTTAATCTCTCTCTTCCTCACCTCCTGCAGCCCAAACTAGTAGCTAGTTCTCAGAGCAGAAACACAAAGGAGAAGCATGCTTAAACGTTTTCTGATGGCTTCTGCCAGACTTGCAGTTAAAACTGAGCTCCTGACAACTGCCTAGAAAGCCCTCAGTGGCCAGTTTCGTGGCCACCCTTCTGTTCTCCTTTTTCACTGTGTTCTTCCCTTTTCACTTGCCCCTGCCTCACTGGGCTTCCTGCTGCTCCTCAGGCATGTCAGTGTTGTCATTGACTTGGGTCTTCGTGCTAGCCATTGTCCTTCCTGTCACTCAGCTCTCAGCTTAAAAGTCTCCCCATCAGGGAACCCTGATTCAGCTTTCTAATCAACTTGAGCAAACTGGCCCTGCTCTATCACATAATTCTAATTCTTCCTAAAGCATATATCACTGTTGGATATTTGTCATCACTATTTATTTGTTGACTTGATTATTGTCAATCTACTGATGATACAATCTGGTTTCCATAAAAGAAGGAATCCCGTATCTTTGATTCCTTTCTGTGTCCCCCTCTTCTAAAAAAGGTCCAGGCAAAGCACAGATATTCAAAAGGCAAACCAACAACAACAAAAAGGTAAAAGAAAATCTCTACCAGTTGAACAAATTAATGAACTTCAGAAGTTCTGAGGGGCCTCCTGCTGCCAAAACTGCCAACAGAACTCCTAGTTTCAGAAGGAGGTTATAGACATAGGAGATAATTTTCAAGGAGATCCACCATCAATTCTTTCCCTTCCTGGGACTTCCCTGGTGGTCCAGTGGTTAAAACTCCATGCTCCCGATGCAGGTGGTGTGGGTTTCATCCTTTGTCAGGAACTAAGATCCCACATGCCACGTGCCCCCTGCCCCCCCCCCAAAATCCATCCCTTCCTATATGCTATACTGCTTTCAATCAAAAGATAAAATCCATTTCCCCCTTTCCCCCAGTTCTTCCTGGCCCTATAGATTCTTTTGACCAGACCAATGCAGTGGAGTGATATTCTGGGACTTTCAAGCTCAGTCTTAAGACTGGGAGCTTCTGCTTCTCTCCTGGGGCACACTGTCAGTGGTCACACGCCCGGTGGAGGGAGGTCCAGGCAGGGGACAGGCCATCCTGGAGGTTCCAGCCCCAGGGAAGCTCCCAGCTGCCTCCAGTGGTGGGAGGAACTGCAGTCAACATGTCATTGTGGTTTCATCACTAAGTCATGTCCATTTCTCTGAGAACCCTTGGACTGTTGCCTGCCAGCCTCTTCTGTTGTGGGATTCTCCAGGCAAGAATACTGGAGTGGGTAGCCATTTCCCTCTCCAGGGGATGTCCCTGACCCAGGCCTTGAACCCGTGTCTCCGGCATTGCAGGTGAATTCTTTACCACCGAGCCACTTGTGAAGCCCCAAATCAATATAAAGTGAAGCAAAGAACATCCAGGATGAGCTCTGCACAGAATTCCTGACCCAGAAAACCTTGGGGAATTATTGTTGTTTTAAACCACTTCATTTCTGTGTCGTTTGTTATATAACAATAGATAGTTGAATGTTATAGCCAATATAAAAACATAAAGCAGAAAGAGGTTAGGACCACTGCAGCAAGTCTGCGTTTCTGAGAGGAATATAACTCTTGCCTGGTCACGGTGTCTTTGCAAACACTGTGGGTCTGCACAGGCAGCTAAAGGAAACACAATCGTGGGCCATCCATCACTGCCAGTTCACTGCCCAAAATAAGATGACCCTTGTGTAGTGATGTTTGGGCATAGCGCTGAGCTGACAGAATGAATTCCAGGTGTGGGTGGGGTCTGCACCACAAAACAGCAAACAGGTATTGACTTCAGTGTTGAGTTTGAGTTCAGGATGCAACCTGAGGAATTACCAGGACATGAGGCATCAGAAGCTGTATTTTATGTCAGGCACCCAAGAACAACAAGCAGAAAAAGCAGTCACCATGATTAAGAAGTGGGGATCAGAGAAGAAGCTAGGAGTGGGGTTCTGACTGCATTCTGCAGTAGTTCTGTTTTCATTGAGCAATTCCTGTAACTGTCCTGAAGGAACTGGCTGGAGTTTGGCCCTTGCGATGAAAGCTACTGGGCTTCCCAGGTGGCCCAGTGGTAAAGAAGCCACCTGCAGTGCAGGAGACCTGGGTTTGATCCCTGGGTTGGGAAGATCCCCTGGAGGAGGAAATGGTAACCCACTCCAGTATGCTTGCCTGAAAAATCCCTTGGGTGGAGGAGCCTGGAGGGCCACAGTCAATGGGGTTGAAAAAGAGTTGGACGTGACTTAGTGACTAAACAGCAACCATACAAGGTACACACTTCCCCCAAAGTGCCCCCAGTTTCCCAAATCATGGAACCACAAATATATCAGGTATAATTTCAAACAATCTTCAGTTTCAAAATAGTATTTTCTATTCAGAAACTTTTTTAAAAAATCTAATTTTCTGCTTTGAAGTCTTGAAAAGCTGGAGAATGGAAGGAAATCGGGCTCTCTGTAAAAGACAGTCTCTCCCTTACCCATCTCTCCATTCAGGGAACAGCTGCTTGAAATCCAGTTGCCATTCTTTCCAGACTGACCTCGACATGGACACCTCACCCCTCCTGATAGCTCAGCACGCCCATTTATAAAACTGGAATCAAAAGTCCCTTCATCATAATGCTAGAATGTAAATTAAATAATTGGTGATTTGCTAAACACTTTGAAAATGAAAATGCTAAGTATTGTTATTATTTCAAGGGTAATTTACTTCTTCTGATTCATTTGTAATTATTTCATCAAAACATTGTTTAGTAAGAGCTGTTTGATGTGTAAAATGCCGTGTGGGCCTTCCCTGTAAGACTTTTGTTATCAAAATTAGATGGAGGCCTTGTCAATTGGAGCTCATGTACACCCAAAAGGTTTGCAAGAGTGTAGGTCTCAAATCACCCTCTTGTGGGCCAGGGCCTGTTGGAAAATGAACAAATCCCAGAGCAGTGACTCATTGCCGAATTTCTCTATAATGGTTTCTTACCAGATAATCAAATAGGGACCAAAGCCAGGCCCAGGTAGCAACTGGGAACCTGATCAGTTTGGTTTTGGCCCTTTTCCCTGACATTTGCACCATTCTGAAAACTCTTGCTTCCTCAGTTTCAGATGCCAACTCAATCTTTCTGAAATGTACATGTAGTTACAGGTAATATTGGAAGGTTGATCTGATGCAGAGTCCCTTAATGAAATTAATTATGATGACCCCTGAATCCATTTAAAAAAATTTTTAAAGTAGAGGGACTAAAATAGTTAAGCCCTGGTAGGCGTGAGTCATAACCTGAAACTGCCAACAGTAAGTGAGAAATATCCTTGACATCTAGCCTTATACTTAAAAAAAAAAAAATCAAGGAAAATTTGTTTTTTCTCTACATGGTCTTCTTCTTTATTTCAGTATAAAGTTAATGTTTAAAAGTATTTATTTTTCAGTTTACATAATTTCTTCTCATTTCCACCCTCAATTACTGGCTTTAGAATATTTAGCTACTGTCTTTATAAATCTCAAGTATATTTCAGCAGTAACAATGTCCCAAATCTAAAACCCAAATTGATATCTTCTCTCAACTCCTCTGTTTGGTTTTGCTTCTGAATTGGTACATGATCTTGGTACATGATCCTTGCTCTAATCAAGCCACGAACTAACCAGGAGTCATCCCAAAACCCCTGTCTTTACCCTCATGCCAAATTTAGTTACTCAGTGCCACTGAGCCACTGATTTAAACTTTATTTTAAATCAGTCCTTTTTTTTCCTTCTAATTCTTGTTGTCCTGTATTACTTAAGGTACCCTCAGTTGTAAGAGAAATTCAACCCCAAATACACTAAGTATTATTGGAATCTTATTGGCTCAAATAAACGAAAAACCCAGAAGTAGTGAAGGTTTCAATGGCAGTATATTAAAGTCGTCATCATCCAGTCACTCAGTTGTGTCTGACTCTTTGTCCCCCTGCGGACCACAGCACGCCAGGTTTCCCTGTCCTTTACCATTTCCCGGAGCTTGCTCGAACTCGTGTCCACTGAGTCGGTGAGACCATCCAACCATCTCATCCTCTGTCATCCCCTCCTCCTCCTGACTTCAACCTTTCCCAGCATCAGGGTCTTTTCTATTAAAGTAGCTTAATGATATTGTCAAAAGCTAGTCTATACTTTCCCTTCCAAAAAAGTTTTCTTCCCTCCAAAAAAACCTTCCAGCCAAGAACCTCTGTAGCCCGACCTGTATCATAGGAGTATTCCCAAACCAGTCACTGTGGTAGGGGGATAAGATTTTCTTAAGTTACTCAGATTCTACGTGGACCTGACATTGGCATCAGTCAGATATGACTGGCTAAATATGGAGATGGCAGTCTCACTGTTCCCTACCATTTTTTTTTTAATACGATTACTATAAAGGGTGGGAGTGTCTGTTAGATAGAAAAGTATATGCTGACTCATAATCACTGCCTCAGTGTAAACATTTTTTACCTGCATGGAGTACTTGAGAGTTTTGGAAGTTATTTTGCTACCCAGTATCAGACAGAACTTTCTGCCTCTTACTCTTTCTCCACCATCTATCTTCCATTCTGTCAACAGAATAATCTTTTCAAGACATCATTCTTTTTACATGATGTCTATGGTTAGAACTATTAGATGACATCCCGTCATTCACAAAGAGTGACTTTTAAGATGTGCTCTGTGTTTCAACCAGAAAACCCTGCTTTTATCTGTTCTGGTATTTCAGATATGACTTTGAGGGGAGAAGGTTAAGAAGAAAGAAAAGTTTAAAAACCAGTGATCCACAGAATACAGTTCAAGTTCTTTAGCTTGAGCATCCATGATAGGGACTTAACTTACTTCCCTATCACACCCTCTTCATAGTTATATACCCAGGACTATCTAGTTGGGCTTCCCTGGTGGTTCAGATGCTAAAGAATCTGCTTACAAGGCTGAAGACCCGGGTTCAATCCCTGGGTGGGAAAGAGCTCCTGGGAAAGAGAATGGCTACCCACTCTAATATTCTTGCCTAGAGAATTTCATGACAGAGGAGCCTGGTGGACTATAGTCCACAGGGTCGCAAAGAGTCAGACACGACTGAGTGACTAGCACGCACACACACACACACACACACACACTCGCTGTTCCCTTGTGAGTGAGTGACAGTCGCTCAGTCGTGTCCGACTCTTTGCGACCCCATGGACTATACAGTCCAAGGAATTCTCTAGGCCAGAACACTGGAGTGGGTAGTCTTTCCCTTCTCCAGGGGATATTCCCAACCCAGGGATGGAACCCAGGTTTCCCACGTTGCAGACAGATTCTTTACCAGCTGAGCCACGAGGTAAGCCTAAGATTACTGGATTGGGTACCCTATCCCCTTCTCCAGTGGATCTTCCCGACCCAGGAGTCAAACCAGGGTCTCCTGCCTTGCAGGCGGATTCTTTACCAACTGAGCTACCAGGGACTTGGGGGTCTCCAAATAATCTTTTCTCTCCACCTAGACTTCCTTTCCTCCACCAACCCTAGCTAGTCATGCTCTTTCTTTAAAATCCATCTAGGTCAGTACTACCTGAAGCCCAAACAGTGTTAGCCATTCTTGTTGGTTATCTGTAAGGTTAGTACTAATAGAGGTTATTATTATTTTTATAATATTTGCACCTCTAGAATTTAGTATTGGGTTGGCCACAAAGGTTTTTTCAAGTTTATCCATGACATCGAATGGAAAAACCTGAACAAACTTTTTGGCTGACCCAGTGTATCTCCTGGCATCCAAAAATGACTAAGTTGAAATAAATATAAATGAATCTAATTTCAGTGATGAAACTTCTCCCACTGTGTAGTGTAGCCAACACAGGCTCTTTAATTACTCATGGGCTTTCATTCTAGAGATATAGCTTGGTCAGTGGGTCACAGCTGACAAATCATTTATTTTCTTTGAGACTCAGTTGTTCTTTTCTGTTTGTTTTGGGGTTTTTTTTTTTATTTGTAAAAAGGGGGAATATCTACTTGAGAAAGTTGGCCTGAGTATAAGTTAAAATAATAACACGGATTTTTTTTTTACATTGAATAGAAAATTGGTTAAAATGTGTTAGCTACGATCAACAGAAAACAGAATAAAATTGCTTTCAAGTAAGACATTATGATATCGTAATGAGATAGCCAGGGGTGGAGTGGTTCTAGGGCTGGTGATTCAGTGGAGATACAGCATCATCCCCGACTCACACATTGCATCTTGTTGCCCTACCATTTTCAGCATTTTGACTTAGACCTCAGGTTTATAGATTCGTAGCTGCAGGTTGGCTGCAGTGAACTCAAGCATCACCTCCCCTATAGCTATTTACTCACACGCATCTCTTTTGGAAAAACGAGGAAACTTTACAAGATGTGTCCCAGGCAGATCTCCCTCCTCACAAGTCTCATGGATAATAAAAATGTGTCACAAGGCCATTTCTGAGGAAGAATGGATCTTCGTAGCTGGTTCAGGTCAATCAGGATTTGCCATGGAGCTCAGAAAAGCCTCCTGTGAGATAATGGCCATCAGTTACCTTAAAAAAAAAAAATCAGACTGATTAGTGAGGAAGAAACAGGGAAATGACAATAGTGTAGATGGCTCTTCATGACCTGTTTCCTCTATAGTTTTGACGTTTCTCTAACCACTCATGTCTAGAAGAGAGTATTCCACCTTCTTAGGGAGGCAGCTTTCTTCTTTTCACTGACTTTATTTAATCACTCACTTCATTATCTCTCCTTCAGTGTCCCTGTGAGGTCATATAACTTGGAATATTTATTTCCTGAATACCATGAAACTCAACACGCAAAGAGGGACAAGAATCTCCTGCAGAGCGGGCTGGTTATCAGGCTCACTCTGCTTCTGCTCTGGACCCTTGAACTCCTTCCTGCTTAATTAAAACTGCAGGAGGACAGCGTCACTGCGAGTCAGTTCAGCTTCCCGGACCGACCGTGATGCTGATTCCACATTCATAATTAATTCTCCTCAGTGTTAAGAATGGAGACTTGGCTGATTAAGGATTCTCGGTGGATTATTGCAGATGTCTGAATTGCTGAAACAACGGGCAGCCATGCAGTGTCTTTTTGATCTACATAAATGTGGGATGAGGAAGAAGAAAGAAGGCATTTTTCTTTTCCCTCCAGAAATCTCACTTGACATTTTGCAAGGGACATTTATTAGAATGTCAGTTTGATAAAACTGTTTGCAGGAGTCACCCAGCATTTGCTACTGAGCTGTAACAATTGTTAGGAGCCATAATTACACTGGGCAGGTTTAAAGGAAAAAAAAAAATGTTATCAGAAGATTTGGGCAAAATACCTCCAAGCAAGTAGCTCTGCTGCTTTTGGCTTTCTGTTGTTTTACAGTCTCTCTGATACACTCCTACTGAATCTGAACTCTGGGTTAGTACAAAGTTACCAACAGTTGTCATAGCAGATGGGAATGTAGTGGTGTGGATCAGAGAGACAAATAGTATGGGCTGCAGAGATGTCTTCAAATATAGAAGATATAAAGATATGCAGCTTGGGTGTAGGATTTTAATATATGTGGACAGCATTGCTTTAGTAGTAATAATAATAATGATGATAAAAAATGGCCAGCACTTGTATTGAACTCACTGTGAATTACTTAACATTCTGAGAGCTTTACACATAGGAGCTCATTACCTAATTTTAGTCTCATGGTACAGGGGATTTTTTTTTTCTTTTAAAAATACTGAATTACAGATCTTTGTAGAGCAGCATCCATACTCCAGATCCCGGCCGTGAAGGCCCTATAATGCTAGGTGGGATATGGCAGGGGACTCTGGGTCTCCATCCTTCTGTTTGGAGATGGAGGCAGCAGGCAGTATTTCATCTTTGGGGCAACAGGAAATTATCATCTCCATTTTACTGATGAGGAAACTGAGGCTCAGAGAGCTAAAGGAACTTGCTCAAAGTCACGTTAGAATTTGAACCTTTAAATATTTCTAATCTTCACTCTAGGTATTACATTACCTCCTGATATATCCAATACATTCATGCTCTTTGTAGTATGACTGTGAGGACACCTGTACTTGTTTTCTTATCTGTTTTTTTTTTTTTTTTTTTTTGCCTATTTATTTATTTGGCTGCACAGGGTCTTTGTTGAGGCATGTGGGATCTTTAGTTGTGGAATGTGGGATCTAGTTTCCTGACCAAGAATAGAACCCACACTCCCTGCATTGGGAGCATGGAGTCTTACACACTGGACCACCAGGAAAGTCACTGTTTCCTTATCTATTGAATAGTTGTATCAAAAAGACTAATCTTTATTGGGAGCTCACTATGAGCTGGGGACTAGTGTTGTTCAGTCCCTAAGTCATGGCCGACTCTTTCGAAACCTACGGATGGTTTCCAAACCCACCAGGGGTTTCTGCCCACCAGGCTCCTCTGTCCATGGGGTTCTCGAGGCAAGAATACGAGAATGGGTTGCCACTTCCTTCTCCAGGGGATCATTTCAGACTAGGGATCAAATCCAAGTGTTCTGCATTGGCAGGCAGATTCTTTACCACTGAACCACTGTTATGGGTTTGTTAATGTCTTAGTTCTCACAGTGACCCTGTCGGGCTAAGTATTTAAAGAATCTCTTGCTCTAGAAAAATTAGGAAGAGAAATGTTAAATAACTTACTGGCAATTAGTGAGGCCAAGATTAAAAGGCAGAAAAATGGGGCTATGGAGCCTGATTTGAATGCCTAGGATCTCACTGAATAATTATAAAATAGTATATGGGCTTGCCTGGTGGCTCAGATGGTAAAGAATCTGCCTGCATAGCAGGAGATCTGAGTTTGTTACCTGGGTTGGGAAGATCTGCTGGAGAAGGGAATGGCTACCCACTTCAGTATTCTGGCCTGGAGAATTCGATGGATGGAGGAGACTGGCAGGCTATAGACCATAGGGTTGCAAAGAGTCGGACACAACTGAGCCATTTTCACATTCATGTACATTTCTTATAAGACCTAAGAATCAACTAAATAAAAAACTGCATGTATTTTTAGTTGCGGTAAGTGGATCTACTACTAGCCATATGCTTTGTTCTTTCCTTTGTGAGTTCCTTCCTTTATCGAAAGGCGTTTCTCTAGAAGATCTTTTCATGTGCAGCGTATTTACTGGGTCCTGTTTGTGGAAAGGTAGAAATGACATAGTTTTTCTCTCTAAAAGCTTCACAGTGGAGAGGAAAAAACAGTCGTGGAGTCATACAACTTACAACACGGTGGCCACTGAGAGCAGCCGCCTCTCTTATCCCCCCAGAGGTCTTTCAGGAGAACCTCTTTGGGTCACGTTTCCCCTCTGTGTGTGGTGTGGTGAGTAGAGGAAGGCTGCCTTGCCCCCAGATCTCTGTGGAGAAATGGTGTGGACATTCATAGAAGGCTTCCCATGGAGCACCCGAAAGGTTTTCAGAAAAGTTGCTTCATTACTATTTCAAGGTTCTTTCATTCCAAAATGCCACCTCAAAAACTGTCAAAGACTGATCTTTAGAAATTCACTCCTGTTCTGTACACAAAGCAGCATGCTCCCGAAGAGGGAAAAAAAATAGTTCTGCTGCTGCATCCAAGGTTTATAGTATTGCAGATCTCCCGCATCTTTTGTGTGAAGTTGAATCGCCATCAGGTACAAAGGTGCTGTGTTGATTCCTTTCTTGGTGAGCGAAGGAAAGACTCATCTAGACCACTTTCACACAGAGGGATTTACAAGGGTACAAAAGGGCCCTGGAGGTTCTGAAGCTGTAAGGCTTGGGTTTGAATCCTGACTCCAATAAGCAATGGCCTTGAAACACGTGCAAGTCACTTGACCTCTTTGTATCTCAATTTTCACATGTGTTAAATGAGAAAAATAGCAATAATGAGCTCATGGAAGGCCTCTGACGGTTACATGAGCTAATATATATATAAAGTGCTAGATGAGCTGCTAACACTAAGTGCTCAAGAAGAGGTAGCCGTTATTATGTCATCAGGAGTTGAAGCTCTTGGCATCGCTAATCTCTGGTTCTCTCTCACCCTCATGGCATTTCTGATTTTCCCTGCATATTTCCACTTTGCCATTTCTGTGGTGTCTCATCATTTTCGAATAGACACGGCCCCTCCCAGTCTCAATTCTATCTCCTAGATCCTTCCATTGCCAGCTCCCATCATCAGTTGTACCAATTCTCACCTTGCTCCTTTGTCTGAATTTCTGAGAAGACCTTCTGGGTTAAGGAAGGGCATTTAGCTTTGGGCATAGCAAGCACTGTGGATCTGGTATCTTTGCTTGGTCCAGTTGCCTGGGTCATGGGTTAGTGTCCTCATCCATTCGGGCACTTTTAATAGCATACCACTGATTGTGAGGCTTATTATATAACACACATTTATTTTCTACTCTTCTGGAGGCTGGAAGTCAAGGATCAGGGTATCAGCGTGGGTGGATTCTAGTGAAGGTCCTCTTCTACCTTGTAGGCTGCTAGCTTCTTCCTGTGCCATCACATGGGGGAAGCCTATAGGGAGATCTGTGGGGTCTGTTTCTCTTATAGAAACAGTGTTCCCATTCATGAGAGTGCCATCCTCACAAATTAAGAACCTCCAGAAGGCTCTAACACCATCACTTTGGAGGTTAGGAGTTTGACATGAATTTGAATGGGGGAATAAATACTCAGAGGGCTTCCCAGGTGGCTCAGTGGGAAAGAATCCACCTGCAAAGCAGGAGATGCAGGCAGACATGAGTTCGATCCCTGGGTTGGGAAGATTCCCTGGAGGAGGGCCTGGAAACTCACTCCAGTATTCTTGCCTGGAGAATTCCATGGATAGAGGAAACTGGTGGACTAGAGTCTATAGGGTCATGAAGAGTCAGACAGGACTGAAGTGACTGAGCAAATGCAGGAGCCCCAGGAGACAGAGGGGTGATCCTTGGGTCAGGAAGATACTATGGAGGAGGAAATGGCAACCCACTCCAGTATTCTTGCCAGGCTGATTCCATGAGCAGAGGATTCTGGTGGGTCCATGGGGTTGCAAAGAGTCAGACATGACTGAGCAACTGAGCATGCAAAAATATTCAGACCATTAGCAGTTGGAGTTATTGAGGCCTGCTTGTTCATCAGGGGTTCTGTGGGTCAGAGTTCCTCAGAAGGGACTTTTGGAAGCATGACCTAAGTGCATATAGAATCAAGTGGAAGAATGGAGTAGAGGACCAGGAAGTGTGTGCCTAGTGATGCTATGCAGTGTATTATTGTTCATCTGTACCCTCCTCATTTTTTCATTACAGCTCCTCAGCTCGGCCTTCAGGCTAGGACTGGTTCATCCTTGTACTTTCAGAACCAAGCATAACACTAGACATATTGAGTGTTTAAACACTTATTATATGTTTACTAAATATTTGATAAATAAAGAGTATCAGGTACCCTTTATATCTGTGAAGATAATGTTTAAATTAATGTACTACTTATAACTTAATTTTTCCATCAGTTTAATTCTAGAGTCTATATTATAACCTTAATGCATGCTACACAGTTAAATTTTCTCAATGAGCCCATAAAATAAAATTTACTGTCCACATTTCACATTGAGAAAACTGAGCCTTAGAAGGTAATTTAGCCAGACCCATATAGGTATTAAGCAATAAAGCAGGCATTTCAATTCATGTCTGTTTTATTTCAGAGCTGCTTTTTCACTGTATATTGTCATATGATTGTGATAGCTCATCTTGTTGATTTTTGGACCACTCCTCTAACTATCAAGATCTCTTAGAGTATTTTTTAACATTGACCTTGTCATCTACCTCCCCACCTTTTTTGTCATGGACAAATTTGCAGGGTACGTATTCTGTTTAATTTCACAGGGCCAAGTATAGAACCCAGTGATTCATGTGTGAAGTCCTTCCTAAAGATGAGTGCCAAAGTAATTAACCAGTCTTCTTTGGGTGCAGTATTCGGATGGTACCAATCCACTTAATGGTTTTGTCAGTCCCTCACAGATCCTCACCTTGACCTGAAGAAGACCATGAGAGATTTGGTAAGGGATTCACACTTACACACAAATCCCATTTGCCTCCAGCCATCTTCCAGGCAGTATTGGTCTCTACAGAGCATCTGTTCCTCATCACCCTGTTCTAAGTGAAGGTTCGCTATTTCCTACCAGTGGGTGACTTCACAAGGAGAGCAATAATAGGAAAGCTTTTTTTTTTTTTCAGAAGAAAGTTCTCATCATTGGACATGTTGCATTCTCTCACTGACTCTGAAAGTGGCATTTATTCATAGAGTATTGCAGTTCTACTGGAGAAAGAGCCGAAGGAAGGGTCTAATTGGAAATCCATGCCCTATCTTTGAGGGCATACGCATCCAGTTTCTCTGCTTTAATGTTGCAAATGCTAACACCACATAGTAATAAGTCAAGACTGAGAGCATAGTGTTCTGCCTTTGATTTCTGAGATCCTTCTGATTTACTCCAGTGGCGGTGCCCATGGATGCAGGGCTCTCAAAGAGATGCTGTTACCGACCAGGTGTTATTTTTGGACATAGGTGTTTTCTTCCATTTAAGTATCTTTTACCTTTAGAGAGAAGATTATGAATTGGGTTAACATGTAGGGACACAATAATGAGAAATTTTATAGATTATAAAGTCCAAATGATCATAGGTTAAATCATAGATGGTTTATCAGTGGGTTGCAACATTTTGAAAGTCATGATACTATCACAGAAATCTTGAGAACTTAATATAGGCAATAAATCTCTCCCCAGAAATTTCTCATAAATAAACACACACAGAGTAATACATCTCATTTCAAAGTGTTCAAAAGCCAGTGAAGCTACTCTTGGAAAACAGGTCAAGGACCCTCAGGTCAAATACTATTTTAAGAAAAGATGTAAAGCTAAATTCCTTCCTGAAGTTAGTGGGACTAAATAAGTTATAGAACTGTAATAAAAAATAGATATCATAGAACTCTTAGTTGATCTGATTTCGGTCTTGGGGAATCACTGCCCATGTTCAAAACAGCTGCAAAATATGTGTGTGTGTGTGTGTGCGCGTGTTTTAGATTCTGTTGCTCAACAGTAGGTCTGAAAGATTGGCATGCTTCCCCACATTTTTGAAGAAGTTAATACGCGTGTCTCATGGGGAGCAGAGGTCAGGTTCCAGGTATGCCTATGTAAATCTGGTTGTACTAGGGAAAGGTGCTCTCCTTAACTTGGCAGCATTAGATTTTCAAAACAGGAGTGAAGCTGAGATTGGGGAGAGAGGAATATTTAAACTAGTCAGATAATTTGCTAATAGAGGACAAGTGAGAGCTATGATAGAGCAAATATATATGGCTCTAGTTAGAAAATAAACAGTAGACAGAGGTGCCAAAGCAATGGAAAGGGAATGAGGGAATGGCAGGGATTAAGTTATATTAATGTATTCAGTGCATATAAAATGGGCATTTGGGCACTTTGTTTTGAGAAAATAAAAATTAGTTATTTGGGATGGTTGGGATATGGGGAAAATGGTAAAAAATGGTCAAAAGGTAAAAACTTCCAATTATAAATAAGTTCTGGGTTTGTAATATATAGTTCAGTGACTCTAGATAAAAATATTGTGTATTTTAAGGTTTCTAAGAAAATATAAATAAGTCTTTAAAATTCTTATTGTGAGAAAGAAAATGTATGACTATGTGAAGTGATTGTTAGCTAAACTTCGTGCTGGTGGTGGTTTAGTTGCTAAGTCATGTCCGACTCTTGCGACCCCATGAACTGTAGCCTGCCAGGCTTCTCTGTCAGTGGGATTCTCCAGGCAAGAATACTGGAGTGGGCTGCCATTTCCTTCTCCAGGGGATCTTCCTGACCCAGGAATCGAACCCAGGTCTCCTGCACTGCAGGTATATTCTTTACTGACTGAGCTACAAGGGAAGCTTACTGTGGCAGATAATTTCATAATACTTATATATATGTGTGTGTATCTGTGTGTGTGTATATATATATATATAATCATTATCCTGTATACCTTTGATACAGTGTTAAATGGCAATTATAGCTCAATAAAGCTGTAAATGTCAGTACTAGATTTAATTTTTTTCTGACTTGTGTAAGTACAATTAGTTTTGATAATAAAGCTAGATAATTGGAGAATGAGGAAGCTGGATGTTGGCAAAACTTAAGTCAATTCCATTTGGAAAAAGGTGGAAGCCTTTTAGTACTGAGTTTATTAATTTCAGATCCTAATTCAGACTACCTATGCTAATTTAGTGACTGGCAGACCTGTAATATTGCCAGTGACAACTGAGAAAGTAAGCTTAGGTGTAGGTTGAAATTGTGTAGCATTTTGGTTTTTTAGCAAGAAACATGGTATATCTAGAATCTCAATATAATCAGAAGCGTAGGATACAGTATTCTACCCTGCATTCAAGCACTTCTCTGCTTCTGGGTCTGGATCTATAAAGCAAAGGAGCTGTTTGTTTACAGTCAGCAGTTGACTTTTGCTCAGGTCAACTAGTTTAAACTCTTGCTTTTGGTTGACTCTCAAGACCCTATGGCTGATCATCAGACCATTTTTCCTAGTCGTTACTGGAACTTTTCCTAATATCCTACAAACATAACTTACTATTTTCTTTTTTATATCCTGTATATAGGAATTCAGGGTTGTCACTGAGTATTCCCTATGATTGTTGGCATTGCAAAAACAGTCAATAGTATCGGCGGCTTTTCCTTACAATTTCCTGGATAATTGTGCTATTTTAATTAGGCCTATAAATGAGTTGCTAGACTTCTACTCAGTAAGGAACATCTATTTCTATTTTAATCCACTACTGGTATTCTCTAAGGAAATGCCAAAATGTTTTCCATCTGGAATTAAGAATCCTTTATTTTCATTGGGGAAATCTGTGCTCCTGGAAAACTCTTTAGTTTGGCTCTTTACTCAACTTGCCATGCTGCAAGAGATGGAAAACATTAGAAACTAAAATATCTCAAATGACACCAGGGATACTTAAAATAATTTTGACTTGTTCCCACAAATAGTATGCTAAAATCCTAGAAGAGGGCTATGAAGTAGTTGGTTAGGTATTATTCACATTCTTCAAAATAAGAAAGCTGTGGGACATAACTGGTGTTCAATGCTTAATACGCCAAGCTTCAGCTGCAGGGGGCACAGGTTCAATCCCTGGTCAGGGAACTAAGACCCCGCATACTGCATGGCCAAAAAAAAAAAAAAAGAGGAAAAAAGGAAAGTCATATGGTTATGATTGTGAGTCTAGTGAAGTCAGTTGACGTGTTAATTTCAAAGCCAGATGCTCTGACTTCCAACCTATACTCTGTCCATTGGACACACTGTCCAACCCTGAGAATCTGAAGAGAAAAATACAAGAAACATCAAATTATAGCAAGTACAGGAAGCCACACTTATCTTTGCTTTGTATGGGCTGGGAGTTATTGGTCTATGTTATTAATACATAAGTAGGGAAGCAGTTTAGTGACAAGAGAAGTCAGGGAGTTGAAGACAGAAAGCTTGAAAGTTCCATTTTTGGCTTTGACACTCAAACTGTGGGATTTTGTCTACTTAACCTTTCAGCCTCAGTTTCTTCATTGTACAGTTAAGATTAATAATATAGTTTGGAGGATCATGAAATATTCTACTAACAGGCCAGTTTATTGGAGTTCATTGTCAGGGAGGGTTCCTAGAAGCAGCTTGATTCCAGGCAAAAAGGGAAATTAGTAAAGCAAAAATTATTTGCCCAGACCATTCCATTTACTTCTCTTCTCCAGGGCTCTGGATCACAGAGTAGACATAAATCATAGAAATGAGAATGGCAGGTTTATATACAGTTTTCAGAAAATATCAAGACTGGAGGATAAAATGGAGCCCCCATCCCTCCCCAAACCTCACCTTTGAAGTCTAGGTGAGAAAATCAGCCATCCCAGGGGCAGGCAGAGAAGCTAGGGCACACAGCAGAGACCTGATGGGGGTTGCTGGTAATACCGACTGAACCTAGGCTCAGACAAGTCAAAGAAAAGTAACCCTCCTCACCCCTGATTTACACAGCATATGCAAAAACTCCAAAACACTCTCTTTAGCTTTCACTCCTCTTCCGATCCTAGTAGATTAATGTAATGAAAGTCCTCATTGGAACATATCCTATAACTATGGAGTTTAAAAACCTTCATAAAATCACAGATTATCAGAGTTGCAAGAGAATTTAGATATCATCCATCCATTCTAGTGATTTTCTTGCTCACTTAGATGTGGAACTATTCACATCTCATAAAAATCTAATGTCTAAAATGAGTTAAAATGCTGCTACTCTTCCAGAACCAGAGAAGAAACAGAGCTTTTACCTGTCTCTGCTGGGAACCTACAGTATCTTCAGAACATAAGTTGAAAACCATAGATTTAATCAAACAGCTCATTTCACATTTAGAGACCAAAACCATAAACCAATTAAATGATTTTTCCCAAGTCACATAGTGAATTAGTGGTTAAACTTGAACAAGGACTTAAATCTTCTTGCTCCCGATTCCAAATACTTTCTAATTTGAAACACTATGCCTGTTTGCTCAGTGATAATGAGATCCTCTTAGTATGAAAAGGAAACCCAAGATCTTCTACCCATTCATTCCCTAGACCGCCCACCCATTGGCTGATACCATTCATTCATAACTATCTGGTACTCAGGAAGTGTTTAACCACGCAGGGTTTATGGTAGGGAATCCTGGGGAAGAATCAGAGTGTGGGAAATAAACTTCTGATTTAAATGCCTTAGATGTTTCTAGACCCAGATCCTTCTGAAATTAAGTCCCGCTATTTATTTATGGGTACCTTGTTTTCCTGTGAGCATCTTTTGCATTGAAAACAAGGCAAGAGAGTCATTTCCAGCAGATGCACTATATGTGGAAAGAAGATTATGTCTAAATAGGCTACTTTTTCAAGTTTTAATTGGCCTAATTACTTCATGTTTGTAAAGTGCTTTGAAGAGGAAAGGTGTTATATTAGTGTTGCTTGTTATTATTTTAGTTCTCCCAGCGGCATTTGCTGGTTTCTTAAATTGCCTCTCTTGAAGTGACCTAATAATCAAAATGCCAGAGAAGATTTCTTCTTTTTAATTTTTTATTCATCTTTTCTTTTCTTGTTTTAGAGTACCATTATTCAAACGTAAAGAAAATTGGGGGACTAATGGTGTATATATAGTGCATTCTTCTCTTTTGAGTGAATCAGCTTCTCTAGTGTCTTTCTAGAGTTGAGGATGAATTGGACCTTTACCCTCTTTCTCTCTCCCAGATCCTATCTTTGTACATGTGAAAGCTAGCTTTCCCAGAGTCCACGTGTGACGGTAAAATGCTCTGCTGTGAGCCCCTCTCTCTAAAGACCAGAATTGCTGGGAGACGTGAAGAGAGCACTCAGCTCCTCAGTTACAGGGGTGAGAAGGGAGATGAGCCACTCTTCCCCTTTCAGCCCATCCCATGTCTTCCCTGAGCAGCAGATGTAGGAAAGGAGGATGAGGCTGCAGGAGGTATCAGAGCTTATTGGCACTGTCTGTGAAGACCCATAGTAAAGGGGTATTTCCTCTCTTGTGACGTCAAGCTTTACTTTTTTTCCACCTCTAAAACTGAGGTTTTTTTTTGTTGTTGTTGTTGTTGACTATTATATGGTAAAGAAATGGCTTACTTTTTTTGTCCTGCTAAGGTGACAGACATGATGCAAACCGGGAAAGCCCTGGCTCATGGCTGTTCCAACTCTGGCCATCCAGCCAAAGAGTCTCTGGCCCAGCCTTGTGCATCTTGGGGACCCCTCCCACCAGTCTGTGCCCCAGCTAGCCTGCCAAAGCCACCTGGCACACACAGTCTACATAAGGAATACTCTTACACAAAATTAGCTCTTCAAGAAGGCCAAGAGATATAACAGTTTCACATAATTCGTAGAATAAAACACAGAAGATCAAACACTGTAAACAGACACAGGAATTTGTTTCAAACCAAAGAACAAGATAAAACCTCAGAAAAAAATATTTGATGAAACAGAGATGTCATTTACATGGTAAAAAGTTCAAAGCAGTGATTGTAAAGATGATTACGTGCCAGGAAAAGAATGGAGGACTGCGACAAGAATGTTAGGAATTAGAAAATATGAAAAAGAACCATTGAGAGCTGAAAATTTAATAACTAAAATGAAAAATACACTATAGTGAATCTATAGCAGATTAGATGATACAGAAGAATGCATAAGCAGCCAAGAGGACAGAATAGTGGAAACCATCTAATTAGGACAGTAAAAATAAAATAAAAGATTTAAGCAAAATGAGGATAGTTTAAGAGATTTCTGAAACAACATCAGATATACTAACATTTGCACTATAGAGGTCTGATATGGAGAAGAAGAAGGAGCAGAAAATTTATTTGAAGAAATAATGGCTGAAAACTTCCCTTACCTGGGGGAGGAAACAAATATCCAGGTCCAGGAAGCAGAGTCCCAAAGACATTACCAAAAAAAAAAAAAAAATTACAGGCCAATATCCGTGAGTAAAATAGATGCAAAAATCTTTAACAAGATACAAGCTAACTGAATTCAACGTACATGAAAAGGATCATATAACATGATCTAGCGGGATCTGTCCTGGAGATTTAAGGATGCTTCAGTATCTGTAAATCAATAAATGTGATACAGCATACAGTGAAGGACATACATCACATGATCATCTCAATAAATGTAGAAAAAAATCTTAAAAACTGGGTATAGAAGGAACATATCTCAACATAATAAAGATTATAAACAACAAATGTGTTGCTAACATCGTACTCAGTGGTGAAAAGCTGAAAACTTTCTTCTGGAAGATCAAGAGCAAGACAAAGATGCCCGCTGTTACCATTCGAAATAGTTTGAAAGTCCTAACCACTGCAATCAGACAAGAAAAATAAATAAAAAATATACAAATTAGAAGAGAAGTAAATCTGTCACTATTTGCAGATGATATAATACTATATAGAGAAAACCCTAAATGCTATACCAAGGAACTATTTGAATAAATAAATTAATTCAATAAAAGTGCAGATACAAAATTAACATATACAAATCTGTTGCATTTATACATACTAATGGACTATCAAATTAAGACAACAATGTCATTTTAAAATGCATGAAAAATAATAAAATACCTAGGAATAAATTTAACCAAGGAGATGAAAGACCTATATTTTGAAAACTATGACACTCAGGAAAGATATTGAAGATGACACATGGATTGGAGGAATGACAGTTAAAAGGTCCATACTGCCCAAAGCAATCTACAGATTCAATGCAATCCCTATCAAAATATCAATGGCATTTTCCATAGAACTAGAAGCAATAGTCCTAAAATTTGTATGGAACTACAAAAAGCTCCAAACAGCCAAAGCAGTTTTGAGAAAGAAGAGGAAAGATCCCTGATTTCAAACTGTACTATAAAACTATAGTAATCAAAATAGTATGCATGCTAAGTCACTTTAGTCATCTGCAGCTCTTTCCGACCCCATGGACTCTAGCCTGCCAGGCTCCTCTTCGATGGAATTCTCCAGGAAAGAATACTGGAGTAGGTTTCCAGGTCCTCCTCCAGGAGATCTTCTCAACCCAGGGATTAAACATGGGTGTCTGCAGATTCTTTACTGTCTGAGCCACCAGGAAAGAAGCCCCAATAATATATGGTACTGGCACAAAGACAAACACAGAGATCGCTGGAACAGCATAGGGAGCCATGAAATAAACTCATGCTTTTATGTTCAATTAATCCTTGACAAAGGAAGCAAGAATATGAAGTGGAGAAAGGACAGTCTTTTCAATAGTTTTGAGAAAACTGAACAGCTACATGTTAAAGAATGAGACTGGATCATTTTCTCACACTATATGCAAGACTTACCTGAAAATAGATAAAAGACTTATATGTAAGACCCCAAACCATAAAACTCCTATAAGAAAGCATAAGTCATATGTGCCTTGACATTGATTTTGGATAGATAGATAGATAGGATCTGTCTCCTCAGTTCAGTTTAGCTGCTCAGTTGTGTCCGACTCTTTGTGACCCCATGGACTGCAGCACGCCAGGCCTCCCTGTCCATCACCAACTCCCTGTCCATCACCAACGGAGCTTATTCAAACTCATGTCCACTGAGTCGGTGATGCCGTCCAACCATCTCATCCTCTGTGGTCCCCTTCTCCTCCCGCCCTCAATCTGTCTTCTCAGGGAAGAGAAAGAACAGCAAAAACAAACAAATGGAACGTGTGAGTCTCTGTGGAATTTTCTGTTGTCATGGAAGTTTAGGGCTAATAGTAGAGTGACTAAGTTTGTAAAACTAAACAGCGCAAGCTTTTCCTCTCTCAGCCAGGTAGCCTTGTGTTGCTTTTTGATACAGATGAGTGGCGTATGCCTTTGGTTGATAAGTTGCACAGGACTTTTAACAGCTTAATGAAAAGAAGGTAGACTGTGATGCTTTTTTATACAATTTTATACAATTTATACAATTTTCCCAATTAAATGCCATCCCTTTTAGGGTGGCAGTCAATTCTAATAAATGGTTTCATGCAAATTAGATTTTTTTAATGTAATCTTATTTTCACACAGGTTTTAAGTCCAATTTTTCTCCCTTTATCATTTCTAAAATTACATTCCTTATTTCACGTTGATCTCCATGTCTTTTTACTTCCCCCTTTTTTTGTCAAATAGGGTAATGATCAAGTGTCTGTGATCTATAAACCAGAACATGGATGTTGTCAGTGTAGAAATAATCCAGTTAAAGATCTCTTTTGGTACACACAGTTGATAAATGGTACATATTCTGTACTTCCTATAGGTGCCACATATCTTTTCTTTTTGTTTTTTTGGAGGATGCTAAAATTGATCAATGGGTTCACATGGCTCTCAGTCAAGACCATCTGTTAAAAAGTTCCCACCAGCTGTTCTCTTAATGAATTTTAGGTGATCATTGTCTAGATCCATTGTTTCTTTAGAGAAAGTTGAAGAATGATTATTCTATCAATTGTTTAGCATTGATTAGCTGGTATTATTCTATAAAGAGAGGCTTCCCTAGTAAGAAAAGATATTTGAGAACTGAAAGGGACTGAAAGATTTATATTTCTGCATGTTTTACTGAGCACTGTGACGGTTTCAGAAGAAATGTGATGACTTGCTGAAAGCCACGCAAATATCTGCCCTCAAGGCCAGAACAGGGAGCTAGTCCATCAGTGCAGAATAAGAGGCTTCTCCTAGATTAGATCAGGCTTCTCCAGCTCCAGTGTGTATAGGGGCTCAGCGGGTGCAAAAAGAATGAATCACTGCTTTATCATAAAGTGAATGTAATGGACTTGTGGCCAATATATGGCCCTTGTGAAAGCATTTAAGTTCTCAAGCTGTGCTGGGCAAAAATACACACCATTGAGCACATATTCTGAGTACATATGTTTACACTATATTCTCAGATAGTGCAAATGCATGTGTCTCTCTTATTAGGATGACAGAGAAAGAAAAACCCAAGGATTGATGGCAAAGCAACACATTAATGCTCTCGTGAGAGTCCCTTGGACTGCAAGGAGATCAAACCAGTCAGTCCTAAAGGAAATCAGTCCTGAATACTCACTGGAAGGACTGATGCTGAAGCTGAAGCTCCAATATTTTGGCCACATGATGCAAAGAACTGACTCATTGGAAGAGACCCTGATGCTGGAAAAGATTGAAGGCAGGAGGAGAAGGGGACAACAGAATATGAGATGGTTGGATGGCATCACCAACTCAGTGGACATGAGTTTGATGAGTGTGAGCAAGCTCCAGGATTTGGTGAAGGATAGGGAAGCCTGGTGTGCTGCAGTCCTGGGGTCACGAAGAGTCAGACAGGACTGAGTGACTGAACTGAACTGAACACACTAAGGCAGCAGAATGACCCAGTAAGGCAGTCAACATATACAGAAATACTCAGTTCATTGTTTCCTCAGTTTCTAAAGTTACTAAAGGACACAATCATAGCTACTAAAATCAACTTTAATAGAATTGCATGTTATAAATATTATGAGAAAGATATTATGTAATCAATAAAAAAATGGTACAGTATCGAATGCTTTCCATACTTATGGCTACCTATTTTGGAGTGTTCTTTTTCTTGGTATAGAATCCCTCTATTTTAGCGTTCTATTCATACCCATATTTGAGCCCAGTAGTTAAAAACTTAGACTGAAATTAAACAGACCTGTCACTCCTTAGTTGTTCAACCTTGGGAAATTAATTTAGCAACTCTAAGCCTCCACTTGTTCAGTTGTAAAAGGAACTCCCAATAGTAAATGCCTCATAGTGTTATTTTAGGGGTTAAAAGCGTGAGGAGTAAATGAAAGAATGCATATAAAGTCCTTATCATGTTGCCTATCATGAGGAAGCACACAACATACATTTACTATTTTATGTTTCCTTTCTTTATGCATGAACATTTTCAAGAGTTGAATAGTTTGTTTCTTGGTCAGGTTTAATATTTCCAGTTACCTGATAAGTGTAACCAGAGACATTTTGCCAACTTAAAAAAAACAAAAAAAACACAACTGTAATGACTCAGCAGTTGCGTTGATTGGAGGAGCAGTATGAATTCTCTACAGTGCAGAGGTTGCCCCCATATGTCTCTTAGGAATTAAGTGCAGAGGCAGGAGTAGGAACTCGTGGTCCAAAGAGAGGGCAGGAGCATGAGCAGTGCTCGCTAGGGAACTCTGCATCCTGACCAGGTGTTCACCCAGTTGTTGCCAGTTGCCCAAGAGGATGCTACCTTGCCTTTTGTTTCACTTAATTCACCTGTGCTCATTAGAACATTGAGTTAATAAAGAAAGCTTCACAGACACTGAAATTCAGTGAGACCCATGGGCACCCACACCCCCTCCCCCGAACACACACACATCTAACACTTGCTGGTTGATGTCAGGAAAGTGCCGCTGTCTAAAAACAACTTTACCATACGGTGATTGTAGGGTTGTTCTTTTCCCTTCTACAAACAATCGTTGTTTCTTACACTTGTTTTTCTCTACATACCACACAAAATATACATTTGAAGTTACCGATCATTCACAGAATGAAATGAGGAAGTCACTCAGTCATGTCCGACTCTTTGTGACTTCGTGTGCTGTAGCCTGCCAGGCTGCTCAATCCATGGGATTTTCCAGGCAAGAATACTGGAGAGGGTTGCCATTTCCTTCTCCAGCGGATCTTCCCGACCCAGGGATTGAACCTGGGTCACCCACGTTGCAGGCAGACTCTTTACTGTCTGAGACACCAGGGAATCCCATTTGAAATTACTGATCCTTCACAGAGTACAGATCAATCAGGATGCTTTATCTCTGATTTCTTAATTTTAGTATTTATGGGAAAGATGAAGAATGTTGCATTAAATACCTTTAAATCTAGATACTACGGTACTAAATGTCTGAGTCTTTTTCTTTAAGAGAGCATTCGTGTGTGAGAGAGGAATGTGTGTGTGTGTGAGAGAGAGGAATGTGTATGTGTGTGTGTGTGTGTGTGTGTGTACAATAAAGGTTCGGGGGTGGGAAAGAAAAACACCTTTTAGTCTGGTGGGAGACATGCTTGATTATGTTCCAGCAACCCAAGTCATCTGAGTTGGCCGGACTCTGCCAGCTTGATAGAAGCATCTCTAGGAGATGGATCCCATGTGGAGTGATGGAAGGACACAAAATTCCTTCAAACTGTAGATTCCTTAACTTCAGGGCCCTGTCTCAATCCATTCAGGCTGCTATACCAAAATATCACCAGTGAAATGGCTTATAAACAGCAGAAACTTATTTCTCCCAGTTCTAGACGCTGGAAGTCCAAGATCAAGTCATCTGCAAGACTTGGTGTCCGGTGAGATCACACTTCCCTGCAGACAGGCATCTTCTCGTGGTTGTAACCTCACACAGCAGAAGGGCGAGGGGGCTGTGCAGAGGCACGGATCTCATTTGGGAGGGCTCCACCCTCATGGCCTAAGCATGTCCCAAAGACCCCGCCTCAGTGTGAAATACCGTCACACTGAGCATTAAGATTCAACATAGGAATTTTGCAGGGGCACAAACATTCAACCTATAGCGGGCTTCTCTTTTATTTTTCTTTAACACCCATCTTCATACTTAGCACATACACAACCCTAAACAGGGTTTGAGAAAATGAATAGAAAATAACATTGCGTGCATTTCCTGGAATCAAGCCAAGAGAGAGAAAGATCTAAATCAAATGACTCAAGAGACAAATTCTACCCTTTCTAGAGAAGGAATTTTTTTTTTTTTCATGACAGATTTGCATCTGTCATTACATTTTTTTTGTCTGATTTATACTCAGAATCTTACTTTTTCTAATTCTAATTCCACTTTTCTCTCTGGTGTTTATACCATCAAAATATTTATAGACTATTGAGTATGCCCTCATTAAGACAAGCAATACTTACCTAGCTTCTTTAATGTTACCAAATAAGTCTGTCTCTCTGCCAGCGTCATCATTTTTGCTGATCCTCTCTGGACTGTGTCCAGCTTCTCTACATCAAGTCGTTGTAGAAGATGCCAAAGTGGTGCTTAGATCCCTAGGCAGGGGCAGCTGTCCTGTGAACGAGATGCAGCATTTCTGTATGCGAGGCAGCACTTAGAGCATTGTATGCTTAGTTTTCCTTGGGTATTTACTTTTTATTTCCTTTTGTGTTTACATGTGTATCTCCCCTGAAGGATCAAGATTCATTTTTACATTCTTAGTCTGGCACTGCTCCAAGCATAATAGATGCTAATTAAATACTAACTAAGGGAATGTGTTGTGTGCTCAGTCGTGTCTGACTCTTTGTGACCCCATGGACTGTAGCCCGCCAGGCTCCTCTGTCCAAAGGATTCCCCAGGCAAGGATACTGGCTTGGGCTGCCATTTCCTTCTCCAAGAGAATAGAGGGATATAAAGTATCACTGTCTTCTCTACCCTCTGCCCCATCTTACTTTAATAGAAATGATTTAATTTGATCTGAAATGACATGGTTTCTTCTTTTTCCTTGTTTCTGTCTTTGATTTAAAATAGATAAAATATTGGGGCATGTAATGACAATATGAAGTATTCCTCTAGGGTAAGATAACTTCTGTTTTCCACCCTTTAAACTTATTTGCCTTTCCAATCAAATATTTATTTAGATGGCACTTGGTTTGCATATTTTTACTTTTACTTTACCAACAGCCTGGAAGAGCTTGGAGAAGCTAATATTGTAAGTTAGGGAGATTCAACAGTAATTTTTTAATATTTTTGTCTGCCTTAGTTAGTATTATTTGGTGTTTCTTGCTATGACACTGAAAAGAAACTTTCTGTACAATGTTCAAACAAGAAAATTAAAATATTCAATCATTTGTTATTTGTACATGTTATATCATTATTTTGTAAATATACCACATATAAGAAACATGCATTCTGAAATTTTTAATCAAGACTTCCAGAAATTACAGTATAGATTAAATGAGACCTTTCTGTATTTGGACCCCTGAAATAATTAATTATACATTTATTTGACTATGAATTTACTTTGAGAAGATAATTATTTTTTCCACACAGCTCCAATCACATTTTTTCATTTATCATTTAACATTTTAGGTGAGAATAAAGCAGATATTGCTGGACCATATTACTGCTGGAGATATTGAAATGTTGGAAATTTAAGTGATACATGATTAAATAGTGGTGTGTCCTAAGCCCGTGCTCACGAAAGAATTATAATCTGTTTTCTGTATTATGTGAATGGACAGTGACTATAATAGAACATCTTCTTAGTGTTCATCAATAGAGAATATTTATTTTCTTCAACCGTGGTCACTTACTTACACGCTACATGGCTTATATGTCTTTTTCTAATTGATGGTCTAAGCTATTATTAGGGGCTTCTCTGGTGTATCACTGGTGAAGAATCCAGACTGCAGTGCAGGCTACACGGGCTCAATCCCTGGGTTAGGAAGAACCCCTGGAGAAGGAAATGACAACCCACTCCAATACTCTTGCCTGAGAAGTTCCATAGACAGAGGAGCCTGGCAGTCTGCAGTCTGTGGGGTCGCAAAATAGCTGGACGGGACCTAGGGACTAAACAAGGACAAGACATTAGAAGAATCCAGTCTAACTTAAGTGTGAGAAGCAGTGTTTTTCTCTTAGTTCTCTAGCTGTCCAGGTACCTGGACTAGGAAAATAGCTGTCATCACTGCTCTTAAAACCATCCCCCACCCCTGTGGTGACATGCGTCCTGGTTTCGTTTCAGATGAAGTGCAGGAAGAAGGAATATGGATGTGGCCATTGTAGCAGAGTGTTCCTGTGAGCTGCTTACACACACCCCTTATGTTATCAGAGACACCTCCTGCTGTCTGGACTAACTCTAGAGAGACTTTAGCCTTCTCTACCGATTTGATAATTAGTCACACCTGAAAAGTACTGGGTCTGGGAGACAGCTTTGTTAGAAAGCAACTGTGACCTTTATAGGTCTATACGCCATTTAATGTAATTAATAAGAAGCTCGGAGAAATCCAGGGATCTTGTCAGAAAGGGATGGAAGATGATTAGATGCCAGGGAAGGAAGGAAGGTCAGTATCAATCAGTCAGCAGCCTGAGTGAATGACAGGGGTGGGTTCCCTTTAACTTTCTCTTTGTCAGATATTGAAATAAATGACTGTGCCACTGTTGGCGTCACCAAAACACATCTTCTGCTACCTCTGGCAATTTACCTCTCCACTGTATTCCATTTATCATCGTCTGTCTTCATCAGACTTCCTGTTGCAAGTTTATTGCCAATATGTGTGTGTGTGTGTGTGTGTGAATGGAGTGATGTGTCCACACGTGTGTTCACATGCGTGTGTGTGTGTGTCTATTGCCTTTTTTTTTTTTTTTTTAATGACAAGATCCACGATAGGGACAGAACGTGAATGCTTCCAATTTCTCTCTCGAAAGTCTCAATTTAATGTGAACTGAATAGATGATGAAGAGGGTAAGAATGCGATCAACAGTGACAGTGATGCTGTTCTCGAGGGAGGGGAGCATGGGGAAGACAAAAATCAAGCCTAGTGCTATGTGTTAATTTCCATGTTGTAGAAATACAATAATACGTCCTGGCAACAGCACCCTCAGGAAGGAGCCAAGTTTCGTCGGCATCCCAGACTGGCCAATTTGGTCTTAATCAGTTATTTGTCACTGCCTGGCATGACAGCTTGCATGCTTATTATGCATTTATTTCCTTTTGCCAGGACCTATTGTAACGTCCTTGCTGCCACAGCAGGACACCTGAATCTCATAAAAGGAGATTCTTTGTCCTATGCTTTAAGCCTGTGAGTATAGTGTTTCCCTGATGGCTCAGTGGGTAAAGAATCTGCTTGCAATGCAGGAAACACAGGAGACGCCGGTTCTAATCCCTGGGTTGGGAAGATCCCCTGGAGGAGGAAATGGCAACCCATTCTGGTATTCTTGCCTGAAAAATCGCATGTACAGAGAAGCCTGGTGGGCTGCAGTCCATGGGGTCACAAAGAGTTGGACATGGCTAAGTGACTGGGCACACACATAATGTGGCTATAGAACATGATATGCGTGTGTGCTAAGTCACTTCACTAGTGTCTGATTCTTTGTGACTATGGACTGTAGCCTGCTAGGCTCCTCTGTCTAACCAGATTCTCCAGGCAAGAATACTGGAGTGGGTTGCATGCCCTGCTTCAGGGGATCTTCCCAACTCAGGGTTGGAACCTGCATCTCTTACATCTCCTGCCTTGGTAGTTGGGTTCTTTACCACTAGTGCCAACTGGGAAGCCCACAGAACATGACATCTCCACTTAAAACTAGACAATATATACATGTCTACGTACCTGTCAGTGTTTGAGATCAGTAGCCAGGTTCTCTTTTTTCCTCTCTTTTATTAGGTTTTTGTCATAGGCTCAGACAACTGAGATGTATAACCGTAGGTATAGTGTTTTATTGTTACCAATATTCTGTCTCTAACTTGTGAAACAATGCTGAACTAAATCTAGGATACACTTATATAACTTTCCACATATTTGATTTCCTTGAAATGATTTTTTGCAGTATTTAAATAGATTAAACTTTTTTAGTCTAGCCTTCAAGACCCTCAAGTATCAAGCTTAAGTAGACTTACTAATCACATTTTCAGTACTTCTCTTCAAATGACCAATATTCCATCATGTCCCATTAGGAATTCCACCTGCTGTAGGAAGCATACTATTTCTTACCCTTTGATTTCTTAAAGCACATTGATGACTATCCCTTTAGCCACAGATAGAATTTCTAAAATGTATTCACTTAGATGAGAAGTTCATTGATGGCAAAGAGCAAGCTTTGCATATTTCTGTGTTGTTTCTATCCTATAATATAATGCTGGTACTGAGTAGATATTCAATAAATGTTTGCTGAAAGGAATGCTCTCATCCTCAGATATAACAAACATTGACTTACGGATATATGGATGAAGACAGATTATGATCAGTCATACACATTGATACCCTTAATGTGTAATCAACTCTGAATCCTCCTGTTCTCTCCTGAAAAACTTCCCATTTGTTGGTAAATGATTGACTGCCATTTGGCAGATGATATTTAAACATGGGTATGTATGGAGCTTCCTTGTGGCTCAGACGGCAAACAGTCTGCCTGCAATGCGGGAGACCTGGGATCCATCTCTGGGTTGGGAAGATCTCCTGGAGAAGGGAATGGCTATCCTCTCCAGTATTCTTGCTTGGAGAATTCCATGGACAGAGGATCCTGGTGAGTTACAGTCCATGGGGTCACTAAGGGTTGAGCTACAGTCATTGGGGGCATGAGTGAGTGACTAACATTTTATATCGTTTGCAAGGCTTTCATCATTGTTTGAAGACAAATAACCAATTAAATACATCAAATTTTTGGATGAATAATAGGATGAACTATCTTTTTTGAAGTTTGGTTAGTTCTCCTTCGTCTTTTTACTCTATAACTCCAATTGTCTACACATTTATTACAGTACATTGTAATATTTTTGTGTTTTTATCTGTCCCACTAGTTTTTTTCAGAATAAAGGTCATGACATTCCTATGTCTTTAATATGGTGCCTGTTATATAGCAAGTTCCCAATAATCTCTGTTGGATGATTGGATGAATGAGTAAATGAAGTAGTTCATCATTATTTATTTCATCATAAATAAATGATGCAGAGAAAGTCTCAGGATATGATCAACATGAAATGAGTTAGAGAAAGCAATGACATTGCTTTAAAGAAAAATGAGATGGATCAAATGGGTTATATTTTTCTTCCAGTTTTATTGAGATATAATTGACATAGAGCATTGTATAAGTCTAAGGTGTACAGAATAATGATTTGATTTACATATATCATGAAATACTTATTGCAATAAGTTTAGTGGACATCCAATATCTCACATAAATAGAAAATTAAATAGAAAAAATGTTTATCTTGATTAGAATTCTTAGGACTTACTCTTTTACCAACATTCATGTATAACGTAGAGCATGGTTAATTATATTTACCACTTTGGACATTACAAACAGGATATATTTTAACCTGAGCTAGAGTGGCTCCAAATGTTTTCAACCTTGCATGACAGACTTGAAAAGCTCTCAAGAAATATTTGTTGAAAAATTAAGGAAAGAAGAAATGATAAAAAAAAAAAAAAGCTTGAGCCAGTGAGCAAATAAACTAAGATCCAGAGAATCTAAGTAACCTGTCCCAAACTGCACAGCTAATGAAAACCTAAACAGTGTTTCAAAACCAGTTAGCATCCCAGCTCACCATCATTTATGACTCTCTGTTCAGTTTCCGTAGTCCTTCATATATCCAGTGATTCGCTTATTGCATTGCTGCTGGTTTCTTATTTTTGTGCATTTCCCCAACTAGATTGGAAACTCCTTGAGAGCCAGAACCTTATCATTCCCTGTAAACTTAATATGCAGCAGAGTAAGTGATACTGTATAGTCACCTGGATAAATAGTAAACAAGCAGAGACTGCTTCCTTTTATCTTGTCAAAGAGGACCTTTCCATCAGAATCGCCTGCACTGAGGGTTACAACCCACACTAGACACTAGCCATCAGCCACCTGTGGCTATTGAGAACTTGAAATGGGATTAGTATGAATAAGGAACTGAATTTTGAATGTTGTTTAATTTAAAAATCTAAGCATGGCTACTGGCTGTCTTATTAAAAGCATAATCTTATACATTTGCTTTTTCTTTGCTGTCTCAGATTGTCTTCAATGAAACCAAGTTTCCCTTTCTTTTATTAGCTCATCATCAACACTCAGAAGAACTTGCTCCACTTCTTCCAAACCATTTCCACCTTTACCATATCACAATAATTGACTTTTTTTCCTTATTACCAGTTTGGTGCCCCACTGTCTCCAGCTCTGAGTAAGTGAGTGAAATTTGCTCAGCCATGTCCAACTCTTTGTGGCCCTATGTATTATACAGACCATGGAATTCTCTAGGCCAGAATACTGGAGTGGGTAGCCTTTCCCTTCTCCAGGGTATCTTCCCAACTCAGGGATCAAACCCAGGTCTCCCACATTGCAGGCAAATTCTTTATCAGCTGAACCACAAGGGAAGGCCTTGTGGCTTCCCACTCTGGAGAACTTCTTTATTGATCCCTTTAGAAGAAGTATTTTTCATCATTGCTTTCTGTTTCTTTTCCTTCCTTTTATGTTTCCCTGGAGTCTTGTTTTCCTCCTTGTATCCATAGGAGTGCCAATTCTGTGCCTGAAATTGGGAGTAGGAGCATGGGGAATGATTAAAAAGAATTGTCCTCGAATACTGTGTTACAGATTAGACAGAGGATAATGAAAGGGGTGCTAACTGTTTAGAGTTATCAGAGGATAGTGGAAAGAAAGCATCTGAGTACCTATATCAGAGAGTTAACAAATGACTATTTTCTAAATATCAATACAGAGTTCAACTCATTATGGACACTTTTCAATTTAATGCTTATAGCATCCTTTTATGAGATTTATTCCTATCAACATTTTATTTTTACTGAAACTAATGCCCAAGTAGCAGTCTTAAATTATTCAGAGTGCAAATGGCTGTCCAGTGACTTGAAGCAATGGCTGCCTGCCTTGCTTTTTAACCTGAAGACTTTTTGTAATCCTTGCTTGACTCTGAGTGTGTAGTGAGTACTGGGCTCCTCTCTGCTTCCTCCCTCTCTTCCAGAATTTTATGTTTTGGTTAGTTTGTGAGTCCTAGTGCTCTCTTTTCCTTCTAGACTCTTCTAAGTCAAATCTTTATTACTTGTCAGTAAAAACTTTTCCTTTTCCCTATTTGCAGCACAGTTCAACTCCATTAAAAAGGAAGGTTGCTGTTCTGTGCCGTGTGCATCAAATACCGAATCAATGGTTGATGCAAAAAAAAAAAAAAAAAAATAGTCATTAAGAATCAGCCATCTGCTTCTCTAATCACCTTAAAGTGCCATATCAAATTGGCAGACACCATTGAATTTTTAAGGAAAAAATTCCTTAGTGTGAAAAAGTGACATTAAAAGTTTATGTCCCCTTCTTGTGGCCCAATAAACAATATTAATGGCAAAGCATGCAAAGGATTAATAGGTCCTCCCTGCAAAAGGCTCAGTTATAGCAATCCTGAGGAATTCTGCTGGCTAATATATGAGCCCTATGGTACCTCCGCAGGCATAAATTATTTGGTTTTTCTTCTCCTTGAAGGAGAGCCTGTCACTCTAAAGGCAGTTTTTCTCTTTGATCCTTTGTGCTGTAATTTCATACACTCCTTGCAATGCACCCTCCCACATAGTGTTTTTTCTTCTCCCAAACTTTAGTCTTAAAAACCATTTTTCCCCACCAGCCAGTCCCACAAAAAATTGAATATGCTTCCTAAGAGAGCTAGCATTTTTTTTTTTTCTCTCTCTCTTGTGTTTTCAAGATATGGTCAGGAGCATTTTAGGAGACTAGGGAACAAAATTGAGGCATTATTTGAATAAAGAAGTGTCTGATACAAGTGCTATCAAACCTTAATCTCTGGGAGGAATATTAGGCCTCACTGATCCAGCTCTACCTTTACCCTACCTTTCCACCCTTAGAAATTCAATCATTTAAAGCCAGAGAAGTTAATATTTACCTAGTAGAATTAGACCTCTGTGTTGCTGTTGTAATTATTATAAATGTAACTATTAGCTTCATTGATATTCTTATTGGCCAATCATTTAATATCTTTCAGTTTCAGTTTCTTATTTTCAAAACGAGCTCAATAATAGCAACCATGGAGAATTTACACAAAGATTAAACTAGGGAGCTCACTTACATCAAATGTTTAGAACAAGTCTAACATACAAGGATGCCCCTCTCCCCCCAGAAGTAAGCTTTTAGTGTTTTCATTCCTAGAAGTGAATTGAGGTGTCTACTAGAACCATAATGAAATACTGAAATGCATTTTCATCCTTAAATAGAATCAGTTCACTAAATACATTGCAGTGAAAATACACCAACTTTATCTGGAGGAAGGGCTCAGAGAAGAGATACAGACTAGAGTGAGAATATCAGAGGGCCTCCACTTTGGTCATGTACTTGCAGTTGAGGCTATAATCACAAATTCTTAGGCAGAGCAATGTGTATATATATATAAAAAAAAAAAATGGGCAAAATATCACTTGGTTGGCTTTGGACTTTTGGGCCAATGGCTCTTAACCAAGAGCAAGACTACATCTGGGGGAATTTGAAAAAAGTGTGGGCTCAATTATGGTTGTTTTGGCATTTAGTGCTTAAAGCCAGGAATCCCAAAGGTCCTGTGTTAACAGGAGACAATCCCACACAGCGAAGAATTATCCAGCCTCAAATGTCAAAATTGCATCCCCATTGGACATAATATGGTGATGATAAATTGAAGGATGGGACGGCAAAGTGGGCTGAGGTAGAGATCCCTTTCTAAGATTGTAAATATATGAAAATGTAGACTAGAGAGAAAATGAGCTACAATATATATAGAAAAATCTATAGTAATAATATTTAATCTGTACTGGTGTGGGCCTCAACCTACTGTGAACATATCACCACCTCTCTGTATCCAAATAGAGACGAAAGTCTATTTAATTTTAGCAAAAATTTGTCCTAGTCTTTTAAGAATAGAAAATACAAAATTGGAGATTATTACAAATAGATTCCTTAAGAAATTAGAACTTGTAAATAGCACTATTTAGTTAATTTTTATCCACATTTATATATTTAAGAAGCAGCTTTGCCCAGTGGTTGATTCTAGACTCTGGAATGAGACAGTGTTGGTTTGTACACAGCCTCACTATGTTTATATGATCCTGATAATTTATTTATTCTTACTGTGATTTAGTTGTTTATTTAAAAAATATGAATTATATCTTCATAGGGTTAATAAGAGAATGAAATATGTTAATACATATAAAGTGCTTGTAACACTTCCTGGCATAAATTTGAGCATTTAACACATGTTGACCATTGTTGTTATTAGTGAGTATTGTAAGCAAGCAAACTACTAAGAGAATTTAAGGAACACCTTCCAGATTTTACTGCAAAGATAAGAATATGGAGGCAATAAACCTAACAGAAAACAAAAGAACCAACATAAACGCAGGGATTTAAACATTATTCAATCATAAACTGAAAATTTGAAGCATGTTTTAATTAAGCATTGAAAATTAGGCTGTAGTCAAGAATTTATGCTAGTAAGTATTATTATTTCTTTTGCCCCAATTTAACACAGAAACTGGGATATACCTATCTCCAATGTGTCTTCATAACTTCCTTTTTGGAATATTTTTAGACTCTTGCTGTTCTCTGATTTTCACTTCTCTTTTTCCAGCCATTATTACCTTACTCCCTTCATCACTGTCTCTCTGTGATCTTACCTTAGTTATGAGCTAGGATCTAGAATGTTTCTGAAAGTGAAGAAACAAAGGAAATGTAAATATTCTTTATTCCTTGAAGCTCAAAAAACTGTGTCACACTCTCGTGTCTTTGGCTGGAAGATTGGTATTTGGTGTCCGTGTTGGAGAACTCAAGGAATGGAAGACCAGGGGTGGACTTTTGGGGAGAGACACATTGGGTCAGAGTGGAAATAATTTTATTCCATTGGCCCAGAGACCAATCATATTCTCGTTTCCACTTTTCATGTGAAATTGTTAGTTGTAATTCCTTGATCTTAGTATTTTCCTCGCTATCAAATGGACTTTAATTATAACTTAATTTTTTTAAGGACACTTTCTCCAGAAATTGAACTGATAATTGAGATACCTCTCTGTAATTTAAGACACTAATGGTTTCTTACATATTATTATTCAATTACTTGATAATGGGGCATGAAACAACACTAAATGGCAATGATGGTCCAGTCGTAATCCATGTTGCCACAGCTGATATTAATTGCCTGCCTGGCATTTTAATTCGTATGGATCCCAGATGTTTTCAGGTCGCATTACTCTTTGCTGTGTTATGAATGAGGTCACACAGCTTTTCTACCAACAGTTTGATGGGCTTATCACTGGAATCTACTGGGACTCGGTTTCTGCCAACACACCTGTTTCATCCCAAGGAGTTTTTCCTGGCGTCCACAAGAGGTGTTTACAGGAGCTTAAGAATAAGTTCTCAGTTCTTCTCTGCTCTTCATCTCGGACTTGGAGACATTCTGTTATCTGCTTTTTACTCTGAGAATCTGCCGGCATCACCAGTGTTCTGCTCTTGCTTTGTTGCAAGATGCTGTTCTAGCCAGCATTCCTTGGCCTGGTCTCTGAGAGACGTGAAACTCCCATGGGACCAAGTGGCACTGAGTTGCCTTCAGTCATCCTTGGAACCCTGAAGCTCTCTGTTCTTGGCAGAAGCAGAGGGAAGACCTCCAAAGAGGTCAGTACGAGTATAAAATCTCCAACTGGGAACTGTGATAGCATCTCCATTTCTCTCTCTCTTTTCTCCACCTAACAACTGAACACAAGCTTTCCTTTTGGAGGTATCCTTACTCTTGTGCTAACCATTTACGCGAATGAGAAGTCAGTTGTCTTTGGCTGGTGGCAGTCCAAGAGCAGTGAGAGTAAAATAACCGCAGCCTCAGGAACAATGTTAGAGAGAGTGATGCCAATAGGAGAAACACCTGTCACCGTAACAGCCAATAGGCTCTGTTGCTGACCATGGACTTGGCACCCTCCTCAGCTTTGCATTGTTATCTCATTCGGTTCTCAAAACCCATCTCTGAGGCTAGTATTTTTGTAAGAACCAGATAGTCTTCCTTTCTCCGCACTTTCTTTTTTTTTAAAAGCAAATTTCTTCTTTTTTAGTTAAACTTTTAATTTTATATTGGAGTTTAGTTGATTAACTATGTTGTCATAGTTTGGAGTGGATAGCAAAGGGACTCATCCATTCATATCCATGTGGCGCTAGTGGTTAAAAATCCACCTGCCAACGCAGATGTAGGTGATGCAGGTTTGATTCCCTGAAGAGGGAAATGGTAAGCTGCTCCAGTATTCTTGTCTGGAAAACTACATGTACAGAGGAACCTGGTGGACTGTAGTCCATGGGGCCACAAAGAGTCAGACACAACTGAACACACACACACACACACACACACACACACACACACACACATTCTTCTCTAAACTCTATTTCTGACGAGCTGGTTAGAGAACATAGCTTGGCTCATCATCTGGGCTGTGCTCTTTAGATCAAGGGTCCCCAACCTCCAGGATCTAATGCCTGATGATCTGAGGTAGAGCTGATATAATAATAGTAATAAAGTGCACAAAAATGCAATATACTTGAATCATCCTAAAACCATCCTCCCTGCCCCCATCATTGGAAAATTTGCCTTCCACAAAACCAGTCCCTGGTGCCAAAAAAAAATTGGGAGCTGCAGCTTTAGATGTCTCGTATGAATTAGAAAGACATGTGTGCCCAGTGCTTGGCATGGCTGTCTGGCTTCAGACCTTCCCCAGGACATGGTCAGGGGGGACATAGACCCTCTGCAGCCCTCTTCCCAGGAAGGCAGATCTGAAGAGGGAGAGAGGAAGGGCTTCATGGGACATAGTTCCTTCTCCTAAATTCACCAATGAGATAAATCCTCTCACTCCCAAGAGTGGAATGAATGAAGATGTGCAGAGAAACTGGCAGCGTCTCTTTTGTAGATTTCCCTCCTGGAAGGAAATTGCGAAATTCTTCTCTGCTATGGAGGCGTGTGTCAAGTGAAATTACGGTCCACCATCCCACTCTACAGTAGGCACTATGATGATATCCATTTTACAAACAAGAAAACAAAGACTTTGAAACCAATCTCTAGGATCACATGAAAAAAAAAAAGTGAAAAAATTGAGACCCTGATCCCAGGTCACCCAGACCCCAGCGTCTGTGCTCTTAACATTTCCTGTAATGCTTCAGGGTGTTACTAGATGACGGGTGCAGATGAATGAAAGAATTTTGGCTGATTTCCAGATTACAGCAGATTACTTCTATGAATTTATAATTGGGTTACAAACCCCATAATTAACACACACATAGACTAATTGGTGAGGAGTAAATGTATTCAGGGATATTATTGAATCACTTGCATATGTTACAAACACTAATACTTTTACTATTGAAAACTTGCCTTGTTGCTGTTATAAATGTGTGATACAGTATTTCCTGAATACAAAATGTGGTAGGATATTCTGTGGGAGCATAAAGTATAAATGTGGTAGTCTCATTTGCATAGAGTTTGGCAAGTCCTCAATATTTCCCTTCAAGTTCATTGCCTCTAACTGCAAAGTGTAACAACCCATAAGGTATATATGTAAACTGTGCTAAAACTCTTTTTAGGCATTTAAATGTTTTTAAATTTAGCTGTGTTACAGGTTGCAAATTGTGATCACCCTGGAAACAGTGGTGATCTATTCCTAAAAATAGAGGAGATCTGAAAAGGGGGGCCAGATGGCTGCTCCTCACCTCCCCCCCTCCCCCCACACCTCTCCCTCTATCTTTATTGAAACATTGTACGTGGATCATTCATTCTTCCAAGTCACCCATTCTCTAAAATGGGAATGGGTAAAGATACTTTTGTAAAGTTCATTCATAGCATTATCAAAAGCTAACTTTTATTTCTAGCCTCAAAGTGGAGGGACATCTCTTTTGTAGCATCCCAGTGTCCATGGAGATACATTTTGGCAACTCTTGTTACCTCTTCTCACAAAGGGCTCCCAGAAATGATTTGAGTGACACTCATTTTAATGTAAATATTTGGCTAATGGAACATTATGTCTGAAAAACAATTGAAAGTTCTTGTGTTTCTTGATAAACTCCTAATTTAGATGCTAGATCGCTTCTGTCCATTAAGGAGTCACTACTTTAAGTGACATTGCAGCCATGTGTCTCCATTATTTAAAATCATAACAGAAGTTCTATTGGAGAAATTAGAAAGCTTGATCATAATATAGGTATATTATCATAATGACCTATACCAGAGAATTTCTCTGATAAAATCCTGTATTGCTTTCCTAGGATTAACATAAAATATAATTACAAACTGGGTAGCTTAAAAGAATAGACATTTATTCTTGTACAGTGTTGAAGGCTAGAAATCTACAATCAAGGTGTCAGCAGGCTCTTTCTGAACACTCCTAGGAAGAATTCTCTAGCCTCTCCCCAGCCCCTGGTAGCTCTGGGCAATCCTTGGCATCCCTGGGCTTGTGGCTGCATCATTCCCATCTGTATGTCCATCATTTCACGGCCTTTTCCCTGTGTGACTTCACAGCACCTTATAAAGACACCAGTCCTTGGATTTAAGGATTTGCCCTAATCCAACATAGCTTCTTTTAAACTAACTGTATCTGCAAAGACTCTATTTCCAAATAAGGTCGTATTCTGAGGTTCCAAGTGAACATGAATTTGGGTAAGACACTCTTCAACTTAGTGCATATCCTACATGCAGTACATATCAAATAAGGCTTGCTTGTGGAGAAGGCAATGGCACCCCACTCCAGTTCTCTTGCCTGGAAAATCCCATGGACGGAGGAGCCTGGTAGACTGCAGTCCATGGGGTCGCTACAAGTCGGACGCGACTGAGCGACTTCACTTTCACTTTTAACTTTCATGCATTGGAGGAGGAAATGGCAACCCACTCCAGTGTTCTTGCCTGGAGAATCCCTGGGATGGGGGAGCCTGGTGGGCTGCCGTCTATGGGGTCGCATGGAGTCGGACAAGACTGAAGCGACTTAGCAGCAGCAGCATAACCATTTAGCTGCTCACCAGTGGTGGTGGTGGTTGGTGGTTTAGTCGCCAAGTTGTGTCCGATTCTCATGACCCCATGGACTGTAGTCTGCCAGGCTCCTCAATCCATGGGATTTCCCAGGCAAGAATTCTGGAGTGGGTTGACATTTCCTTCTCCAGAGGACTTTCCTGACCCAGGGGTCTCTCCTGCATTGCAGGTAGAGTCTTTACTGACTGAGCTGCTAGCGAAGCCCACTTATCAATGGTATTCCTCTGCAAAGGATAGCTGCTAAGGTATCGAACTTTGTAGAGTCCAGTGGAAGACTGCCTCTTTGGAATGGCTATGAGAATAAGCTCAGGTTGAACACTTGCAGAAGAATAATGAGGCAGACACAAAAGGAGGAAGGGTCTTGACAAGAAAATTCACTGCATGGCTTATGCTCCATGTGCAAAACAGAGGTGTAAGTAACTAAAGTCCCTTTGCTTTTCCCCTAATAAATAGGGTCATAGATGAAACTGCCTCATCCACAGTGAGTGTATTGTAGTGCCCACACTTGTTTAATATTTTACCCCCTTAAATATTTTTCTCCTACTTTTATGTTTCTATAGTTCCACTGGGTACTTAATAACACTTACTGCCTCATATTGAAGCTATTTATAAGGTTTATTTTTCCCTTTTATCCTACTTACTAGTTAGGTGATCTGTAGCAAGTTATTTATAGGTAATAATGATACTTGCTTCATAGGATTCCTATGATAACTTAATGAAATAATCAATAAAATATTATTTTAGTGCTTACTAAAATTATTCCCATGCTTAAAATCACAATGCTTAAATATTAGTAAGCACTAAAAGAATATTACATTCATTTTTAGAAATCTGAATCACTGTTCATAAAAGACCTATTTGAGAACATGCAAAGTGTTTCTCAATGCTTGATGTTTGTCAGATTGCCAATAAATATGTGAATGAGTTTATGTTCTTTCCTGAGATATTATAGGAACCTGAGGGAAAGAGAATGTTTGTCACTTTTAAAACTTTTGTACTGCTTTAGCCTTAAGAAGTCATCAGTAAATACCTGCAAATGCACAAATAAATGGAAATTAAAGCATTGAAAGTGATAGGGAGAATCCCTGGGCCATTGTTTACTTCAGTGGCTCTCAAACTTGGATATCATCTATGCCTCTATCACTTCATGCCTGGCGCATATGAAATACTCAACAAATATTTTTAGAAATTAGTCATTTTATTAACATTTCCTCAGGTGCTTCTTTCTTGCAGATGAATATGAAACACTGAAGGAGGAGCTGGGGCAAAAGAAGATGTTACATTAAACAAACTTTGTATGTTATAGTCATTGACCCTGAAGTTCTAGAGACATTAATTTAAGTCACTTTCCAAGGTTATGTAACAAATGGTGGTTTCTCATCTCGTTTAACCTTTCACAAAATCGATGCTACTGTTTAAAGGCCATGGTTCCTTCTTCTGTGTGTATATGTTTGTGTGTGTGTTTTTAAGCAAATCTCAACTCTTCACACTGCTATTCTGGAACATGCTAATGTTTTTCCTTAAAGAAGTTATGTTCATTTATTTACTCCTTCAATTAATAAATATGCCAGGTACTTTGCTGGGAACACAATGATGATAAAGACTAACTTGATCCTTGACCACATGGTGCTATGGTGTGTGGGTGAGGGATATTCTTCAGACAGATAATTACCCAGATTGCTATATAGTTATAGAAATAAGTGCTCTGAGAGAAAGCCAGGCAAGTCCTGGGATTTGTAGACAGAAGACTTAACCTAATTGGGAGTGGAGATGATCAAGTAAACTTTTCCCAAGGATTTGACAATTATTTTGATACCTGTGAAATGAGTAGGAGTTAGCCATAGGAGGGAAGGGAGAAATGTGTCCTAAGAAGAGAATTAGCAAATGCAGAGGTCCTGGAGCAGGAAGGGTTTTTAGAGTATTCAAGAAACTTAAGGAAGGCCAATGTGATTTAAGCAAAGTCCTCCAGAAAGAGACCTGCAGGAGATGTGGTTGATGAAAAGTGGGTGAGTCCCAGATTGCATTGGAACTTGTAGACCTTGGGATGCGATGGATTTATGCCTGTGCCTCCCATCTTACATATACTGGGGACTGGAAACATACCCAGAACATTGTGCTAGGCATTTGAAAGTTGAGGTCTGATTATTTCTCCCAAAAGATTCACCTCTCTGGGTGCTCTGTGAACTCACTAACTCTTATATGAATGAGATGAGAGCAGATCAGATTACCTCCAACCACCAGAACATTTGTTCTGTATTCAGCACATCATCTGCAAACAAAATAATTAACCATATTTATGTTCTCATGCAATTTGATACATATATCAATTTTCTTAAATGCAAATTTTGGATAGAGATACTTAGAACACGACGGAAAATCTCCTTGTTATCTTGGTAAATAATATATTTTGCACATCCTTAGTACAATTTCTTCCTTGGAGAGATTTCTCTTGTTAACATAACACAGCCTATCATAGCTTGAGTATGTTAATTTTTGAGTATGGTCCAAAGGGATAAAATATTCATGTCCAGGGTTAGCGCAATCAAAGACATGCACGACATTGTTCAGTGCTAATTGTGGAAGGCTGGAGAGGCAGACTTCTAATTAGAGGAACCCTGGTTATGTGTTTGCTACAGCCTGTCCATCCTCTCTCCCCAGCCAGAAGCCTGGGCCACGTAGTAACTCTATCACAGGCAATTATAGACAAGGTAGGATCACCTCTTTCTAAAATTCTCCTTTGTGACTGCTGCTAGTTCTAGATGAAAGGCTGGCTGCAGCTAAACTTGCAGAGTCAGGACATTTTATCTCGGGTGCATTTTCTTCCTTCCTCAAGAGCTTTCTCTTGATCCTTGTTTCCCACACTCAGGCCCCAGTGCACACGTGCTAGCCCTTGCCTGCATTTTCCAGCCAGAGTATTGCCCCTGCCGGACATGTCATTGAAATTTAGTTATTTTGTATTTTGTTTCTTCCAGGTTCTTTTAGGCCCTTGTCACTTGTAAGACTTGTGCATTGCTTTAGGCTTTAGAAGTCATGAGGTAGCCACAAAGTGAATGATGGAGTCTTAGAAGCAGCATCAGAGGCTCTAGGTGCAAATCTAGCACCACCCTGTAACTCTTGGAACACATGTTTTTCTATTCATGAATTAGGGTCATAAAAATATCTGTAGCACAGCATTTGGTGGGAACTACCTGTAAAGATATTATGTAAGCTGCAAAGTTCTGTGTCGAAATTTTAAAATTCCCAGAATCCTGAACCAGCCATTTGAAGGCTGAGGTCGAATTCTCTCCTGTAAACAGCAGTCCCCAACCTTTTTGACACGAAGGACCAATTTCGTGGAAGGCAATTTTTCCATGAGTGGGGGTGAGGGGATGGTTTCAGGTGATTCAAGTGCATTACATTTGTTGTGCATTTTATTTCTAATCTAATGCTGTTGTTGATCTTATTGGAGATATCAGTCTGCAGCTGTAGGGACTACACTACGCTAAATGATTCACCCCTCTTAACTGTTTGTGAGTATGAATTAAACCAGTCTTTACTGGTAAAATAGCTAACTGATAGATAATTCCTTCATGTGTTATTAAGACTTGTGTTTGTCTTTCTGAAATAGTAACCAAAATACCATTGCTTCAGAATCACCTAGGTGCTGGATGAGATAGGAATTTGGATCCTACTAAATATAAATTTTTAAGGGCTGGGGCTGATGAGCTGAATTTTAACAGATACTTCATTAAGATACTTTGTATCTAGTGATGTTGCACAGTGACATTTGAGAACTGCTGCCTTTAGGGTTGCTTTTTCAGGCACAGAAGCTCTCCTTGGCTGGTATTAGTAGGGATAGGTGTTCTTTAGTATTAGGGAGGTTCTTCAATGGGGTCTTATTGATGTGGATTGCCTGGGTCTGGGTTTGTGCTAATTCTGTGATGTGGCTTTAAAGGGTGACTAAGGCAGATGATACTAAGTATTCTCTTTAAAGGATGTTCAACTTCAAAAATGATAGAAGGGTAGGTATATGCTGAAAATATGCTCTTTCTACAGAACCATAGGTCAATTTCATCAAGTTTCAAGTTCTTAGAGACAAAACTTGGGGGAAATTAAGAAGTCCAGGGCTAGAGGACCAGCTCCTGGAATACCAGGAATTATATAGTATGCTATATTATTCTTCTGTCTATTGTTCCACCATTATCAATGTATGATTTCTACCACATGATCCAAGATAATTGCTTGAGCCACAGCCATCAGTTTCTTTTCCCAGAAAAAAAAAAAGGCAATGAAATTTATGTCATAATAACACCTGCTTAAATTGCATTTCACCTCCCTTGATATCACACTACCTGAAACTTATTTATATGAAATCACTTAGCTGCAAGGGAGGCTGGGAATTATAAACTTTATTACAGTCACATGCCCTGCTAAGGAAGAAGGGGATGGATACTGCTGGATCGTCAGCAATGACTGTCACAGCATCCATGATCCCAGGCTGTCTCTGTTATAACAAAGAAAATGTGCCAATTTGAATCACTGATCTCATAGGATAGTTTATTTTGATAACTTATATAGAAATAAGTTTGGAAACACAGTCATTGCATCTCAGGCTCAGTCCTAAGTTTGGACCTCTGGAGATGGGGATGTGGTTGGAGAATCAGAAGATGGTTCAACACTGAAGGCAGTTTCTAGGGAGTCCATAACCCCTAGTGGCAAAATGCATCGCCCCTGAAGCATTATGTTGATTCCCTTTCTTCCCTAAATTTTGTTTTATGTTAAAATTTGACCATTTACTTTTAGTCTTCGTGACCTTATAACTTAACATTTGTGCTATTTCTCTTGGGATAATTTTCCATTGTTACACGTAGTACTAATAATGATTGATGAAAGTGAAAGAGAAGAGTGAAAAAGTTGGCTTAAAGCTCGACATTCAGAAAACTAAATCATGGCATCGGGTCTCATCACTTCATGGCAAATAGATGGCAAGACAGTGGAAACAGTGACAGACTTTATTTTTCTGGGCTCCAAAATCACTGCAGATGGTGACTGCACCATGAAATTAAAAGATGCTTATTCCTTGGAAGGAAAGTTATGACCAACCTAGACAGCATATTAAAAAGCAGAGACATTACTTTGCTAACACAGGTCCATCTAGTCAAGGCTATGGTTTTTCGAGTAGTCATGCATAGATGTGAGAGTTGGACTATAAAAAAAGCTGAGCACTGAAGAATTGATGCTTTTGAACTGTGGTGTTGGAGAAGACTCTTGAGAGTCCCTTGGACTGCAAGGAGATCCAAAAAGTCCATCCTAAAGGAAATCAGTCCTGAATATTCATTGGCAGGACTGATAGTGAAGCTGAAACTCCAATACTTTGGCCACCTGATGTGAAGAACTAACTCATTGGAAAAGACCCTGATACTGGGAAAGATTGAAGGCAGGAGGAGAAGGGGATGACAGAGGATGAGATGGTTGGATGGCATCACTTACTCAATGGATGTAAGTTTGGGCAAGCTCCAAGGGCTGGTGATGGACAGGGAGGTCTGGCGTGCTGCAGTCCATGGGATCGCAAAGAGTCAGACACGACTGAGTAACTAAACTGAACTGCTATTAATAAACTCATGTTATTGCATATCATAGTTATAGTATAATGAGAGAATCCAGTTGTCCCAACTAATTTTTATTTGTGTCCCTTTTAGACAGCTGTGTTTGTTTGCTTGTTTGTTTTTACCATGCCATTCTATCCATTCCTGAGAAGATGGTAGATTGGCTGGGTGAAAGCATTATGGTCCAAATTACCTGTGAAGAAAGAAGCAGGATCTTAAATTTAAACCTATACTTTCTAAATTTGATTACACATCAAAATTACTTGTTAAATTAACAGCTAAATATATACTTTGGGTATATAGCCAAACAGCCAGATTTGAGAACTGTAATATGATTATTGATATTTGTAGGACCATTTAAGACCACTTCCTTCATCAAGAAACTTTTGGTAAGAACCTTCCTCCTGGGTCCTTAGGTGTGGTATGGCTTTTAGTGGCTTAATATCTCCCTATGACTGACTGTACTGGTTTCTTGACTTATCTTTCACCGCTGATCACCTGAAATGTTTTGCAATTCCTTGATGTCTTTTTTAGTTCACCTACCATCTTTCTGTCTATTTGCCTAATTCGACTCATTCATCAAAACTCTGTTCAAGCATAACCATTTCTTATAACCGTTCCTTAGAGACATGGGTTCAGTGACCTCTTCTGCTTTCCTGGGGTATTCTTTGTCATAGTTTTAGCATAGTACTTGCTATATTCTACCGTAATTATTTGCTGCATACACATCTCCTCCAATTCAATGGCAGGTCATTTAAGTGGTCTTTAAATAGGAATATGTTACTATGTATATGTTTATGCATAGAGCCAAGTTATCTCACCCTACTGGACATATTATCCTAGATGCCAGACCAATAACACAAATTTTCAATATGTCTTGTCTGGGACTCATTACCCAGCACCATTTCCACCACCACAAGAAATAAACAGAGCTCTTAATCTACCTCCCATTTCTTTATTATTCATTTATTCTCTCTCAGTGTCTAGTAAAAAAAAAACAAAACAAAACCTGGAATGTTAGAAAGAACTGAATAAATATTTGCTGAATGGATGTGTAAGCATGTATATTTTTCAAACGCCTAACAAAATCTTAAAGCAGTGTTTAAAGTACATGTTATACAAGTCTGTAAAAATAAACCTATTTTAATTCACTCTCTACTCCCTTAAGCTGATATTTTTTATGCCTTTCAGAGAAAATTCAATGCGTTTCTCTGTTGGATAATAGAATGAGACACTTTTTAAAAAGAGGTAAAGGAAAAAAAAATAAAAAGAGGTAAAGGAGAAAGGGATTGTGAGAATGGAACAAATATTCAGATCATGCACTGTGATTGGCATAGTGATGTATGAAGATCAACCTGGCATGCCTCATCCCAGGAGAAATGGTTGATGACTCTACTGAAATATACCTTTCTTGGCTAAGAAAGAGGTCTAGACCTTCAGCCATCGTAATTGCCAACTATATATAAGTGTGTGTGTGTGTGTGTGTGTGTGGTGGGGGGAGGTGTGTGTTTGGAAAACTGTCTAGAAAGTTTTAAAAGGTTTTTAACCAGAGAATCACCTGTCATATTTTGTCCAGAGCAATTAGGGTTATACATGACCAAGTCAACAGTTTCTTGGGTATTTCCATTCCGATTTCAGACAGGCATCTACATTCATTAAGTACAAAGTATAAATTAATTTCTGGACCACTAGGGAAGTCCCTCCGGCAGCCTTTTAAACAGACACTTAAGTCTACTGATTCTCCTGTGAAAATCTCTATTTCAAACACTCGCCTCTAAATCCACTGCCCCTGATTTAGTTCTGATGCTCCTCATTTCACCAGCCTCTGACCTGATGCTCTATCTAAAATCTCTGTTCTGGTCTTTGCTGCCTCCGCCCGCCTTTGCAGTGCCTTCCTGAAGTATTGTGCATGCTCTTGCTTAGTTATGTCTGACTCGTCATGTTCCCATGGACTGCAGCCCACCAGGCTCCTCTGTCCGGGGAATGTTCCAGGCAAGAATACTGGAGTGGGTTGCCATTTCCCTCTCCAAAAGTATTGCAATGATTATATTATCCACCTGTCTTAAAACACATTATCATACAAGATACTGTCTAGTTTTCTACAGGGGGAGAAATACTCTCATCGGTCAATAAAGACATTTAGCCCCAGGAGCCTGTTTTGCATATCATCATAAAATCTTTATATACTTGAGGAAAACCAACAGATTAGCCTAATGCTACCATAAAATAGTACAATGTGGACATATACACCAACTGAGAATTTACAGGAAATGAAGCAATTCTCTGTAGAACCAAATGCTCTAATGTTGAATTGTTAATTTTAAAGCAAATATTCGTTCATGAAACTGTTGAACTGGTCATTTTCTTTCTCCACAAAATAATACAGATAAAGAAATAAAGAACTACAGCATTTTGATATACTAGAGTGATTTCTGTTGCTTCCTTAGAAACTTTGTCAGAAGCTTGGAAAATTCGTTCCAGCAGTCTGTACAATAATGTTCAGACCTTGATTAAGAAAATGGAGAGGTTAGTCCATCTCTGAGGAACAGCATGCTCTGGGTGGAAAAGACATTGAACAATAAATTGAAATCATGCAATATTAAGCTATAGAAATGGTGAAAACTTAAGACTAGAGACATACGTCCAGTATACATGGCAAGCACAGTAATTATGTACTCAGCTAAAGGAGTAAAACTGATGATCAAATTAAAACAGGCTCTCAGTGAACATTTTAACACATATATTTATTTATTTTAATAATTTTAAATAAGAAGTCATGAACAGAGAAAGGCACAAAGTCTGGAATCCAGACAGTAGGATTGTTCCATTGTTGATGTCCTAGTTTTGATAAATATATCACGGTTATATACATTCATAGCATAAAGGGAAACTGAAGGATGACGGGAACAGTTCGCAGTTCATCTATAAGCCTAAACTTATTTCGAAACAAGAAGTTAGAAAGTAAATAAATCTCAAAAAAGCACCCATAGCATCTTCTTAATTTCTTAGCATCACCTTGAGGTTAACAGTGCATTCTGGCAGTTAGTGCTACCTGTATTTATTCTCATTTCTTTATTTTGTTCCTTGAAGTGTTTAATTAATTACAAAATAATTGGTTACAAAGTTGAGAGAGGAGTAATTTTTTGCTGGATGTGTTTTATTTTTTTAGAGTTAAAAAAGATTAAGGTGGGGATGCAATAATATTGGTTTCTTACAAGTTCCATGTGATGTTACGCACATTTCTTTTCTAAAGAAAATCATGTAGGCTTCCAACCTAAGAGAGAACACAGCACATTGGAACACAAAATTTCCAGTCAGGTGACCTAGAATGTGTGAATAGGGACATGTCTCATCATTATAACTTAAAAGGGTTGGAAAACCATATAAAACTATTTATTATAGTGGTTTCTAAAGGCTGATCTAAGTACTAGTGCTGGTCTCTGACAAGATTCATTGGCCAGCAGAGACATTATCTTCCTGACCAGATGTTTACTTTTTATTTGATCAGTTTTCCTTCTAAGTATCCTTTCAACTTTCTTTCCTATTGTTCTATTGTTTACTTAATAACTTCTTAATATTTAGGATTAAAAAAGTTTTCTTTCCTAATACGTGCTAGAATATAAATGTCCTTCTTAATAGTACTTGTGGCATCCCACAGGTTTCAATGTATGTTTTATTAATCCTTAGGTTCTAAACATCCTCATTATTATTCTGTTTTTATCTTTTCCTTGACCAGAGAATTGTTTATCCAAGTATTTCTGAAATTCCAAACATTTTTCTAGTTAGTTATTTTTATTTATTAGTGTAATTGTACTGTGCAGAGAGATCTTTGTAGTCTGTATTATACCAAGCTTTCAAAATGTACTGAGTCTTATTTTGTGGCTCAGTAGCTTGGCAAATATCATATACATATACATGTTTTTGAAAAGAATGTGTATTCTACAGTTACTAGATGCAGAATTTATAGAATTCATTGTAGCAGGTGTGTTTATCATGTTCTTTAAATTTGACAGCATTTTTTAAAAACCAATTTAATCTTTCAGTTAATGAGAGAGGGATAAGAGAATGTCCAAACTGACAGCAAATTTGATTATTTCCCCTTTTAGTTCTCTGAGAGTATTTGTGTATAATTCATATATATTCTTGTATGTATATGAATATGTATAATTGTAGTATATGAAAAAATGTAGATAAAAATCTCTGTCCATTCTTTAGAATTTTTTTTTTAATGATAATGAATCTCTTTGTGGCGTGATGCATACAGTAAGTCCCCTATATAGGACCTTCAGGTTGTGAACTTTTTTTTTTCATTTATTTTTATTAGTTAGAGGCTAATTACTTTACAATATTGTAGTGGGTTTTGTCATACATTGACATGAATCAGCCATGGAGTTACATGTATTCCCCATCCCGATCCCCCCTCCCACCTCCCTCTCCACCTGATCCCTCTGGGTCTTCCCAGTGCACCAGGCCCGAGCACTTGTCTCATGCATCCAGCCTGGACTGGTGATCTGTTTCACTATAGATAATATACATGTTTCGATGCTATTCTCTCAAAACATGTTCTCTCGAAAGTCTGTTCTGTACATCTGTGTCTCTTTTTCTGTTTTGCATATAGGGTTATCATTACCATCTTTCTAAATTCCACATATATGTGTTAGTATGCTGTAATGTTCTTTATCTTTCTGGCTTACTTCACTCTGTATAATGGGCTCCAGTTTCATCCATCTTATTAGAACTGATTCAAATGAATTCTTTTTAACGGCTGAGTAATATTCCATGGTGTATATGTACCACAGCTTCCTTATCCATTCATCTGCTGATGGGCATGTAGGTTGCTTCCATGTCCTGGCAATTATAAACAGTGCTGCGATGAACACTGGGGTGCACGTGTCTCTTTCAGCTCTGGTTTCCTCAGTGTGTATGCCCAGGAGTGGGATTGCTGGGTCATATGGCAGTTCTATTTCCAGTTTTTTAAGAAATCTCCACACTGTTTTCCATAGTGGCTGTACTAGTTTGCATTCCCACCAACAGTGTAAGAGGGTTCCCTTTTCTCCATACCCTCTCCAGCATTTATTGCTTGTAGACTTTTGGATAGCAGCCATCGTGACTGGCGTGTAATGGTACCTCATTGTGGTTTTGATTTGCATTTCTCTGATGATGAGAGATAAATCCACGAACTTATGGACACCTTATCTTCGACAAAGGAGGCAAGGATATACAATGGAAGAAAGACAACCTCTTTAACAAGTGGTGCTGGGAAAACTGGTCAACCACTTGTAAAAGAATGAAACTAGAACACTTTCTAACACCATACACAAAAATAAACTCAAAATGGATTAAAGATCTAAATGTAAGACCAGAAACTATAAAACTCCTAGAGGAGAACATAGGCAAAACCCTCTCCGACATGAATCACAGCAGGATCCTCTATGACCCACCTCCCAGAATATTGGAAATAAAAGCAAAAATAAACAAGTGGGACCTAATGAAACTTAAAAGCTTTTGCACAACAAAGGTTGTGAACTTTCAAAGTTGTGAGTGTGCGTGCCGTCAGCATCGCGCCTGAGTGAAATTGTAGCTTGCCCTCCATCTCCTGTTGCTGATGATTCTGCAGCTCTACCGTCTCCTGCATCCTCCTCCGCCTCCAGCCAGTAGCTCTTCTTGCTTCTTCCCTTGATGCCTGCCCCTATATGCCAGCTGCTGCACTGTACCACCGCACTTTTCAAGGTCCTGCTCTGTATGATTAGAAATGTTTTAATTTTTGTGCTTGTGTTTTAAAATCTATGATTAGTATGAAAAGTATGATTGCCCTATTATAGTACAATATTATCTAGCTGATTGTGTTAGTTTGGTACCTTGGCTAACTTTGATGGACTTGTGAACAGACTGAACTTATGAACACATGCTTGGAATGAAACTCGATCGTATGTAGGAGACGTTAAATAAAAACCTTTTATTTTTGTCACTCTTATTTTTAAAATATATCTTTGTAGGGTTTGCAATCCTAGCTTCTCTTTGGTTTCCTTTCAGCCTATTATTGAAAGTATCACTGCGTGTTTCTTTGGTTTTGGTAGTTTTTGAGAAGTCGGCTATTCATATAATTATTTTTTTAAGATGTTGACTTTAGCTTCTACTTTAGCTTCAGACATTTTAAAATTATCTGTCTTTGGTAATTTACAGTTTTACTAAATGTGTTTTGTCTATCTCTTCTCACTGAAATTTTTTAGACGTTCTGTGGATGATTGCTTTTTATTAAAAAATTTAATTATTTAAAAATTGCCAGTGATTGCCCATTTAATAGCATATTTACCCCGTATTAGATCTCTCGTATTTAACAACTTTTCTGTTCTGTACTGATTATGGAATACGCCTTTACACTTTTCATTTTTACTACTTGTTTCATTTAGTATGTATATTCAGTAGTACTGTGTGTGTGTGTGTGTATAGAGAGAGAGATTACTTTAGAATATTCTTTACCTCTGCACCACCTGGGAAGTCTCTTTTCAGCATGCATAGAGGTAAAGAGCCTGTCTGTCAATGCAGGAGACATAAGAGACACAGGTTTGATCCCTGGGTCAGGAAGATTCCCTGGAGGAGGAAGTGGGAACCCACTCCAGTGTTCTTACCTGGAGAATCCCATTGACAGAGAAGCCTGGTGGGACTTCTCTTCCATAGGGTCGCACAGAGTTGGACATGACTGAAGCAATTTAGTATGCATATATATATGGTGATGTAATAGGAAGTGGGTCCTTTGGAATGTGACTAGGTCATCATTGTGCAGCCCTCATGAATGGGATTAGAGCCTTTATGATAGAGACTCAAGAGAGCTCACAATCCCCTCTACCGTGTGAGGACACGGTGACAAATTGTGGGCTATAAATCAGCAAGAGAGCCTTCACCGGAATGCAACTGTGTTGGTGTCTTGATTTCAGACTTTCCAGCCTCCCTATGAGAAATAAATTTGTTTTTTATAAGCTTCCCAGTCTGTAGTATTTTATTATAGCAGCCAAAATGGCCCAAGACACTCCCCTTGAGGCTGTGAATCTGAGGCTCAAATTAAATGGAGTTGCAACATTTCCTCCAAATGTAACCCAGTTTAAGTGTTTTATTTCTTATGCATTGGTTCTTTCATTTAGCCTTTGTCCCGTTTACCTTTCTGCCAATTTACAGATGCATTTTAATAGTTATCTATTATAATTTACCCAGTTCTTGTTGCTGTTAATGTCCCTTTGTATATTTAAGATACTTATCCAAGTAAAGGATTAAAGATGTTGAAGAATTTTCCCAGCTTTCCTGTAAGTTTCAGCATCCTTCACTTTCTCAAGCCATTGGATCTGTTTTATGTGCAGCTATAGCTCTGACTGAAGAAAAGTTTCTATTAATACATGTCATTTTTTTTCTGCCAGTATGAGAAAGAATATCAAATGAGACGTAGAAGAGGGAGAGTTTTCCCTGTAAATAATCAATAAACAAAACAAACAAATTTGCACTCCAATGAAATTGATTCATCCTTCTCAGGTAGCTGAACTATGCAATTTTCCTCTCTTTTAATTACTAAGAGATGTCAACTTATGATACAAGGTATCTAGTCTGTTCTATGAAATGTGACCCTGTTAAAAAGGCTTTCTCTGTTCACAAGGATATAAAGGTTTGATTTTTCAATTGTCTGCCTTAACACTGTGCTTCCTCAACCCTGAATTACCCCTTGTCTTCCCTGTCCCTCAGTTAACATCTATCATTAAAATTTCCCAAAGCATTGAAACAAGTATACTATCAAGGGTGAAACAGATCACCAGCCCAGGTTGGATGCATGAGACAAGTGCTCAGGGCTGGTGCACTGGGAAGACCCAGAGGGATGGGATGGAGAGGGAGGCGGGAGGGGGGATCGGGATGGGGAACACATGTAAATCCATGGCTGATTCATGTCAATGTATGGCAAAAACCACTACAATATTGTAAAGTAATTAGCCTCCAACTAATAAAAATAAATGGAAAAAAAATTTCCTAAAGCACAATGGTATTTTCTTACCTTTTGTGTAAATATCATTCAAGAGCAATAGTGTGTGTGTGTGTGTGTGTGTGTGTGTGTGTGTGTGTGTGAATCTCTGGATGAACCTTAGAGCATTGTGGGATGACTGAGTTTTCTCTTGCATTTCTCTATTGGAAGGAAGGAAACCCAGCTGGTTTTACGCAGGATGACTAAGGAGAAAACGAAATTTCACATTGAGAACAATTAGGAGGACATAGGTCTTATTTATTATGATGAGTATTTAAATCCCTGCTCCCCATTTATTTTGCCTTTTGAATTCTTCATTTATTAAACTTATTTTTATATCTCTGCTTGTATGTACCCAGGTCAGGGACTCTGAGGCAGGAACGTGAGGAAACAATTCCAAAAGAAAGTGACTATGTATCTTGAAGATTTTTGAAATAAGCTTGAACTCAAAAGCTATGAACAATGACTTCAAGTGGACTGAAGTCCAATAAAAGGATCCTTAACCACTCTTGAATAATGTAGCTATTTTATTTAACTTTATTTTATATGATTTATGCAAAGTGCTTATCTTATGCATTATGGATCCCTGGGTCAGAAAGATCACCTGGAGAAGGAAATGGCAACCTACTACAGTTTGCTCGCCTGGGAAATCCCATGGACAGAGGAGCCTGGGGGGCTACAGTCCATGGGGTCACAAAAGAGTAGGACATGACTTAGAGACTAAACAACATGGCCAATGTTAATTTCTGAGGAAATCAAAGTCAGTCAGTCCTCTTCAACTGCTAACTTCCTGCTAACTACCAGTACCACCAGCCATTATCATGTTGGCTTAAGAAATGTGTGTCTCTGAATTTTATTTCTACCTCTCTGTGATTGTACTAACAGTACATGGGAATTTAGAACTCTACCGGAAGGATTGGTAACCATGGAGATGGGAGGGTACTTTCTGCAGTAGCTCCACTGTACAAAATAATTTATGCAGGAATGTAAAATCACAGATGTTTTGAACCATATGCAGGCTATATTTAACTACAGTGCAAGTGACAAGTTACTTGGGAGTTACTAATCCCAAAGAGGTGAGCCCAGTCAGATAATAATTCTTTCTTCTCTTCACTGTTGTAGTAGAAACCTCTTAGGTACAAGGTCCCACTGCGATAGGGAATAAAGTTTGAGTGTATGGGTTAATGTGTGTGTATGTGTGTACAAGACACTGGGGTATACAGAAGGAAATGTACAGAGAGGGATGCACTGGAAAAATAAGGAATATGAGGAAAAAATAAACTTCCTCTTAACCTTCTTTCTTATTTTGTCTCTCTTCCTAACAGTCTCGATGTACAGAAATATTGACTTTTAGGCAATCACTGATTTTTTTTTTAACTTTCACTTAGGAGAATATAGTTTTTTAAGCTAGAAATTAGTGTCTTGGTTATTGGGAATAGCTCTTAGGCTAGTTGTGTTTGCTACTCAATGAAATCATTTGTCTTCATAATAATCATTGGAAAGGTTAAATTGTATTTGGCGTAATTTTAAATCCAGGGAAAGGTTTAACCCATGTTTGAACTATTTGTATCTAAAATGTGTGTTCTTTTTGGTCTGAGCTATTAAAGGGATAAACCTTTTATTACCCCGAAACTTGCACATCTTATCCGACATGCACTTTTACCAGTGTTGGCTCCACAAGTTAGGTAGTCTTAATAAATGAACAGCTCTGTCAATTCTGCTCTTTACCTGTAAAAAAATAAATGCTGCTTTTAGGATAGGTTTTCTAAAAGAGAGGCCCTTAGAAATCACAAAATTAATGCAGCACTTTGTGGAATAGAGCTATTTTCAGTACCACTGGCCTTTTAGTCTTCAGAGGCCAAAGAAAGGAATGTGAAATGGAAAGAAAACAATTTACATTGTAAAACTTCTCATTCCTTGGGGCACTTTGGGTCCAGGCTTGCCTCTTTCTTCATTTCCCTGGTTCTTTATCTCTTGGTAGAATGTGGCATCTGCTTCTTTTAGATTAAAGTCTTCCTGGACTTTTGTCCCTCACCCCACCTCTTTGCTTACTGCTTTTTGTGTTGAAGCCCAGCTCTCATTTTAATATAAATTGCCTCACTCATAATTAAATATATTTCTGCAGATCCGAGGGAGACTCACCTTAGGCGATTGTTTCTCCCTCCTGGATGCCTTTCTTCTTTTTATGTGCAATTAAAGAGGAACAAGGGGTGGAACCTCCATATTAACACACCTAACATTCAATAGAAGGGGATTACTCCACAGTTCTAGAGGACAGTTGCTTCTTGGCACATCCTGGTTTGCCTTGGCTATTGGTAAGGGTCCTCTCAAATGAGCAAAAGCTTAAAAGGTTCTATTATGGTAAAGCCACTGCGTGGCAGGACAGATAATAGACCTGGACTTTAATAGATGGCGGGCTCCCAGCAGGCCACACTGAGGCATATGACACCTCAGTGGTCAGAAGAAATGTCAGAGTTTTCCAGATGGCTCTGACAACTGCCAATCTCAATATTGTGTATTTGGAAGAAAATCACCTAACGTTTGCACTCTGAGATGAAATTCCGCTTTCTGACACTTATTCCTGGGATTCAGTACAATCTGTCCTCTTGAATGATTTTGTACCATGTGTGCGTGGGTGGTTTTGGATCTTTTGTTATCAGTTTGATTGTGAACCTTAGCCTAGTACTTGACAGACAGTAATCATTAATGAATATTTGTTGGAAGAAAGAAGGGAAAAGGAGGAGAAGAACTTAATGGGTGGTTAATTGAAGAGAAACGTCATTTTGCTTATCGTTTTCCTGAAATCTTCATGGCCTATAAATCATGGAGGTAAAGCAAAAACTTCATTTCCTGGGTGACTGCAGATATTGCATGGGTGTATTTTGGACTTTGGCCCTGCCACAGGCAAATAGGCTATTGAGAGAACAGTTCAGAATTCAGAAAATTGGAGTATTAGATTTAACCCATATACTACTACTAATTAGATGTCCCCCCTTTCATATTATTTTTTCATTGAAAGTTAATTGCTTCTGTTCTTTTATCTCTGCTATCCATTAAGACCAGTGATTTTGTCTGCCGGTCTGTCTGTCTATCTCTCTGGGTTTCCCAGGGGGTGCTAGTGGTAAAGAACCTGCCTAACAATGCAGGAGACATAAAGAGAAGCAGGTTTGATCCTTGGGTTGGGAAGATTCCCTGGAAGAGGGCATGGCAACCCACTCCATTATTCTTGCCTGGAGGATCCCGTGGACAGAGGAACCTGGTCAGCTACAGTCCATAGAGATGCAAAAAGTCGGATTTGACTGAAGTGACTTAGCACGCACATATCTCTAAATAGCTATCTATATTTATCTATTAGAAAAATATAAAATATGAAAACAGTATAAGAAGAATATTTAAATCACTCAATCTCATTACTAAAAACAATATTTGTATTAATGTACGTGTATTTTTCTATGTATATGTATGTTTATGTATATTATATGCACATATTTAGAAAATTTAAAATGTACAATTAGCATTCTTTGCATCGCTAATAATTCTTTACAAATATGCATTAGGGTGTAGGGGATATGCTGTTTTATGGATATAATCATTTATTTTACTATTATTGTGGGTCATTTTAAATATACTGAGTTTTGAACCATTTTCAAATTATATGATCATTATTCCTGTTGGAGATAAGATAATTATTTCCTGGGGGCCAACATTTATAGTCTGGTCATTAGTTAGAGAGAATCTATTTTTGCAGAACTGAGACTGTGTGTCACGTACTTCGGATAACCTATCAGCCCTTTGTGTAGACATGTGGGCAATCTGTAGGGCTGCAAGGCATTGCAGACCTGTTATTTCTTCTACGAGAAAGCCTCAATTTGTGCAGAGAAGCAAGCATGGCACAGTGACATTTTCTTAGCAAATTCACTCCCCTGTGGCCAGGCAAATGGGAGGAACTGAAAGAAAAGTGCAATGAGTGTTTATATTATAATTCTCCTGGGAACTCAGTCCATTTTTAGAGTTTAAAGTTTTTATTTGCTTTCTCTACAGAATAAATGTCTTCAGGAGGAGAACATTTTATACAAATAAAATTAATGCTAATCTTCTTATTGTGAGATTTCTGTCAGCTGACACAATCTGGAATTTTTTAAAATGAATTTTTATTGGAGCTAGTTGCCCTACAATGCCGTTAGTCTCTGTGGTTCAGCAAAGTGAATCAGTCACACATGCACATGTATCCCCTGTTTCTTGAATTCCCTTCCTATTTAGGTCACCACAGAGCACTGAGTAGACTTGCCGGTGCTACAAAGTAGATTCTCATTAATGTTTGGAATATTATATTAAAATGTCAGATTATAGATGAATGCCTCAATCTGACATACAAAAAAATTTATAGTCTGATCCGAACTTTCCTATTCAACTTCATCTATTAAATGGTCTGTCCAAAGTTCATACTCCATTTCCTAGTAGTCTTGAAATCACCTCGCTCATCTGGAGATATTTTTATTTATTATTCTCTCCGCCTAGGATGTTTCTTCCCTCTCAAATGACAAATGCATAAGATACCACGGATGTAGAGGCAAAACTAATTACTCCCTCTCCTCTCCGTCATCGTTACACATTTCACACTTGTGTAGAATTGGGTGTATCAGTTTGACTGTCTTTCTGCCCTCCTGATCTGGTTCAGGCAGTAACTGTGTCATCCTCATATTTATATCATGACAGATATACGTAAAGCATGTCTCTCAAATGTTTGTTGGATGAATGAATGGATGGATGAAACTGAATATTGGTCGTACTGATTCAGCATGAATGATTCTCCTGATGCTTTGTATTCCTTAGCCTTGTATCTTAGCCTTGAACTGCACTTCTCTGTATTCTCAAGTACAGCTTTCTACTTCTAATCACAATAAGTCAGTCTGAAGGTGATGCTTCAGGCAAATATATGTTTCCTCCATTCCCAAACAGAACCATCATTGGTAATAGGAACTTATGTATATCACCATTGCTGTTTTCCTGTTAGTAACTGGCATTAGGATTTTTCTTATTTTCTTCTGTTTAATTATGATAGTTTCCAGTATACAGAATAATAGTAGATATAAATACTTGACTCCATTGCCTACTAGCACTTTTTGATATTTCATCATATTTTCTTCACTAATTGCATTCCTGGACTATTTTGAAGTAAACTACACGTATCAAGCTATTTTGTTCCTAAATATTTCCATTTGAATCTCTCTAAAATTTTCCTATGTATTTACAGTAATATTATCCTAAAATAAAAATTAAAAATAATTTCTCAGAATAGTCTAATACCCTGTCCATATTCAGGTCCCTCTAGGTGTCTCTACAATGTATTGTACTTCAGATTTGTTTGAACTAGAATCCAATGTGTCTACACATTTCACTTAGTTATGTCCTATCTTTATTAATCTGATTCTTCATTTTTTACTTTAAGAACAGTCTTTTTTACTTTTCTCCTATTATGTTTGTTGTCTTCCATCTTCTAAGTTTATGTAATTATTTCTTCTTGATGTCATTTAACTTATTCCTCTCTTCCTTCCATGTCTTTTCATGGCCTATTGGACTTCTCCAATGGCTCAGGATAAAGAATCTCCCTGCAATGCAAGAGATACAGGAGATGCAGGTTTGATTGAATTAGATGTGGATTAGATTTTTTTCCATCCCTATTAAATAAGTAAATAGAGATTTGGATGGCATCATCGATTCTATGGACATGAGTTTGAGCAAACTTCAGGAGATAGCGAAGGATAGGGAAACCTGGCATGCTGCAGTTCATGGGGGCACAAAGAGCCAGACACAACTTGGCAACTGAGCGACAACTAATTAAATTTTTTTTTTTCTTCTCCTGAAAAGTATGCATAAAATCAGTAGATCCTTACATCTGATATAAAATTGTACAATGTGGGCTCATAATATCTCATAGTGTGATTATTCTGGTGCATCTAGTGATACTGGAGATTGCTCAAGAGTAACAAAATAGAAGGAACATGAGATTAAAAATAACAGCCCCAAATTTAAGTATATAAGCTGCTTAGGAATCCTGTTAATTAAGAAGAGCCATACAGATGGTTCAGAACATTTCAAATCCAAAGTCTAGAAGGCTCAAGGAAGTCATCAAGATCATGTATATAAACAAGGGATCCAGATGATGCTATTAACATTTTGCCTTAACCACTTCAGATGTAAAATGCTGGATTTTAAGACTGAACTACAGGCAAAAATAAAAGTAAAATCAGGAGGCTTCCCTTGTGACTCAGCTGGTATAGAATGTGCCTGCAATGCAGGAGACTTGGGTTTGATCCCTGGGTTGGGAAGATCCCCTGGAGAAGGGAACAGCTACCCACTCCAGTATTGCTGGCCTGGAGAATTCCATGGACTGCAGTCCATAAGGTCACAAAGAGTTGGGCCTGACAGAGTGACTTTCACTTTCACTTTCACAGGCAAAAAGAGGTTAATGCCATGTTATTGAATATGGCTTCTAACTGGCATAGTGAGCAAAATATCGATATAAGTATTAATACATACACATGTTCACTTTAAAATTATTTTTAAACTAATAGACATACAGTTAGTTTGCTATTATGCAGCACTCAAAGACAGTGTTTTACTGAATATTGGGCAATAGTATAATAAAGGAACATCAATAGAAAGATGTTTACACATTTAATGAAGTACTGACCTTTTATTTGTTTGACCTCAACTCCTAATCCACAGTCCTAATAAATGCCTGCTACTGCTTGAAGATTTTCATTGATCCTATAAGTCGGTGTCCTGAGTTTTGTAAAAGAAGTTTTTGCTGTTCAGTTGCTAAGTCATGTCTGACTCTTTGTGATCCCATGGACTGTAGCACGCCAGGCCTCCCTATTACTCACCATCCCCCGGATTTTGCCCAAGTTCATATCCATTGCATTGGTGATGCCATCCAGCCATCTCATCCTCTGTCACTCCTTAGACTCAATATTTTTATATTTCTACACTTTGGAATCTCACCCGGTGAAAAGATTATGGGCATTTAGATCCCTGGATTCAAGTCCTAGAATGCAACCTGACAAGAAATATTCTGATAATATTGTTTTAATATAGTTATATAGACACAACCCTATAAAAATGTGAAATATGTTTTAAAACTAATAATGTGAAGCACAGAAAACATTGACCCTTTCTTTATCCTTAATCCTCATCAAAATTATGAAGGCTCTCAATTTTCTAAATTAAAGATTTCTTAATAATGTAATTTATTTAATAATTTGATATTTCATTAAAATGCACATTTTGATGTATATATAAATGTATTTTAAGAAATACATAGGTATGTGTATGTAATACATACAATCAAATTAATTGTATTCCTTTTTAAAAATTATGCCTCCAAAGAAATTTTAATAAAGATATCTGTGCTACTAAAATTGCTGAAAAATTGGTGAAATATTTAATTGGGATTCACTGTGCAATGTGGATTGTAGCCCAAGAGATTATATTATGATCCAAATAGACTTCAATCACTCCAAATGTCTTATATCTATCACCCACACAATATGGTTGGTGAAAAGAACTTAGTAAGCTTTCAAAATATTTGTTAAATGAATAATGAGTTAGCATAATCATAACTCTGTAAAAGGTATTTTTTCCTCTAGATTTTTTAAAATTTAAAAAACAGAATAAGCTGTATTAATAAGTAGCTCAATCTGTTTAATGATTAAACTAATTTGAAATATATGCCATTAAGTTACAGTTAGTTTTTTAGAGAGTGAAAAATTTACCTAGGGTGATTTATGATTCTCTCTGGAATATATTAGATATAGATATATTTGATTTGTAAATGTGCAAGTCTAGGACTTCTTCTTAGGTGCCCTCTTGCCAACAAACCACACTTACTTTTCACTCCTCATATTTACCCTAGCAAAGGTTGTACTTATTGGAATGGGCACCAGAGATGGGGTTACACTCAGAAATGAGTAAGAATAATGTTTTTCTAACTTCATAGTAATTTTCTTATGAACTTTAAAGTTTAATAGTGTGTAGTTTGGGTAATGTTAAAAGACCTAGTTGTGAAAGTTAGCCTTGTCAAACAGGATACATTAAACAATCCTATTTCTGAAATAACCTGCTGAATTAAGATGACTGATCCAAACTGCACATATTAACAGTGTATAGCATGGAATATGTTATGAATCTCACTAACTTTTAGTTTTTTCATAGTTCACTGGGTAAAATTATACTCAAATAATAGTTGTCTCAGATGTTTGTAGTGGGGATTAAATAACACAATCTTTATTGCAAGAGCTCAATACTTTATTCTCCTCTGCATACACTGTTACTTGCTACCTCTCCTTTTGCACAGACCAAATATAGCACTTCCAACCTGTCCTAATCACACGTGCAAACTCTTGTCAGTTCCTGTTCTCTTGGAAATCAGCGCGGCAGGAGTTAACTACATCTGGCTTGACCAGGAATATCTTTGAAAGGGCTTGAGTGTACAGGAGCTCAGCAAAGTTCTGGTATATTCTTGGTGTATTTTTTTCTCTTAAGTGTTTAGCTGTTTATGCTCTATCAGTTTAGAAAAATCTCTTTGAAGAGGATTCAGTTTCAGTACTGTATAATGACAAGAATTATCCTCATTTGACAATCTGATGATTTGGAAGGTAGAGGGTAGTATGTGTTTTTTTCTTTCTTTCCCCTTTTGGTTTGGTTGTCTTCTCAATTAACCTCAAGATTAGTATCACACAGTTGAAATGTAAGGTAGATTTCCACATATCAGAAGCCTGGATTTTGAGCCCAACATACAAAACCTGCCTTTTGCTCTATTTTTCAACAGAATCAATAACCTGGTTTCTCTTTATCTTTGGACATTGGAATCTGGCTTCACAATATAAGGAAAATCAGAATCCCGGTATTTGAAGGTTTTGGAAAGTTTTATTTTGTGCACACATTTATCTTCCTGTAGGTCTAAGAAGGAGTTTCCAAAATAGCATAGTGGCTGAATCAACTGTAATAAATTGTTTTGGACGTTTTATCAGCAACCATTCCCAAGAGTGATTGTTAATATGACATGATCCTTGCCCAGATTTCAGGGCTTGAAATAAGATGCTGGTGGCAGGTAAGATAAATTTGATATATCAAAGAGGCTGAGAACCTTTTGAGAAACTATATATAGCAGAAATAGATTTTATTTTTAATTTTATTTATTTATTTTTTAGCCAGCAGGGAAATACTCATCTTTCTTAGCAAGGCAAGTTCCATCAGGGTCAGGAACAAGCACAAACATTTTAGTAAATGAGCAGTAAAACTGACATTCTCTTCTCTATCTAACAGAAGCTAATAGACGGAGGGATAGTAGCAGGCAAATTGCCTGAAGAAAATTTGTTCTTATCTGTTATAATTTAAATAATGTGGAATTTCCACATGTGGGGTTATCTACAGTCTTACTAAAAATTATGCCCAATGATGTGTTTTTTTTTTTTAAGTAGAAGGTATTCTTTTTTAAAAAAATAAATATTTATTTTTGACTGCACTGGGTCTTCACCTCTGCACTTGGGCTTTCTCTGGTTGTAGCGAGCAGGGCTACTCTCTAATTGCACGGGCTTCTCATTGCAGTGGCTTCTCTTGTTGAGGAGCACCGGCTCCAGGGCGCAAGGGCTTCAGGAATTGCGGTTCCAGAGCTACAGAGCATAGGCTAGTTGTAGCGCATGGACTTAGTTGCTCTGAGGCATGTGGGAGCTTCTCAGATCAGGGATGAACCCAAGTCCTCTACCTTGGCAAGCGGATTCTTAACCACTGGACAACCAGAGAAGTCTCCAGATGAAGTTTTTATATGCTCACTCAAAGAAATATTTCCTTTTTTAAATATGTGTAGTAAACCTATAGAAATGATTTTCCGTATTAAAGACTTGTATTTGAAAAATGACTGACTTTGGGGAAAAAAAAATCTATTTGCTGAATAATTCAACAATGTGTTTTCTATGTGTTTGCGTCTCTATTGAGAGATGAAATCCATATCCACTCTCACCTAAAGTTTTGCAAGAGCCTCCCAGTTACTCCTCTCTGGACTTAGCTTTTCTCCATTTATAAATCCTTTCTCTATAATATGAAGAATAGAGCATCAAAAATGCAAATAGAATTATGTCACTCTCCTGCTTTGAACTTTTCTCTGAGCATTCATCATTTCTAGAAATGCCTCTAAGAGCTTCCCTTGTGGCTCAGCTGATACGGAATCCACCTGCAATGTGGAAGACCTGGGTTCTATCCCTGAGTTGGGAAGACCTGGGTTCTATCCCCTGGAGAAGGGAAAGGCTACCCACTCCAGTATTCTGGCCTGGAGAATTCCAAGGGGGTAGCAAAGAGTTGGACACCACTGAACGACTTTCACTTTCACTTCCTCATACCAGCGTCTCAGCACTCCATGACTCAGATGTAATCTTTCTCTTCAAACTCATCATCCACCAGTCTCTTACTGTATCAGCAGTGTGTCAACAATTCCCAAGACTGATGCATTTAAAGATCCACCTTAAATCCTGCCCCCATCCTGTCACCTCCAACTCATGTTCCTCATTCCCTATCCGTACCCTATCTTAAAGATCTCGATAAATTAACTTTGATCTTGGTTGTTACTTCTAACATCGTTGTATACCCACCCACTCCCACACCAGGTTGGGCTTAATGTTCTTCTGCTGTACTTCTGTAATATTCTGGAAAATGCTGAGCTACTGCACTGTACTCAAATTATCTTTTTTTTCCCCCTGTGAATTTTCCTCTCACCAGACTGCACATTCTATAAGGAAAAGAGCTTATTTACCATTTGTATTCAGGACTTAGATCTTTGCCTAGCATATAATTGGTGCTCAACCATTATTTCTTAAACAAAAAAGACCTGAAGTTCTGGAGGAGGAGATGTTTTCCATTCAAATGACTTCTTTGGAGAAAAATGTATGTGGGAATGGAGATGAGGAAGACGTGCTTTTAAAGAGAAGTCAGATTTCTTAGCAATTTGACTAAGAAAATTCAGGCGTAACAGGTATGCGTACATATAATTTCTTACAGTAGATATTTAGAATGCAGGAAAAAAATGCCTCCAGAAACAGATTAATATAGAAAGAAGATGGCTTATAAAGCCTAAAAGTGCACGGAGCTTTATCACCCCGCAGTCAAATATGAAACAGTCTCTAAGAGTCCCTTCCTCTTTCCCCTTCTTTGGTCTCCACGAAGAATTTTGGATGAACCATCTCCAGCCTTAGGTAGAGAGAATTTTCCCTATGTTTCACTGGCATGGCCATTCCTAACTGTTGGCAGACAAACACTGAATAATGGTTTATCACAACATTATGGTTTACCTTAACATTCTTTAAAAAATAATAATGGTTTACCTTAACATTCTTTAAAAAATACAGTTTATCCTTTTTTTTTTTTTTAGAGTTTTTTATATGGATCATTTTTAAAGTCTGTATTGAATTTGTTATAATATGACTTCTGTTTTATGTTCTGTTTCTTTGACCAAGAGGTATGTGGGATCCAAACTCCCTGACCAGGGATTAAACCCACACCCCTTGCATTGGAAGGCAAAGTCTTAACTGCTGGACCATCAGGGTTAAGAAAGTATTCAGAGTCTAGCTGAGAATATCATTTCCAAGGTGTTATTTAGAATCTTGGGCTCATTCAGTTTGGAGAAAACACTATCACCTCTCTCGCCTAACTTAGTTTGGTGGAGAATGAATCAGTTTTTCTGCTCTTTGATCTCTTGTCCCATGGTTAGGATTTATTTAAAAGAGATGCTGAATGGCTGGCTATTTTATGAGATTTTTCTCCAAGCAGATGTTCTATTAAATTCTTGTAGGACTGAGATGGATGGCAGAAAGGGGACTGGGAAGAAGGAAAGTTTTAGAAAGAGGCTGAAACCCAAGCAGATTGGACTTTGATGGTTCCTGATACAGTGACAGAAAGAATAATGGGTGAATCTCATTCTGTTTGGTTGGCAATTTATTGGAGTGTAGAATTGTCAAGCTGATTTCTGGCTTTCAAGTCTCTGAAACAAAGCAGAAACTTGCCATGATTGGTGCTTAGATTATCTTCTGTGATTCAAAGCCTGGGATCTGAGAACCCTGAGAAATTTCTACCAAAAATAGATGAAACACTAACTCAATATGAAGATTTGGCTCCTCACATTGGAAGTAATTTCCCAAGCACTTTGTAAAATGACTTGGCACATTCTGGTTGTAAAGTAAGGGAAGAGAATTGCTATTGCCTATTGGTCCAGAAATCTGGCTTGTGTAAGAATCTGAGTGTCCTGCTGGGATAATTTTCTTCCAGGGCTGATAACCTTTTGAAAGAGGGATCATGGATCATTAAGGCAAATGTGAAACTGATAGCCTGGATAACTGGGAATCCATATGGTGGGGAGGCCTTTAGATGCTCTCTGTGGCCAGTGTTGCCAACGCTCAGAGATCAGATATGAGGCAGTTGCTGAGAGCAGGGCTTGAGTTCAGAGTTCCAGAGCCTATGGTGCTCAGTGGCCAAGTTGTGTCTGACTCTTTGCAGCCCCCTGGACTGTGACCTGCCAGAATCCTCTGTTCATGGGAATTCTCAGGCAAGGATACTGGAGTGGGTAGCGATTTTCTTTTCTAGGGGATCTTCCTGGACTAGGTATTGAGCCCTAGTTTCCTGAATTGCAGGAGGATTCTACTGTGCCACCTGGGAAACCTTCCAGAGCCTATATTCAGTATTTTTTTTAAAGCATAAAAAATGACAATATGTATACAGTAGGTAAACATCTGCATGCATACACCATTGTCTACAGGGATTTTTATCCTTCATTTCACATGTGAAGAATTTAAAACTCAGAATTATTAAATAAATTATAATGAAGGGTTAAGATTAAAGTTTACACGTATCTGATTCAAAACTCATAGTCTTTCCACGATGTGTAGCTAGGCTTCCCAAATATTGCTTGGCTACCTGTATCACAACTGTCTGGAAACATTCTTTAAAAAATACAACTTATCGTTTTTTTTAGATTTTTTGATATGCGGCATTTTTAAAGTCTTCATTGAATTTGTTACAATATGACTTCTGTTTTATGTTTTCTTTCTTTGACCAAGAGGTTTGTGGGATCAAAACTCCCCGACTGGGGATCAAACCCACACCCCTTGCATTGGAAGGCAAAGTCTTAACCACTGGACCACCAGGGAAGTCCCAGTACAGCTTGTTTGACTCACTCCTCTGCCTTGTCCAAGATTTTAATTTAGTAGGTCTTAGATGAAGGCTCTGAGATTGATATTTGCTAATCACATGCCAGGAAATATGGATTTACATCCAGATTGGATGCCCCACGACACATCACATAGTAAAGATAAGGGAATGGGGTAGGAGTGGAGACATGCAAAATCATGATTCTGTCACCACATGTGTGACATGTGACTGTGTGCTGAGCTAAATAGAGACTTGCTTTCTAGTCAACAAAAGCTTCACCATCCAGTGCATTTATTCTTCTAAAGCAGTGGTCCCCAGCCTTTCTGTCAGTGGTTTGGGGATGATTCAAGCGCATTGCCTTTATGGTTCACCTTATTTCTCTTTTGTGGCAATCTCAGGATATTCCACCTTGACTTTAGGGTTAGGGTTGACGCTCCTATGAGACTCTAATGCCGCAGCTGGCCCAACAGGAGGCAGACTCAGGAGGTAATACAAGTGGATGGGAGTAGCTGTAAATACAGGTGAAGCTTCACTAGCTCACCTGCTGCTCATCTTCTGTGCCAGCTGGTTTCTAACAGGGGCCTGGGGACCCCTGCTCTAAAGGCACCATCTCTGTGTTTTTGGATTACTCAAGAAGCACCATGTCAAGATGGAAAGAACATAGTCTTCTCAGGAACACAGATTCAAATTCTGATTCTGGCTGTTAACAGCTAGTTATCCTCTTAAGTATTAAGGCAAGAAGCTCATATGACTTGCTCAATGTCTATTAGCCTCATCCATAAAACGGACATAATCAGTTGTATTGGGTTTCTACCAAAGCCATGAAAAAGAACCACAGCCTGGGTGGCTTCCCAGGTGGCGCTAGGGATAAAGAACCTGCCTGCCAATGCAGGAGACTTAAAAGACATAGATTCAATCCCTGGGTTGGGAAGATTCCTTGGAGCGGGGCATGGCAACCCACTCCAGTATTCTTGCCTGGGGAATCCATGGACAGAGGAGCCTGGCGGGCTACGGTCCATAGGGCTGCAGAGGGTTGGAAACAACTGAAGCAACGTATCCTGCACATTCTGGAGGCTGGAAGTCCAAAATCAAAGTGTCAGCAGGACTGGTTTATTTGGAAGGCTCTCTCCTGGACTGATAGGTGGGGGTCTTCCTCTAGTGTCCTCAAATTGTCTTCCCTCTGTGTCTGTGTCCTAATCTGGTCTTCTTATCAGGACATCGGTTATTTTGGCTTAGGGCCCATGGTAATGAGCTTATTTTAATTTAAATACTTCTTTAAAGATCCATCTTCAAACACAGTCACATTCTGAGGTCCTGGGTGCTTAGGGCTTCAATATATAAATACTTCAGGGACACGGTCCAGACCATAATATCCACAGTCAACTTAATTTCAGTGGTTATTTTAAAGACTGAACTAAATAACATACATTAACCTAGCTTATAAACTATAGTTGTTAATTTTTTATTTAAAATATTAAGATTCTCTGTTAGATTATTACATAAGGATAGTTCAGATTATGCTAGTAAAGCACAAACATCAAAATGATATGATCTTTGGTTTAAGTTAAATAATTATCCCCTTTTATCAAAACAGATTATCTTCTATATATTCTTTCTTTGTCTGCAATTACGGTTAGTTTCCAACCAAACATAGCTGGCTAGAATAGGCTATAAGAATAAGTAATTTGAAGTGGTAGCCTAATTTTGTATGTGTGCATGTGTGCGCACACACACACACACACACACACACACATCTCCTAATACTACACACACACAGCTTCATATAATTTACTAAGGAGATAAAGAGCTGAGCATTTCTACCTGCAATTATGAAAGCATCAATGCTAAACAGGCAGGATAAAAAGTAAAAATAGCTTTATTGAGCTCTTATTTTATGCTAGGCATTACTATCATAAGCATTTAATGTACAGGATTATCTAATTGAATCCTACCTCAAACTTTTGATCCCCTGGAGAAAGAAATAGCAATCCACTCCAGTATTCTTTTCCTGGAGAATTCCATGGTAAGAGGAACCTGGTGGGCTACAGTCCATGGGTTTGCAAAGAGTTGGAAAAGACCAAGTGACTAACAGTTTCACCTCAAACATTATTGGTACTATCTTTGTACTCATTTTAAATTGGAAAAAAAAATTAAAGATCAGTCAGAGAAATTAAATATTTCCCTAGGTCACATGAGTAGCAGAAGAGCTGGAATTCAGATTTAGTTTTGCCTGAGTTCTGAGCCTGAGTATTATCAGCCAAAGGCATCATCCTTCACCAGTTGTCCCATCATGCAGCTGTATTGGGTATTAAATCATTCATTTTTCTACTTGAAATTAGGCCCACTGAGAATGCTGCTGTCCGATGCCTAAGGTAATACAATTGTGTGATAGCAGATTTTCTCCAGTAATACACCAGAAATCGAATGTGCAGGACCAGAACATGTGATGAAAACTCAGAGTTCAGACCCTGCTATTTTAAACACGGTTATATAAGGGGCTTATAAAGTGTGATTTCACATTTATCTGCTTTTCAGAACAAAAAAGTAATACTCTAGTGAACATATCACACACACACACACACACACCATTTAAGTTTCAAAAATAATGTTAAAATTTTTCAAGGGGACCCAGTTAGTTATATATCTGTTTTAGATACCAGCTGTGTCCTACAGTTTGAATTTTAACTCAGTGAATTTTTGTTTGGGGATTTTATTTCAACAGGTAATTTCCTCTGATGTCTAAATGAGAGAAACTCAGGAGAGAAAAACAAGTTTCATTTTGACTCAGACGTATTATTCAGAGCATTTCTTAAAAACAGAGCTTAATTTATTGTTTTGAACAATCTGAAGTGAAAACAAGCAATAAATTTTGTTCTGGGCTCTTCTCCCTCTGGTAACTGGCTTATATCATAAAGTTTTATTTTACCTGAATTTTCTTATTGCATTTGACGATCAATCATAGTCTCTAGTGTATTCTTCTCTCTTTTATGTACATGCTTTTTTTTTTTTTCCTTTTCCCTCTGCTCTGTTTTTAGTCTGTGGTTGTAATTCAACCTTCTTCCTTTTTTTTTTTTTTTTGGTTTTGTCTTAAGATTCTTAAACTAAATTTAATTCTAGGAAATAGTAACTTGTTGAGTGCTTGCTACATGTCAGGAATGGAGCAGAATTGTGGCTGTCTACAAATGGGCATATCTGCAGAGTCATGAACTGCTCATGAAACCCAGCTGCATTTTAGGGGGTCATGCTTTATGCAAGTGCAGACTCTATCCCTTGAACTGCCTGATCCTTTTCTTAAGAGGTATCTGCTGGAATAGAACTCCTGTTTTCAAGGTGGATGTGCCTGCATGTGGTTTTCATAACTCCTTATGGAATTTGGCATGAGAGCTTTTTATAAATGTTTGGTTTGTGTATTTTTTCTTGTAACTAAGGCTACTGTAGAAGTGATCACAACTTGTTAGCTAAAGCTTGTTATCCATCAGAAGCCAGGCAACCCATTTGGTGATAGATAACGCTTATACAGCCAAAGTGAAATAACTCTTTTGTTGGAGAACAGAGGGTGAAGACAAGGTAATAAATAAAATTGTAACATTGAAAAATTACTCTTCAAGAAACGCCAATCAAGAAATAACCAATAAAAGAAATAAAGGAGGAAAAGAGAAATTATTCACTTCCCTCTTTTTCTTTGTTTGTGATATCTGTGAACCAAGAATGCTTTTGGAGATGTTAAATTCATTAAATAAGGAGGACATTAGACTGAAATGACTCTAATGCCTTGGTAGCCTATGTAAGTCAACTGAAGCCTTACCCAGTCAGTTCCTATAAATGCACTTCTATCTGAGAAAAATTTAAACAACCGATCACAAACAGCCAGCTAGACTTTCCAAAATAAGGTGATCACTTAGACTATACTCAGTCAAATAATTTCCTTGATTTGCTTCAGTGACTACACTGTGGAAGTCTTTCCTCTGCCGGCTATGGGCAGAACATTCCAGCCTCAAAATTAGCTCAAATTTCAAACCCATATTTGCTCAACTAGACACTTGAAAATGCTAATGTACCTCTTAGTTCATCTTTTAAGAGACAGAAGCATGATTGGACAGGAATTAGAAATAAATCTTTTTAAATAATAGTAAATGATCTGCTTGGTTTAATTCATGCCAGGGACTATGGTCTTGATTCCTAGGAAGACAAATTAATTCAGTTGGAGTATGCAGAATAAGAACAGTTAGGGTGGAATTGAGGATTGGAATATACAGATTCAGATGATATTTGACGCCTTATTCCTTTAAGATGTGTTAAAAGGGGTTGTATACCTGATATTCTTGGAATGTCTGTTTTGCTTTTGAGAACTTGATGAGAAATATTTTGAAGACAAACTGAACTTAAGGTAAAGATATGAATACCTACCTGATCCTTTAAGCCTCCACCGTACTCTCTGATTCCATGAGAAAGTGTCACTGCTCTACTTGAAGATGCCCCAGGATTGAGATTATGACCAAATGAACAAAAGAAAATGTCTTTACCTCTTATGGACCCCTGAGGACTCAGGTGGGAAGGAGGTCCATTTAAACCTAGCTGCTCTGAGGAAGTAAGAGGGAGAATATGCCCAATATTGACCCCGGGAAAGGAAAAATGACATGGAGACAGCTAGAGAAGCAAAAGGGATCCTTTTTGTTTAAACCCAAAGAGTTAATCACTCAGTCATGTCTGACTCTCTGTGACCCCATGGACTGTAGCCCGCCACACTCCTCTTCCCATGGAATTCTCCAGGCAAGAATACTGGAGTGGGTAGCCATGCCCTTCTCCAGGGGATCTTCCTGACCCAGGGAAAGAACCCAGGTCTGCTGCATTGCAGGCAGATTCTTTACTCTCTGAGCCACCAGGGAAACCTTTACTTGTGTTACCAGGGGGTTACCAAGCAGAAATGTTAAATCATGGTGGATGGGGCTCAGAGAGACCCAAGGAGAGTATCCACTTTCCTGCCTGTGATAGGATGAGTCATGGCCCCCAAACTTATCCAGGTTCTCACCCCTGGAACCCGTAAATGTTGCCTCATATGGCAAAAGCAATTTTGAGGATGTGATCTTGAGATGGGAAGATTATACTGCAGAAGAGAAAGTCTTGAGATGGAAGCGGAGGGAAGTAGGATCAGAGAGAAAAGATGCTACATTGCTGGCTGTGAAGATGGAGGAAGGAGCTGTGAGCCAAGGAATCTTAGGCATGTGACTCTAGAAGCTGGAAAAAGCAAGGAAATGAATTCTCCCCTAGAGCCTTCCAAGGGGGCCTGCTGACACTGTGACTTCCCTTCAGAGAAACTGATTTGTGTTAAGTTACTAACTTTGTAGTAACTTGTTATAGCAGCAATCAAAAATTGGTATGTCCTTGTAAAGAAAATTAAATAGGGGGACTTCCCTGGTTGTCCAGTGGTTAGGACTTTCCATTCCAGGGCAGGGGTTGTGGATTCTATCCATGGTTGAGGAACTAAGATCCCACATGCCTTACAGCCAAACCCCCCCCAAATATAAAACAGAAGCAATATTGTAACAGATTCAATAAAGACTTTGAAAGTCATCCACATTAAAAAAAAAAATCTTAAAAAAATCAAAGATTAAGTAGGAAGCTGCCCCCTAAATGACTCTGGATGATTCTGCAGTGCAGACTTATCCTGACCATCGGTGGTCTGTGGTCCACAGAGATTTGTTAAATACCTTCAGAGAGAGAGAGAGAGAGATTTTCAGTGACTTTTAGAATTCTCCACCTAAATATATTTATGCTGAAACTATTTATATGTTTGGCCTTCAGTCATTGCCTTTACCTTACTTTTCTTTTGCTAAAAAATTGGAAAATAAAAACCTTTTCTCTCTTTTGTAGCCTTTATAAGATGAGAAAATGTTTCTTTATATCTGAAGTACAGAGCTTGAGAAAATGCTGCTGTTTGTTAGAAAAGAGATGATTTGTGACCAGTCAAATTTAAAATGTGTGAGGGATCTGTAATAAAGGAGTTAGTTGTGCGGTGTTGAACTCAAAAGAATGGGCTACCACTTGGACCTTCTCCAGTAATTTTAGCATTTGGATTAGTGAAGGATCTTTTCGGCCATTTACTAAACATTTTAAATGAAAGTTAAGCTTTATTTTAGATTCAACTATATTTCCTTACTTTTTATAGAAACTAGTAATGTGAGAAGTATAAAGTTTATATATGTATATGTATGGATGAATCTTAATATAGAATGAATACTATCAGTTGTTATTTGTTTGTCTGAGTTTTCAACGAAAGCTTTTTTTCCTTAGATATTTTTTTCTGATTATAATTATAAGATATTCTCTGTAGGAACTCAGATTGGATATGGACCAGGACACAGGAATTACATAATAAATATTTGGGATTAAAATAAAATTATGCTCATAGAACTGTATTTAAGAATCACAGAGCTCTTTTTCCTAATGACAGTAAAAATATATTTAGTCAGGAACTTTAGTTATAGACTTTAAGAATTCAAAGCAGAATTCAGAGACAGAATTTGAGTGGTATTAACTATATAATGTAGCTAGACATTGTAATTAATGTACAATTTTTACTTAGGCAAATCACCAGTAGAACTTGAAATCAGTCTTTTAATACTCCACACATAAACATAATTTTGGATCATTGCCAAATTAACTTTTTGCTGTTACAAGGAATCAGTGACTGGAATTACCTGGGTTGTGTATTTAGAAGAAACTGTTATGCAAGATGCTCAAACTTAAGACGTTAATGTTCATGGGAAAATGATGTGAAGATTTATGGGTTTTGTTAGTTGTGGTAATGTACTTAGAGTCAAAACTGATTACATAAGCTTATGTATTTGCAAAAAAAAAAAAGAGGGTACAGAAAGTTGTTATGTATTTTCTCTAACTTCTACCAAACGAAGAAGTTGATGGAATGGGTTATATTCTGGATTTGACGTACTTTTCTATTTAACATGAATGAAAGTGGCAACAGTGTGCAGGGTGAAGCCACGATGTCTCTTTCGCAAGCATGACTGAGTGACCTGGAGAGACCCTCTGCTGTGGTGACATCACCGTAGTCATGAAATGAATATGCCTTGTGCCTGGCGGATGCGGTAACTGTCAGGCATCTTCCTGTTTTAAAGCCAGGCCTGCGTTTCCTGGAAAACTGCCTGGTAACGGCACCATTCAAAATTTTAACATAGACCCTTCTGATTTAGACTCAAACCATTTATACCCTGTAGTGGTGTCATAATTTACTTTTAATGTCAACTCATTTAATGCTACTGGTGCCTAGTGTTGTGGTAGTTTCCATGGAGGAGATGAATAAATTGGTATTTAAATTTATGTTTTTAGAACTTTTGCCATTAGGAATCCATAAGATTTAAGTGTGCAGAATAGAAAATAATGATGTGAAACAAAAAAGCCTCCACATAAGTTGCCCTTACTTCCTCCTTGGTTGCCCCTGAACCATCCTCTAACTCTCTCAAACTCTCTGTCTGTACTTCAGCAATATGGGCTTTATTTCTTTTGCTTGAATTCTCTTTGTGCAGCTTATAGATACTTTGTATAAGCTTTTCCACTGGTGGGTACTCTTCACCCCCTGCCAATTCATTTAATTAACTTTTTCTCTTTGTTCAATGTCAGATTAAACATCACTTCTTTGGTGAATTGTTTTCATGATCTCTCTTCCTCCCCATCTCTTCTCTCTTAAAAACATGTAACTATATTGTAACTCATATTTCAGCTTTTCATTATATGTTTATGAGATTAAGAAAAAAAACTTTATATCTGTTTTCTTCAAAAGATTATAAAATCTACTTTCTAACACCATACACAAAAATAAACTCAAAATGGATTAAAGATCTAAATGTAAGACCAGAAACTATAAAACTCCTAGAGGAGAACATAGGCAAAACACTCTCCGACATAAATCACAGCAAGATCCTCTATGACCCACCTCCCAGAATATTGGAAATAAAAGCAAAACTAAACAAATGGGACCTAATGAAACTTAAAAGCTTTTGCACTACAAAGGAAACTATAAGTAAGGTGAAAAGACATCCCTCAGATTGGGAGAAAATAATAGCAAATGAAGAAACAGACAAAGGATTAATCTCAAAAATATATAAGCAACTCCTGCAGCTCAATTCCAGAAAAATAAATGACCCAATCAAAAAATGGGCCAAAGAACTAAACAGACATTTCTCCAAAGAAGACATACAGATGGCTAACAAACACATGAAAAGATGCTCAACATCACTCATTATCAGAGAAATGCAAATCAAAACCACAATGAGGTACCATTACACGCCAGTCACGATGGCTGCTATCCAAAAGTCTACAAGCAATAAATGCTGGAGAGGGTGTGGAGAAAAGGGAACCCTCTTACACTGTTGGGGGGAATGCAAACTAGTACAGCCACTATGGAGAACAGTGTGGAGATTTCTTAAAAAACTGAAATAGAACTGCCATATGACCCAGCAATCCCACCCTGGGCATACACACGAGGAAACCAGATCTGAAAGAGACACGTGCACCCCAATGTTCATCGCAGCACTGTTTATAATAGCCAGGACATGGAAGCAACCTAGATGCCCATCAGCAGATGAATGGATAAGGAAGCTGTGGTACATATACACCATGGAATATTACTCAGCCGTTAAAAAAGAATTCATTTGAATCAGTTCTAATGAGATGGATGAAACTGGAGCCCATTATACAGAGTGAAGTAAGCCAGAAAGATAAAGAACATTACAGCATACTAACACATATATATGAAATTTAGAAAGATGGTAACAATAACCCTATATGCAAAACAGAAAAAGAGACACAGATATACAGAACAGACTTTTGGACTCTGTGGGAGAAGGCCAAGGTGGGATGTTTTGAGAGAACAGCATGTATATTATCAAGGGTGAAACAGATCACCAGCCCAGGTTGGGTGCATGAGACAAGTGCTCGGACCTGGTGCACTGGGAAGACCCAGAGGAATCGGGTGGAGAGGGATGTGGGAGGGGAGATCGGGATGGGGAATACATGTAACTCCATGGCTGATTCATGTCAGTGTATGACAAAACCCACTGCAATGTTGTGAAGTAATTAGCCTCCAACTAATAAAAATAAATGAAAAAAAAAAGATTATAAAATCCATGAATGTAGACACCAAATGTATATAATTCATCCCCATTTGACTTCAAGTCCCTTGCAAATTCCTTGGCTAACTGTAGATAAATCATAGGTATGGGTGAAAAGGTTGAAGCTTAGTAGTGTTTTGGGGATTCTCAAAATGGAAGCTCAGTGCTAGTGGGCTTTAAGATAGTCCAGGAGGATGAAGAGGAGATGCTTGGATAAAGCATGGTTTTGTTTTTTATGGCTTTAGGAAAAGCATAGGTGAGAAGATTCTTGAAGTGGTGAAGTATTTAAATTATAGGCTTTCGAACCAGGAAGCCTGAGTTTGAATTTCAGATGAGCAAATTATTGGTAAGCTTTGGGCATTTTATTTCCCTTCTGTAAGACTTGTTTATTCTTAATCTCTGAAATTGAAATAATACTGACTTGCTTCATGAGCTGTAAAATAATATTTTCTGAATTTCAATCATTTGCAATCTATCTTTACAATTTTTGAATATCTATGATTTTTCCTTTAATTTTGCTTTCCCTCTCCTTTGTAAAATAATATTTTCTGAATTTCAATCATTTGCAATCTATCTTTACAATTTTTGAATATCTATGATTTTCCCTTTAATTTTGCTTTTCCTCTCCTCTTTTTTCCTTTGAAGTTAATCTCCTTTTGAACTAGATAAAATCATGGTTTTGTTCTGCTAGCTATAGATTTTCCAGTATATGTTAAATATAGACTTCTCTATTTGAAATGTTCATAATACATCTGCAAATCACCCGTAATTATCCTGTGTGCCAATTAGAACAAAGTATAGCAGTAGAACAGCAGTATAGAAGAGACACCAAAACAAGGAGATTTGATAAGTAGGGAGCACACAGAGGAACTCAGATCCAAACACTTTATCCTCCCAGAGTTAAGTCCTTTTTGAGACTTTGCCCTTCTCTGAATATAGGTCAAAGGTGAAACTCTCAGACAAGAAAACAAAAATGTTGATTGCTTTACTTAAATTTACTTAAATTGCTTTACTTAAATGTTGATTGCTTAAACTTACAGTTTTCAAAGAAAATATCATATATGATTTATAATTCTTAAAAGCCTGTTTATTATGATCTAGTTCAAATTTAGTCATAATCTTATGCTTCTGCTTGGTCATTAACTAATACACTGTCACCACTGCTAGCTAAACTGTATCTCAGAATTAATCATTTTGTCTACATCATTAACATCAGATAGGTATTAGTTTTGCCACTGATTTAAATGGAGAAAGTTAAGTTCAGAGAGGTTTATGTAAATTTCATTGATGTATTACTCTTGGAATGACTGACAACTAACTCAATGCTATCTTTGCTTATTTTTCTGATTGACCTAAAATTAAAATTCTTAAAATATGGGGGAAGGGCAATGACTGCTGTTGTCAAATGCTATTTGGAAATTTTGGGTTAAACACCACAGTAAAGGCATGATTTTCCTTTAAGACCTCTCAGAGATATGAATATGTGAGATTGCACTCACCTTCCAATAGAATCACTCCAGCAGAGCTGCTTTTCAGTCTAGTGATTTACAAAATCACTAGACTATATTTGGAGGAAATACTGACCTGATGACTTCTGTTTTGCCTTATCTAAACATCAAGTATATTATTCTAATAACATAAATTTGTCTAAAGAATATATGGACAATTGGCATGCTCTGGGTTTGCTTGGCTAAATTGTTGAAAACTCAACAGTAGCAGAATAGCTATTGTGAATGCAATGTTTAGACAAGACCAAGACAGTTTTCAACAATTATATCACATCACATAGTTTAGAAATGTGAACTATCTTAATTCAAGATGTTCAAAATCTCCCTTCCTGATCCCATCTCCAGGGAATCAAGGTTGGAGGATGGATTATAAAATCATGCCAGAGAAAAAATGAAAATTTAGTGATCCAAAGTGTGGAAGATTTTATGTAAGCCTGAGATTTAAGATCAGCTAGTTAGCACCACTTAACAGGGCAACAACTGTACAGCTTGGGCACTTTTCTAAAATGATAAATTGGGATACCCCAATCATGGGATTCCCCGGTGGCTCAGATGGTAAAGTCTCTACCCGCAATGAGGCAGACCCAGGTTTGATCCCTGTGTCAGAAAGATCCCCTGGAGAAGGAAATGGCAACCCACTCCAGTACTCTTGCCTAGAAAATTCCATGGATGGAGGAGACCGGTAGGCTGCAGTCCATGGGGTCACAAAGAGTCAGACACGACTGAGCGACTTCACGTTCACTTTCACAATCATGGGTCCTAGCTCTGGATCACTGTCTGTCTGGAGTCTGGAAGAAGGCATGCCTTTTTGTAATTCACCTCTTCTCAGAGAGACTCCTTTTTATAATTTTTGCAAATTCACAGTATAAGCCGCTAGGAGATATGGAATCTGTGGAATTCCATATGTGAATATAGAATAGTGTGGAACCAAGAGGGTAAACAATTTGAGATCACACATTGTGGCCAGAACATCATTCATAGTGTTCAATGTGCTTATATGTGTTTTTTGATACATACTGTGGGGATGTGTGAGCTTAGCTTAAATTACTAGAAGAGAGATGATACGCAATAGCATTTAGCACCAATTGAATATACCACATAGTGTTGGGAGCTATTCATTTTCCAGACTCACTTCCAGAAGCAAAGCTTTATTTTGCAAAGTCACAGGGTGAATGGAACAAATGTCTCTGTATCATCTTGTTGTATGGGAGCCATCTTGGATTTGATAATATTTCTAGCCTCTTAAATACTTGAATGTAGATAAAATCGGTCCTCTGACTTGATTTGCATTAATTAGAATACATGTTCAAGTTCTGTGTTACAGTAGTGCTTCTGTAAAAGTTTATTTGTTAGTTTAAGAGATTTGGGAATACATTCTGAAATCTTTTTTTAAGCATGCCTGACCTCTTTCGTAGGTTGGACCATATGAAATTGACAATATTTAGCCATATTTAACCTGAAATAACCTGCCAGTGCAGGAGATGCTGGAGACGCGGTTTTGATCCCTGGGTCAGGAAGATCTGTTGGAGGAGCACATGACAACCCACTCCAGTATTCTTGCTGCGAAAATCTCACAGACAGAGGAGCCGGGTGGACTACAGTCCATGGGGTCATAAAGTCAGATGCGACTGAGCGACTGAACACACACAAATACACACAACCTGAAAAAAGATGATTTCACACGGTTCAATCTAGTGGAAAGCACTTGGAAGGACCGTATGTGATAGTTCTGTCTCCAGTTACCACTATTCACCTGGAAAAAAAAAAAAAAAAAGCAATGATCACGTTACTTTGTCAGGACAAAAATACATCATTAGTGTCAATGACTCTTGCAATGTCTATCTCTGAGAATGCTCTCTTGATATATACACAACTTTGGAAGAATTAACAACATGAGCAATGTCTTGATTCGCTGTGTATGTAGGTTATGATCACTTTGGGGATAATATATATTTAAACTGTGCAGATGGGAAATTCTGAAGTTTGTATCTTACAAAGCAAATAGCACAACTATCTCTATATTCACATTTTTCAGCTTTGTTTCACAGAGTACATTTTTGAGGATATAATTTAGACTCACAGTTTTGTTCATAATGGCTCTGTGAGGGATAAGGTACTATTTATTTTCTGCCTCTTTCTTCTTATTCCCAAATTATTAGTCAGAAAGACAGATAATTATAAGGTGAAGATGAACAACCTAATTCTTGTCCCTGAATCCCACCCCCACCTTCTCTTTCTCTCTCTTTCTCTTCCGCTCTTGATCTCTCTCTCTCTTTGCAATATTTGTGTTTCTTGGGTGAGTTCAGTTATCACAGAACAAATAGTAACACTATTTTGCTTGCTGCATTTGCCACCATATTTTTTTGCACAGGAGTTTCTCTTAAGTGGGCAACTTTCCCCTGCCCCATTTGAGGGAATATTGGAGCCTATAAAAGTAACAACCTTTACATTTTGTATACCCTCTTTACATTCATGTCTAACCTGAGAATAGTAAAATAAATGAGTGTCAACAGGGAAAAGAAGGTCAAACTTGCAAAACTCTAAGGACTCAGAAGAGAGAAATTTATGATTGTTCTTTTGAAAGCAACACTGTATCTTTTCCTTTCCTGTTCAGTTCATGTCATCTTAATCTTCAGAGTTCTGCATTTTTCTGAGATGCAGTGAGTTAGAAGAGCAGAAGCATATTGAGTCTCTAGTAGACAGTAATTCTGAATTTTTTTTTTTTAATGCAGAACACCCCACCTGTCTCTTCATTCCAGGAAGAGGGAACCACTTTCTAGTTTGGTGTCCTGAGATCTTTGATCACATTGAGTTTTGGCTATTTTTTATGGAATTGAGATATTATAAGAGTGCATTGTGGTGGAATAATAAAGAATCCAGAAGCAGTAGAAGCAAATGGTGCAACTTCTCCAAACCTTGATGGGTTTTCTGTGTCACTGCTGAGAAAACTCTCAATAATGTAGGTAAGACGTAGTAGGGGACAACTCATAAGCTTGGGATTCAGCAGAGATGTTGGTTATACCCTTGGTTCTGCCATAAGGGAAGATACTCAAAAGATCTATATGGGACAACAAAGATATAATACTCACATGCGGTGATCAGCTGGGTGGCAGATGCCATGGCTAAGTCACCCTATAGTTCAGTGAGCAATTCTTATTTCCTGTGCAAAGATCTTCATTTCACTTGGCTTTTTCCCTCATCTGTTAAACAATTGGAACCACTATCAGTGCTATAGAAACTTTCTTTGAATTGCACAAAAAGTCTCCTAATATGAAAAAGATGAAAAACCTGAGAGGCCCCTCTCTCAAATGAGGATAAGAGACTTGAACTCTCACTTCCCACACCCCTACTCCCTCTTCTAAGATACTAGCTGCCTGAGGCTGCTCCATGCAGTACAATATAAAGACCACTCTTGGCTTCCGGTTCAATATGACAGAATAGAAGGACGTGTGGTTGTCTCCTCCTGTGAGAGCACCAAAATTGTGACCAGCTGTTGAACAACCAACAACAAGAAGACACTGGAACCCACCAAAAAAAGATACCCCCACATCCAGAGACAAAGAAGAAGTGTCCGCAAGATGATAGATGGGGTGCAATCACGATAAAATCAAATCTCATACCTACCAGGTGGGTGACCCACAGACTGAAGAACAATAATACCAAAGAAGTTCTCACACTGTTCTGAAAGTTCTGAACACCATGTCAGGCTTCCAAGCCTGGAGATGTGACAAAGAGACTGGGAATCTCCAGGGAATCTGGTGCTAAGGGCCAGCAGGATTTGATTTCAGGGCTTCCAGAGGACTGGGGGAAACAGAGACTCTAGTCTTGGAGGGCACACGCGGAGGAGAGGAGCAGTGACCCCATTGGAATGGATTGGTTTCACCCATGAAGAAATAGTTTTGAAATTATCTGAGTGCTTGGAAATTTTGTATTTTACAAAAAGCATTACACCTTTGAAACTTGTAAACTTAATGTTTGTAGGGTTCCCTATGTTTGAGGCACATGCTCAAATTATATTTGTATAATGGAGACTTGGGGAGGTGCCATAGATGTGTTGTGGGTGCACAGAGGGTAGCATCCAGTCCCTCCTCTACTATAGCTCTTTAAAAGTCATCTTAAATGTCCACATTTGTTAAGCAAGTCAGCATTGTTCAGAGAGTAAATTGGAAATAGTTTCTTAAGGTTGGAAGAATGGAATTTATTTAATGTCTTCATTATGAACACCTGAGTATCAATGTTCCTCAAGCCTTTCAATCTGAGTTTCTTCCGATGAGCTTTGCAGTTCCATACAGATGACCATAACATGTGGAAGATAGGTTGTAAATGATCCTTCCCTGTAGGTACAGGTGGCATTCTTTCCAGTAATTGTGAGCATGTGTTTTTTTCAAAGTGATCGGTCTCTCTCACTCTCTTTTTTTTTTTTTTTGGTCCTTCTCTTGTGTGACATCTTTATAATCCTGAAGGTGAGGACAGAATTTTCAGCCTTTTGGGTATTTACACACACGGTGACATTAGTGTCTGGCATTAGTTATAAGCTCAGTATTTTAACTTTGAGAATATATGATCAAGAATTTAGGATAAACTTCTTTGACTATTATTCTATAATTTTAGAATACCGTTCTCAAAATTTTCAGTCAGCTTGCCTGTCTGTACTTCAACTGTCAATCAATATGATCTGAAAAATAGTCTAAATGTATTCAGCAAGTTTACAATGCTATGCTAAGCAAAGTTAAATAAGATTCTTTACTGCAGAAATTTTAAGAAAATTTTTTTAAAGCTAAAGTATGTCCTCCAGTTCTAAGAGGAAAGTTTATTTGTAGCATTTTTGCAAACTGTTTTGATTATAAAGTACTGCTTTTCTTCTAGGATATCTTACGGCGTTAGTATTCTAAAAAACATACTTGTAACATATTGGGCTAATCATTTTTGAGGAAGAATCATTTTAGGACCCCAGCAGCTCTTAATTTATCCCAGTCTCATTTCACTGAAGTAGAAACAGAAAAATGGAATCAGGGAGAGGTCTGTTTTGTAATTTTTCTGCTGGAAGAGTGAAAGGTAGAAGGAATATCCTAGCAGGAATTCACAGTGAGAAAATTATTTCCGTGTTGAATTTTTGTATCTTCTGGGGGAAAACATCTCTGTGCAGGGTTTCCGATTGTAAGTGCAGAATGACTAGAATAGATTTAATTTTTCATTTGAAGGGGGAGCAGTCTGTGTTTTAAGGAACACCAGTTTTCTACATGATGTTAAATATTAATGACCAACTGCAGCTCCTCTCTTTAATGTGCTTTGCTTCAGTGCTTGGCCAAGTCAGGAAGATGAAGACCCCTTTGGGACGGGATATCGAATGTAATTGGCTCTGCAATTTTGGTGGTAAACATGATAATACATTAGAAGGTATAATGAATATGTATGGAAGTACCCAGGATCCTCAGGACACTTTGTCCCCGCTTTACATTCTCTTAAGAAAAATGTGTATGGGCTATAACCATCAGAGGGACTTTAAACTCTCTCACATTTCTTCATTAAATGTTTCCATTTAAATGTTTATTTAACTAGTCTGTTTCACAGATGCCTTTTGGAAATACACAGCTACTCCAGAGTCTTTCAGGTAGCTCTTTTTTGTTTTTTAATCTGGAGTACAGAATCCTGTGTGACTCTGCTTCAGTAGATTCTAGTGCAGAGATTCTGAATGAGGTCAAAGAAATCTACAGGGAGCAGATCATGTAGGAACTTCTACACTACGCTTTGTTAAAGAATTTAGAATTAAAAACAGTTGTAATGACAAGGCCACTGGTTGGTTGAAGGAGGGAAGTTGGTTCTGTTGGGCTTGATTCTTAAAGTAGCATTCTTTTTTCTGTATTGAAAATGGGCTATGGGGGAGTAAAAGATGAAACCAGGAAGTGAGTTAAGAGGCAACTGCAGTAACTGTCAAGTACTGGGCATTACTGATGTTATATTTCCCCTCCTAACTTTGATCACTATAATGCCATAAGAGCAAGGTTTCTATTTTATTAATCTCTGCATATCCAGCAACTAGCATATCACAGAGACTAGAACAGAACCAATTGCCTTCAAATTTCTTTTTAAAAAATACAGTAAAAGATGCACAGAGACAAAGATCATTATTTCTCACCTCTCCTATCTTCTTTCATTTTTACCTTCCTGATTCAGAGATTAGTTTGTGTTATGCACTGTTTTAAGTCTAAGAGTTTGGTTGTTATTAAAATAGCAAATTTCCTTCTTGGGTTCCAAAGCTTTAATGATTAAAAAAAAAAAAAAAACAAAGAAGAGCTAGGACCAAGTACAACTCTCAGTTCAGCCCTATTTGCACAGAAACTGGGCTCCTTTCTTTAGAATCTTTACTATAAATATTACCCAATAGTCTCTATTTTGTGGAAGAAATTCTATTTCTTGGTCCAGAGAAAGATTGGGGTTGAGAGTAGTGATTCTTCATTTAAGTTTCTACAGAACTTTCAATGCAACAGTTACCAGAAGCAGCAGTTGATTGTATTTAAATTATTCTCCCCACCCACTTCACTTGCTCTTAATTTACAAATACCTATTTTAATTTGCAATTGAGCAAGTTCAAATAACCACCTATTTATTTTGGATTAAATATCCAATATCGATTGAGTGATTTTTATTCATTGTAGTTTAATGTGAAAACATGGAAATTTAAGACATGCTCCTAGCCTTTAACTGAGGAGCTAAAACTAAATTGAGTTCATATTTGTACTGCAGACTTCTTTGAATATCAATAAATGTGTTTGTTTTATTTGTGTTGGTTAAAAATTATCAGTGTGAGTTGGTGGAATTTGAGAAGAAAGGAAACTCACTGGTGAGAGGAGGAATCTAAATAGAAAAGCTTCACAGAAAGATTTCCCAAGCTGAATTGTTTCTGGAAGAATCACTGGGACCTAGAAGGGTCAGAAACATGTGGACGCATTCTCTCGACAGAAGAGAACTTTGTGAGCTAAGGATTGGTGGGAAAATGATAATGAGTTTCTCAAAGCTGGCCCCAAAGGCATTTGTTGCATATTTGATGAACATAGTTTGTTTCCTCGTTTAATAGAAAACTCTAGAAACAGAGAATATCAATTAAACCTGATAAAACTTCAGAAGTCACTATGTGCCCTGAATAGTAGACATGGCTACATCTTGTTTCACTACAGAGTAAAGTGCAGGCAGGCACTTCAAAATTTATTTTCTAAATGGTTTTGAATAATAGTTAACTCATTTTCCCTAGGTACAGCTTCTTTCCTGGGACATCTGTTCATGCCATAAAAACACCATAATCCATCACAACACATGAAAAATAATATGCAGTTTTATTAGCATTCCCTATGTAAGTAAACTTAAGACAGTATTCAGACTTCATTGTAAATATTCCCTTTGGAAAGGTCTGTTTCTTTTCTGGGCTAGGCCAGTAAAGCTTTCTTGAAACATAAGACTCAGCATGTTTGAAGACTCTTCACTTCCTGTTTAACCTACCTTTAGGAAGAAAAGTTGTTGGTTACTGCTCTAAGTATATTTGAATTATATCTAAAATTATCTTGTTTTCCTTGAAATTTTATTATTTCCACATGTATGTAGGGCCAAAAAAATGTTGAAACAGTAATTTTGCTAAAGGAGGACATTTTCCAAGCACTGTATTTTTTCCTCTTTAGTTATCCCTGTTTATTCCATCTATGTAAGAATCAGGTGAATTACAACTCATCTCTCAGTTATCAGGTGACTTGATACAGAGATGTTGGTAGTCATTAAGCATAAGTTCACATATATTTGGGTTTCTCAGTGGTATCATAAGCTGAACTGTGGGCCCCAAGAGATATGTCTGAATTCCAACCCAGGAATCTGTCAGTGTGACCATATTTAGAAAAATGGTCATTAGAGATGCAGTTAAGTGAAGGATCTTGTGATGAGAATGTCTTAGATTAATTTAGTGGGTCCTAAAGCCAATGACAAGTATTATGAGAAGAAGAGACACAGATGCAGAGGGAAAAAGCCATTTGAAAATGGACACAGAGATGAGATTTATGTTGCCTGCAGCTCAAGGAATGCCTGGAGATACTGGAAGCTGGAAGAGGCAAGGAAGTGTTCTTTCCTACTGCTTTCAAAAGGTATTCAACCCTGAAGACACTTTGATTTGGACTCTTTGTCTCCAGAACTAGGAGAGAATAAATGTCTGTTATTTTAAGCCACTAAATCTGTGGTGATTAGTTATGGTAGGCTAGGAAACAAATGCAATGGAGAGACTACTTCTTTATAATCAAATAAACTGTAAAAAAGCTTTTGAGCCAAACTTTTAATTGGAGGTCATCTGTAACTGGTCCTAGGAAGAGGTTAGAAAGACTGTGTAGGGAGCAGAGGATCAAAACTTAGTGATTACTGGAGAGAACATCTTTGCATATCTAAATTTGGTATATTTAGTGCCTCCACATGGTTAATAGCATTAATAGACCTAGGAATACTGGAGTGGGTAGCCATTCCCTTCTCCAGGAGATCTTCCCAACCCAGGGATCAAACCCAGGTCTCCTGCATTACAGGCAGATTCTTTACCAGCTGAGCCACCAGGGAAGCCCCTTTAACTAACATAGCTAATGAAGAATAGCATTATAGACCTAATAGCAGAATAGACCTCATCTGAAGTAAAATATTCTATGATGGTAATAACAAAGTGTGTAGATATATAATAAAAAAACTATTAATATTTAAAGTAGCTTTGTCATTCATATATCCTGGAGTCAGTAGTAATGGAGGATTAATACTATCATTGGGATGAATGGTGGTGGTTATGCAGAATGGTTATAGAGACACAACAGGTAACATTTATTGAGATTCAAGAGTAGTCATTTGATTTACTGGTCTGTGTTCTCTGAAAAATAAAAGGAGGATACAAAGCTTCAGTGAACCTTCTCTTTCATTGGGGATGTGCCTCTTTCAGGAAAACCAGGCATTGGTGAGCATGAAAAAATTAGATCAAGATGATTGTCCAAAACTTAGATAATAAAAACATAACACCATATCACTTCTGGATTCTCACCAAGCAGATTATCAACGTGCCTTTTATTCTGGAATGTTTTAAATTAAAACTTGAATTACTCGATCAAAGCAAAAGATGAGACGGCTGTACTTCTCTGGGAAATATCTATGCTAAGAAAATATATTTAGATTATGGCCCCAATCTTCATGTATGGTATGTTTTATCTAGAAACTATGCTGAAGAGCTTTCTAGAAGATAAATTTTATTTTTCCATTGGAATAATGTTATAATTGGGATTTGCATTCTAAAAGGCCTTGTTCTTGCTGTTTTTCTTTTAAACACAGAATGATAAATCACTTTATCTTTAAATTCTGGATTAGCTTTCATTGAAATAGTTTGCCACTATTGTCTCTAGTAAAGATAGTGGTAGCAGTAATGGTGGTAATGAAAGTAGTAAAGTCATAATAAAATTGAGATTAATATTTTACAGTTCGGGTTAAGCAGTTGACTAGAACTGCGTTACCAAATATTCTCCACTATTTTGTGACGTAGATGTGCTACTGTACTACTATTCCTATTTTACAGATGAGGCCGGTCTTTCAAGGTCATACAGCTGACCAATGCTGGATCAAAGGATTGAAATATTATTTTTTATTAAGTTCATATTCTCAAGAGTTCAGAAATAGACTCATACAGTACAACAATTTGATTTTCAAGAAAAGCAACAAATTAATGCAATGAGGAAAGAATTTTTTTCATCAAATTATGCTGGACCACCTGAATATTTGTAAGGTGGAAAATAATCAACATTAACCCATACCTCACTTCATATATGGACAGAAATTTTAAAGGAATCATATACCTAACAGAAAATTTAAAACCATAAAGATTCTAGAAGACAACATAAAAGATAATCTTTATAGCCTTCAGACAGGCAAAGCTTTTATAATTAGGATGTAAAAAGCACAGGCATAAGAGAAAAAAATAATAAACTTTCAAAATGAAAATGTTCCGTTTATCAAAGGCAGTATTAAGAAAATGAACAACCAAATCAGACTGAAAGAAAATATTTTCAATACGTGCTTCTATAAAAGATTATATCCAGGAGTAACCTGGTTGCATAGTGGTTAGAATGTGGCACTTTTTCTGCCATGTGCTAAGTCATGTCCGACTCTTTGAGACCCCATGAACTGTAGCCCGTTAGGCTCCTCTATCTGTGGGATTTTCCAGACAAGAATGCTGGAGCGGGTTGCCATTTCCTTCTCCAGAGGATCTTCCTGGGTCAGGGATTGAACCTGCATCTCTTATGTCTCCTGCATTGACAAGTGGATTCTTTACCACTAGTGCCACCGGGGAAGTCCTTCCCTGTTGTTGCCTGGGTTCCATTCCTGATCTGGGATCTGAGATCCTGCAAGCCTCCCAGAGTGGTGGAAAAAAAAAAAAAAGACTATATCCAGAATACCTTTTTAAAACCTCATGCAAGTTAATAATAAAAAATACAACCCAATTTTTTAAAAATATATGCAAAAACTTGAATAAACATTTATTAAAGAAGAGATTGGAACAGTCATTAAACTCAGTAAAATGCATTCTGCATCATTAGTCATTAGAACAATACTACTACACAAAGAAATGCCATTTCACACTCACTAGAAGATATAAAAAACACTGGCAAAATCAAATTCTGGCAAAAATATGGAAAACAGTAACACAAATTACAAGTGGAAATGAAAAATATACACTGACTTTGTTAATCCTTTGCTGATGTCTATAAAGATATTTATATCTACCACAGCAGTTCTCAAAGTATGATCTGATGACCCTGAATACATATTGTTTAATTTTGTTATGTGAAGTTCAGTGTCAGGCAGATCTAATCTATGATGCTAGGAGTCGAGAGAGTGGTCACCTCTGTATTTTGGAAGATTTGTTTTTTAAAGAGGGAAGAGGAGATTTTCTGGCATTTATCTAAGATAAAATAAAAAGGAATATTATAGGTATTTACTGTAGGCTTTTATTAATTCTGTATGTGGCGCTTCTTCGTAAGTTTGATAACTGAGAATTTGATGTGATTTTTAACATGGGATACTTTTTTTTTTAACATGGGATACTTTTAAGAAAAGTGCTTAAGAAATGAAAATGCCCTTAATTCATGCTAATAAGGATGAAAGGAGGCATGATCCTGGACCTCGTGGAACTTCCATTATTCTGAGAAAAAATAGTATTCATTAAAAGACTGTAATTTGGGGAAGATTATGAAAGAAACATCAAGTTCTGGGAAAGTACAGAGCCTCACCCAGAAAATGGACATAAGGAGAGATGTCCTTTTATGCACTTAGCTCAAATGAGTTTCTGATGACCGGCAATGATCCACGGTGAGCTAGATAACCTGCCTCTCATTTTTTAGCTATTTTTCACATTCAAAAGTATTTACTGCATATTTTAAATTCTCTTCCAAAGAGCCAGGTCATTCTCAGTTCACCAAAGAGAGCTGTCATTTTCTCTGGTATATGTGCTGATACTTTAGTAGCACCTTCACCTAACATATTATTACAATCACACTTTCACACCTAGCCTGCCTTCAGTCCTTGTTGCAAGATAACACCGGCACCTTCACATACAGGTAAAGCTTCTGCTTTTACCTCTTTTACAGATCTTTTTTATGTCTATCTTGCCATTTATTTCTTCTCTGAAAAAAGTGCTTCTAAGATAGCTGCTGAAACTGGAGTGGTTAATGGTGAGTAGACCCAACCATAACTTCAGAGTTACTGGCTTACTTTTATTTCTTCTGGAAACTTCGACCATAATGAGCAAGAACATCAAGTATAGACTCAAAAAAGTCTCAGAATTGAAATAGCATGCAGATTCCATTCAAAAGTGGGCTTCGCTTGTAGCTCAGTCAGTAAAGAAATCTGCCTGCGGTGCAGGAGACCCAGGTTTGATTCCTGGGTCGGGAAGATCCCCTGGAGAAGAAAATGGCAACCCACTTCAGTATTCTTGCCTGGAGAAACCCACAGACAGTGGAGCCTGGCAAGCTACAGCCCATGGGGTTGCAAGAGTCGGACACAACTTAGCGACTAAACCACCATCCATTCAAAAGTATTGGCTAACATTTACTGAGTTTGTGCTGTCTATGAGGGACTCTCCTTAAAAATGTCTAGAAATTTTCTCATTTGATTTCCACAACAATATTATGAGCTCCTCTCTACTGTCATTTTATTGTCCAAAGGAGGAAACCAAAATGTACAGGTAGTAACTATTACTAATAACTAGTTGAGGAATATTTGATCCTGGGTCTCTAACTTTGGATTAATACTCTTAAGACAAAACTACTGTAGCCCAATCCTTCCTTTATCTAAGTTAACCCTCTCTTTTAAAAATTTACAAAATTTTTACCAAATTTTGCAAATTCAAGCAAGAGGCCTTAAGCAGAAAGTCCCCTAACCAAAATTAACACTAGAAGCCAAATGTGACGTTTGTTTGAGATCTTCTTATTTGTGACCAAGGGTTTGGAAATTCAGAGTAGGTCTTATGCCCTGTGTATTTCTGTGTTAATCATTTACCCAGTTTGTGCAAAAATGCCACAAAAAGAAAACAAAAAAAAGGAATATTGAACTATAGAATTAAATTTGTTAATTTATCTAGTCTTATGATTTCATCAAGAATAGGGTCAATTCTTTATGTAAAATCGATATAAAAGTGGAAATTTATAAAAATCAGAATCCCTGTTTTGCCTCTAATAATTTATTTGTGTACGATTGGGAATTTTAGTGCTTTTGTCCTCAATTTTCCCTTTCTGTGAAAAAAAAATGAACAAAAATTATTCCATGGAATTATTATGATAATTAAACAGAATAATGTAGCCCATAAAAAGTGTTAGTTACATTTAAATTACATTTCCCTTGTACATATCTCCTTTCTTTATAACAAGTATTTAGGGAATATTTCCTGAAGTTATGGTGCCATTATATATTTAGTCTTCCACCAGAATTTTTTTTTATCCTAAGCTTCAGTTTTTTGTTTTTTGTTTTCCTCAGTTAAAGCCCATCTGTTTGAACTTCACTGAGACTGGAGTCCAGCAGGTTACTTTTTTGGAGCTATTACTCAATAAACAGGAAATGCCCTGCATCATTAGATACACTCTGATGCTGTCTGTGGAATTAACTGAGTTATATATTTTGTACTCAGAGTCTGTAGGGAAGAGAGTCAAGCCTACTCTAGTAAAAATGGCCATCACTATAGGTGCAAACTGCATTTGTGTGGCTCAAACTATTATGAACATTTGTGGTTTAAAACATAACTTGCATGCAATTTTTTATTTGCTGTGGTGGAAAGATGGAGAGAGAGGGTTTTAATAAGAGTTTGGGGTCATCGCAGTATTTTATTATCTCAACTCCTAATCTCTTTGATATTGAACTAGGCCAAAGGAGCTGAAAAAAAGAATTCTTGTTAGATGGAGAAAACTGCTTTTTACTGTTTGGTTTCTAGCTTCTAAAAGATTCTGGTGCATTGATGCAAGAAATTGCAAAACAATCTTTGCATTTCATTTGGCCTCTTTCCTGGTATAGACAGTCATGGGCAATTTTTATTAAACGTTATATGAGATGGATGTCTTCAGGGATATAGCTGATATATATGGCACTTGTCCCAAAGGGAAGGAATTTATTGAATAATGAACTGTGCTTTCTTGTGAATTTTTCTAATCTCATGATTTATTCAAGAACATGGCTATGTCTTTATGTAGAATCTTGGTAAGAGTAAAGACTTATAAAAGCCCAAGTAAGAATCTGTTTTCTGCACCTAATATTTTGCCTGTGTAAGGTTAAGCAAAATCAATGAAATAGAGATTAATGAAGTGATTGCTATCCATTTCCTATGCTTGATAACTTTGAGAATCAAATATTTACATAAGGTAGATATCTTTGCCATTTTAAAACATTCTGTCTCATTTTAAACATATTAATCTATCAAAATTTTGATACCAGCCACAATTCATTCAGCATGTGCCACGGACACCTTTAATTGGATGTTATTTGCTTTTATTCTAGTAACAAACTTTGGTAGGGGTATTGCTGTCTCAGTTTTACAGATGAAGAATCTGACTCTAGGAAATTTGATGTTAAGCAATGTGCCTGAAGTCAATAGTTAGTTTTTAAGTGAGTGAGTGAAGTCACTCAATCGTGTCCGATTCTTTGTGACCCTGTGGACTACAGCCCACCAGGCTCCTCCCTCCATGGGATTCTCCAGGCAAGAATACTGGAGTGGGTTGCCATTTCCTTCACCAGGGGATCTTCCCGACCCAGGGATCGAACCTGGGTCTCCCGCATTGCGGGCAGACACTTTAACCTCTGAGCCACCAGGGAAGCCCAGTTAGTTTTTAAAGGAGACGGAATTCAAATCCAGATCCATCTTTTTATGCAAGCTTTTTTCCCCCCTATTTTGTGTTCTCAGTGCTTTGTATAATGTCAAGAACTTAGATGGTACTCAGTTCGGTTTTATTTGCCCTTTAAGATGTAATTTTAATTCTGTCTGAGACTCACTTTGGATCATCTATATTGTTCTTCTGATGCTTTGTGTATTCATATTCTTTCTCTTTGTTGTGTCTCAGTTTCTTTTCTCCAATCTATACCTCTGTGCCTCTCTGTTTAATGTGACTACTGCATTGGATTATTATAAAGATTCAAGAAAATGATGTTTGTTAAAGGTCTACAGTAAATGTCATGATCAGTAAATGCTAGAAATCTTCTTTCTGTCTTTGATTTGGGGCCAAGACCTTCTTGGGCAGCTCTGCAGTTTTGAATGCCTGGATGAGCCGTGACAAGGTCACAGGACAGGAGACCTGAGATGGAATGAGTAGAATAATTCCCACTGTCTTAAATTGATAGGTCCTTCACATTTCTTTCCACTGTTAATTATCTCTTGTTTAGTCCTCGGCTATCTGCATGTTCTTAAGAGTGAATGGAAACTAATGATAGACAACCAGTATAGAAATTCCCAAGAATGCCAAATGCTCACACTTGCTTGTTAATCCACTGGCAAAGATAACTTGCTGGGTTTTTTTGTTTTTCCTACTATATTTAGTTTTTTGATCATAGTTCTTGAAGACTGATTCCTCCCCGCCCCACCCCCCCCGAATGTCCTGAGGAGAGTGAATTTGAAGGAAGAGATTTTTCAGACATACTTATTTAAAGATAATTGTGTTCTTAAAACCTGTGCAAAAAATTAACATTTTATTTTGATAAACTGATACATATTTTGGTCATACTAGATTATCTTCTGTAAAAGAACAAAAGCTACAATTCACAATGAAGCATCTGCTACGGTAAACCCTTTAGAACTGATTAATTTCCCTCCTTTCTGTGAATTCTGTTTTGCGCTTTGGGTTTGCTTCAGGAAAGGCTACCTCTGTACTACACGACACAGTCAGGTCTGCATGAGATACAAGGGCTCAGTGGCAAAGCCTGTGGGATTCCAGATAGGAAAATACAGTCAATGGGGATAAAAACTAACTAAATTCATTCCATAAAGAAATAGATCTAAAAAAGAAAAAATAGATCTAAAATTTCATTTTGGTATGCCCGGCCACTCATTTCTACTGTTAGAGTATTTGCAAGAAGATAGACACTATGTGAGATTGTAGCTGTGAATGCCATGCCCCCTCTCCTCCAGGGATCATGGATCATGGTTCAGTGACTGAGACATACTCACGCAGCATATAGATAAAGGAAGGGCTTCCCTGGTGGCTCAGCTGGTAAAGAATCCACCTGCAATGTGGGAGACCTGGGTTCAATCCCTAGGTTAGGAAGATCCCCTAGAGAAGGGAATGGCTACCCACTCCAGTATGCTGGCCTGGAGAATTCCGTGGACTGTACAGTCCGTGGAGTCGCAAAGAGTTGGACACGACTGAGCGACTTTCACAAACACACACACGCAACATAAAATACAATATCAAAAAGAAGTTTGGGGAAGGGAAACAAAGTTCAGGTGGAGAACAGGAGAGAGGGATTGTAATCAATCTGAAGGAAGTGTTGTTCCCTTATTTCATCTGTTAAACAATCAAACACTTAATGAAGCCTTATCATGAATCAAGCACTGTTGTAGGCACAGGGTATGTGGATAGAGGGGGTAATACATGATAGGTACCAAATTTGTAATTGTCAAGTGCATGAGTGATTAAATAAACAAGTAAATACAAAATCTCTGCCCTAACGAATCTTGCATCTATGGAGGAATCACAATAAATAAGAATAAAATATAAAAAACAATTAAAGGCAGAGATCAATGTTATAAAGAAACATAAAGTTTACTAAGAAATTAGGAACCAAAGATGTAGTAATTTGACATCTTTTTATTTATGTGTTTGTATATTTGGCCGTGTGAGTTCCTGGTCGCATCATGCATGATCTTCTGTTGCGGTGCATGGACTCTCTGGCTGCGGGGTGTAGGCTCAGTAGTTGAGTGTGGACTCAGTAACTGACTGAGGTGCATGTGGATCTTAGTTCCCCAATCAGGGATCAGTCAAACGCATCCCCTGTATTGCACGGTGGATTTCTAACCACTGAACCACCAGAGAAGCCCCAGACATCTTTAACAGAGTTTTAGAGATTCATAAGTTTTCAACCTGTACTTGAAAGTTAGGTGACATTTTGGCAGGTAGAAAGGAAGGTTGGATTTCTCTCAAGCGCTACTTGTATACACTCTGCACCTTCACTGCTCTGGGGCCTTTTGTTTACTGGCATGCCTTTATCAATGGAAAGGAGTCCATTAGAGTAGAGGCCATACCTGATGGATCTTTATATCCCAGTCACTTTGCTTAACATGATTTAAGTTCTAATAAATGTTTGTGGAGTTAAATACTCCACATGTAAGTAATGGAGTAAAATACCGAGATGCTTGCGGGTGCATTTAGAGATTTTAAATAGATTGATGTGATTGGTTTGTGTTTAGAGGTGATACCGGATAGTCAATAGTCTATTGAAGGGAGTTACATTGGATCCAGGAACAAGACAGACAGCCTGAAACTCAGGCTGAGGAATTTGAGTGGAGAATCAGTGAGTAAGATCTTCGAAGGAAGAAACTTCTAGTTCTATCACTGGACTCAGTGAGTCCCAGAGCATCTAACACATGTTAGGTACTGACACATCGTGTGCTGGATGAGCCAGTTAGTCATCAATTTTATAAGATTTGACAATTGTTTGAAAGTGGGGAGTGAAGGAGAAACAAACATCTAAAATAGGTCAAAGCTTTCAACTGGGAAGAAATGCGAGAATGATAAAGCACGAAGTACATTCCAACTGTTGTCAGGGAGGATGTTAAAATCTCTCTGACACTGGAAGTTCAAAGTTTTAAACTTCTAGGCAAAATCAGCAAAGTATGACTTTTGTAACACAGAGGCGTTTGCACTATGCAAATGGGTGAGTAAAGTAGTAGGAGTTTGAAGAACGGTCAAGGTTCTAGAGGCTTCCTTGCTATTCTTGTCCCTCCCTGCCTAAGATAACTCCCCAGCTGGACCTCCAGACTCTGTTTCTTTAGACCTTAAATGATCTGAAAGGGGGAAATTCCAGATGAGGGGAAGAAGCGGGGGATCAAATGTGTGAAGTGTTCTAAAAAACAAGCCTCTGAGAGGATTATAGTTGAAATATCAAAGTGAGAGTGTCCAACTAAGAGTAATGCACTTTTCCCCAGAAATATTGTTCCCTCTTACTTATTTGCCTAGATTGACAAATGAAACCAACATGTCTAATTGGCATTTGCAACCAACTGTATGATGCCAACCAAAGAAAAGCAGATTAATGTTGATCTGTAAAAACAAATTAGACTGCAGAGTACAACATGTAAATAGCTGCCTTTTATTTCTCATTCTGTGAGGAGTGGTTTTAATTTGCCACAAAAGCATTGTGGACTAAAAGGCCTTTTTCAGCTCACTTGCTTGAATGCCACTAATAGACAGGGTAAAGCTGCTAAAAACAGCCAGCTGGTACACAGGCATTTTAAGAGAAGGGGCCCTTGTGAACATTTCCACCATCCTGAGCTTTGGTTGTTGTTCAGGTGCTCAGTCGTGTCTGACTCTTTGCGACCCCATGAACTACAGCTTGCTAGGCTTCCCTGTCCTTCACCATCTCCTGGAGCTTGTTCAAACTTATGTCTGTTGAGTCGGTGATGCCATCCAATCATCTCGTCCTCTGTGGTCCCCTTCTCCTGCCTTCAATCTTTCCCAGCATCAGGGTCTTTTCTAAAGAGTTATTGTTAAAGTATAGCTATTATTGCTTGTCCAGTACTGAAACTTGATCCAGATGAAGTGTACCTTAATAATATTTCTTAGGACATGGAAATGTATAGAGGAGAATGCCCCATCATTATTAAAGCTTTATCATTGATCTTTTAATGATTTTACTGATATTTTAATTCATTCTAGATTAAAGTATTATAAGGCTCTACATTTAAGGGAGAGAAAGTTCTAGACCTCTTAAGTATTCTACTAAAAAATTGATTTTGGTCAGTACTTTTAAGAAGTAGAAGTCATACTAAGAATCATCACTTATACAGTATTTAGAAAAATGTCATTTTCTTTCAGTATAAAGAAGCATTCTCATTTGCTTAGCTTGGCCTTTTCCTATCAAAATGGTATATTTTAATCTGCAGTTCTTTGGAATAGGTTGTCTTTTCAAAGATGGTTTCTCCTTCACAAAGAGAATAAGACATTAACATGGTTTCATTCCCTGGGGTGGGAAATGGCAACCCACTCTAGTATTCTTGCTTGGAAAATCCCATGGACAGAGGAGCCTGGTGGACTGCAGTCCACGGGGCCTCAAAATGTTAGACCTGCCTGAGCCACTGAGCACATGGTTTTATTAAGGAAACCTGAGTTTACTTTCATTTTTCTTTCTCCTGAATTCAGAAACTTTTATAAGAAACTCTTGCTTGGTTGGAATCAAATAGCGTTTCTTCAGTTCAGTTCAGTCGCTCAGTCATGTCCGACTCTTTGGGACCCCATGAACTGCAGAACGCCATGCCTCCCTGTCCATCACCAACTGCCGGAGTCTACCCAACTACAGAGTTTCATCAGTTCTCTGGAAATAGCACTGCAATCCTCAGGGCTCACGCTGAGCTTCAACTTTCCTTTCTTTCCTTTCCCTGTCCTGTTGCTGCTCCATCAAAATATCATCCTGCCCCCACCCGATAAAAAAAACAGAAATCTAGTTACTTTACGACTAAGAAATAAGAAAACTCATTTTTTTGTTTTCCATTTTACTTCTGCTTCCTATTTAGACCAAAGAAAAGAGAATCTTATAATTCCATTATTTGGAATTTAACCAGAAAATGGAACAGACTTTAAGAAGACACCTCATGACTAGTAATGATGTACTAATATTCTAATTTGTTTCTAGAATAAGGCAATCACAAACTCTGAGACTGAATATACTATAGAGTTAAGGACTCATGTAAATGATTGTACCAGTGAACCAACACTCAGCCCCACCTGACCCCTTGGAGTGAGTTGGCTGATTGATCTAACAGTGAAGCGCCTGGGACTGGACTCCCACATTTTTCACAGACATCGTGATTTATTTCCTTCAGTTTATAGGCAATGCTATGAGGCTCACAGGAAGAATGTTGAGTCATTCAACTGCTAAGAAGCAGATTTGGGATTTTTTATTCATGTTGCCTTATGTATTAGAAGAATCTCTAGTTGGGCTTGACAATATTTCGAGGATCAACTATAGCAATAGGCAAAACCCAAGTAGCTAATAGAACTCTGGACTAATGACAGAACCATCAGACATTGGAAGGTTTGACAAAAGTTAGAAGAGTTATTTTCAAAAGGAAGGCTGATGTTAATCATTGTGGGGAAAAAATACAACTAATGAAGTGAATTCTAATAGAATTTACTAGGAGTGTCATACATCTTTATAAAGGAAAATGTCATAAGCAAAAAAAAATAAAAATAAAAATCAGTATATTGTAGCCTGAAACATAGAAACACCCCAAGATGTATTTAGAGCTGAAGCTCTTGGGAGTTTCTATGCTCATGGCAGTTTTCCTTCCTGAAGAGTGTGTTGGTTTGACCAGTTGATATCACATAACTTAGAGAGTTAGTTAAGCACCCTAGAGCAGTAACACGTTGCATGTTACAGATTTGGTTTTTTGGTGGTGGTAGCTGGGCATTTTTGTGGAGAAAGTCACTTCCAAACAAGCCTCTATGATGCTAAAGTACTATGTAAAGTACTATACTAAAGTACACATACACAAAGTCCTGTGTACATAGACATATATATGTATATTATTAAAGTTTGCAGTATTTATAAATTATCTATGCAGTCCTCTGTCCATTTTTTTAATCAGTTTTTTTTTTTTGGATGTTAAGTTGTATGAGTTCTTTGTATATTTTGGATTTAACCCCTTCTCAGATAAATCATTGCTTCTCCCATGCAGTAGGTCACCTTTTCATTTTGTTGATAGTTTTCTTTGCTGTGCAAAAGCTTTTTAGTTTTATGTAGTCCCATTGGTTTATTTTCGCTTTTGTTTCCCTTGCCTAAGGAGACACATCTGAAAACATATTGCAAAGACCAATGTCAAAGAGTTTATTGCCTATGTTTTCCTCCAGTGAGTTTTATGGTTTTGGATCTCCTGTTTAAGTCTTTAATCCATTTAAATTTTGTTTTTGTATATAGTGTGAGAAAGTCATTAAAGTACTGCATTATTTAAGTTTGCAGTACTTACAAATTGACACTAATTCTAGCTGGTATATATTATAGTATTCTATACATTTATTAATTACTGCTGAAATTGCTATTCATCAAGATTAAAGAGGCTTACTGAATAACCAGTAACTTGAGGTTTAAATCCAAGTGCCTTATTTCAGATCACTTATTCTATTGAGTAAGTATTTATTAAGCTCCAACTGTGTGAAAGACACTGTTCTAAATCCTGGGGTTATGGCGGTGAATATGACAGACATGATCTCTGTTTGTGTGGATTTATAGTTCAGTGGGAGGTAGCAGACAACGAACTATTACTTGGAAGTGCAAGAGGTGATATATACTTTGAAAAAATGAAGCAGAGAGTGTCGTGGGGATGGGGACAAGTTTGGATAGAGTGGTGGTCAGAGAAGGTCTCTTTTAGGCATTATTTTTAGTAGATAATGAAAAAGAATGAATAGCTCTGCTAGTTCATACTGTGCCTGTGAGAAAAGTACCAAAGATACCCCTTCCTTGGTGGGACCCACCCCTGCAGTGGGATTGGTTTCTCAGCACCCCCTGTTTGGGCAAGATGTTATAGTACATCCCTTCTCAGCCCACTGCCTTCATGCAGCTGTCCCCGTTTCACAGCTATACATGCAAACCCTGGAAGCTAAGAAGAGAACCATGAGAAAATGCCAGGTAAAACTTCTCAGGCAGAGAATGAAAATATTGTGAGTTGGTAATAAAATTGGTATATTTCAAAAATAACAAGAGATCAACTATGTTTGGAGCAGAATAATTGAAGAGAAGAGAGGGATTATTTAATCTCAGTAAATTTAAGGAGAATCAGAGTTAAAATAGGAATGCTTTGACTGATTTTCTCTCATCTTTCCATGCATTAATTTAAGAATATTCATTCCATCTAAATAGATAGATTATGCTTTGTTGTTGCAAGTAGTATAAACCAAGTTTGGTCTCATTAGTCAATAGCGTTGAGTAAACTGTCCGAACTTTAGAAAGGATGTTTTTTGCTCATAGAATTAAGAGGCTGAAGAATCAGCTGTAAAGCAAGTAAAAACCAAGCTAATGCTGGAGAAGTAGGGAGAAAGAACTAAAGGAGGAAATGGTCTCATAACAGAAGTACTGTGTTTGGGGCTCAGGGCCTGAATCTAAAACGGACAAAATCTAGGAATTCCCCGGTGGCCCAGTGGTTGAGACTCTGTGTTCTCATGGCCGAGGGCCCGGCTTTGATCCCTGGTCTGGGAACTAGGATCCCATAAGCCATGGGATGTAGCCAAAAAAACAAAACAAGAACAAATACACACACACAAAATGGATGAAAACTCAATTCCAGACTTTTGTTTATTCTTTTTTTTCCTTCTGCTGAGGATTTCCTAACAGTAACACTCAGTAGATCCAGGTTGGTTTCTGAGCTTAGTCCTTTATCAAGTGTGGTGTTAAGCCCCTGACTACAATCCCAACAGGCTTTATTTAAGGAGGAATCATGCTGTCGATCAGAAGGAAATTGGATGTTGACTAGTTAAGTACCAGAAATACTTAGTATAATGTGACAAATAGAACACTAGGCATATAAGACACACTTATGCATATTTCACTTTTTCTGCCAAGAGAAGGCTGTTGATAAGTTCAGGGGCATTAACTAAGGATGCTTTGTTATTAATTTGGAAGAGATTGCAAGGAATAAGGAGTCATGGAGATTGACACAGTAAAATTAATATAAAGAAAAGGAGACATATTTGAAAACAGTCAAAATGTGAGGACTGATTTGAAGCGAACAGTAAGGAAACAAAGAGTCGGAGAAGTTTTGGTCATGGTTCTGTTCTGCAATTGGATGACTGGATGACATTAGCCAAAACCGGTACTGACGGAAGCAATATATTTGCAACAAGAAGAGAGAATAGAATAAGCATAGTCCTTCTCGACATGTACATTTGATGTCCATCTAGTTTTCCTCATGGATATGCCAATTAGGTAGCTAAAATTGTGTTCCGGAGCTCAGGAGGGCAATCTTAGCTTAGGAAATAGATTTGGGACTCTTCAGAGTACAAATAAAATGGAAGGGAATACAGCTGCTAAGGGAAAGGGCAGAAGCACAGAGCCAGTTAGAGAGAGTAGCAGTCTTGAAGAAAGTGTTTCCCCAAACACCTGGAGCTTAAACAGGCCAGTGGCATTTAAACAATAAACAGAGTACTGTTTGTCTTTGTCATGCATGAAACATGTGCTGTATCTTCAGTCCTATACAGCGGGGCATTGTATTCAAAGGCCCAATCAAGACTGGACACAAACCTCAGCTGACAAATCTTTTTTTCACTTTTTGGCCACACCCCACTGCATGTGGTTCTTGGTGCCCTAACCAGGGATGGAACTCACTCCCACTGGGGTGAAAGCCTGGAGTCTTAACCACTGGGCCTCCAGGGTAGTCCCCTTTAGAGTTACCCATTTTTATTTGGATATTTCAAGTTTCACCTGCAACTTATGGGACTCAGTTTTTCTAACCTTAAACTGAATATAGAATATCCAAGTCACAAAGCAGTTCAGAAGATTATGGGAGAATTTGATATTCGTTAAATGAAGTCCCAGCTTGAGTGTGAGAAGTACTCGGAAACATCAGACAACCCGGGAAAGGGGGCTGTGGCAGACAGCTGTTTATGTCCTGAATGAGAGATTCTTTGTGAAAAAGCTCCAGTGGGAGGTTAGGAATTGCCCACGCTCTGAAAGAATCCTGAGAGGGATGCCGCAGGTGGCGACCTGCAGGAGGGCCGTGGCGTCATGTATAAGGGAGGACCAATTCTTGCCACCTGACGGAGGATGGAAAAGATGGGCAGAGTCAGTAAGGAGCTGCTGTTGACAGAGGGAGCTGCTGGTCTGGGGGTCAGTGGGGGTGGCTTTGCCTTCATTTTATCCTTAATCCATTATAGTAGCGTGCATGCGCGCGCGCACACACACACACACACACACACACACACACACACACAGCATAAGGAGAGACAGGGCTGAAAGTGGAGTTTATAGGAGCTCTTCTACTAATGTTTTAGTCAGTGAAGCCTGGACACATCTCAAAGAAAGCAGTGGGAAGGGAAGAACTGCCCCCGTAGGCAGGGGCTGGATTGACTCCCGTTATTTCTACAAAGAAAAGGGCTCCCTCCATGGCAGACTGCAGGGGTGGTAGCCCCCAGAAGGGCAGGAAAGAAAGGAAGGAGCCAGGTGGGCTGTGGGAGGAGTCCTGGCCCCGTGAACGGCCACAGCGGTGATGCCAGCAGGTACCACTGTTCACGTAGAGACATCCCTGGGCCCACCAGCAGCACACGCAACAGAGCCACACATCAAAGGCCAGGGCATGAGCCCCAGAAGGGATGAAATGTGACAAGTAAGACCTTATTACTTTGCTGACAAAGGTCCTTAGAGTCAAAGCTTTGGTTTTTCCAGTAGTCATGTACACATGTGAAAGCTGGACAGTAAAGAAGGCTGAGCGCTGAAGAATTGATGTCTTTGAACTGTGGTGCTAGAGAAGACTCTTGAGAGTCCCTTGGACAGCATGGAGATCAAACTAGTCCATCCTAAAGGAAGTCAGTCCTGAATGTTCATTGGAAGGACTGATGCTGAAGCTGAAGCTCCAATACTTTGGCCACCTGGTGTGAAGAGCTGGCTTATTGGAAAAGACCCTGATGCTGGGAAAGATTGAAGGCAGGAGGAGAAGGAACCGACAGAGGATGAAATGGTTGGATGGCATCCCTGACTTAATGGACACGAATTTGAGCAAACTCTGGGAGATGGTGAAAGACAGGAAGGCTTGGTGTGCTGCAGTCCCTGAGGTCACAAAAGTTGGATACGACAGAGCGACTGGACAACAGAAAGACCTTATGAATTCTAATATTCCTACTGAATGATTTTTTATAAACATAAGGCATTTAGCTCAGGCCCTGAGATACAGTAAGTAATTTGGGGGTAGAGGCCAATTTATTCTGAGAAATCCACTTTCGCTATACTGGGAAGGTTAATTTGCACTTTTCAGTTTCTCCCAATCTTAATTCATCGATGAAAAGAACCACAAATGGTAAAGAGTGAAACAGGATCACATATTGTGGCACTAATATATCAGAGGGAGGTATTAAGAGAAAGCGTTTTGTCACTGACTTGCAGGGCTCTGGCAGTCCCGTCAGAAAGCTTCTAGCCGCTCCTCCAAGGCTCAGGCTATGTATACTCAGAAAGAGTGGCACACTATGTCATAATTGAAAAATCAAGGAAGATTAGCCTTAACTTTTGTTAATTAAAGTAATAATTATGATACCCAGACCATGAAGAAGGCAGGTCGCCTTATCCTCAGAATATGCTAACATGCAAAGAAAGAGAATGGGATTTAATGAGGTCTACTGCACTTGATCCAATTAAGTCCTCAGTCTCCTGTCTCTCAGTCTCAGCTTGGCCTGTGCTGCTCATAAATAGTTACCGGGATTTACTCCGTGACAAGGCCACTGTAAGAAATGGGTTTCTTGCCCTCACTACATATTATGATTGACAGCATAATCTGCAAGAATGTTGTGGTGTCAGGAATGCCATGATGTATGTGAGATTTCTATATTGCCTACCAGTCTTGCCTTAATTGTGATAAAGTACCGGGAGTTGTAGTTATTGAGGTGCAAAACTCTGCAGGATGGGACTGACTCTTTTACTTAATATTTGGAAATGTTTCAGAGTGCACTGCAGTTTGAAAGGGTTAGAATTGCTTTGGAAACTTTTGTTTCAGGTGTGTTTGTATGTGTTGCACATGTGCACATACATGTTAGGGAATCCTGTAAAATCTATATTTTACTATGTATCAAGGTCGAAAAATAGTTGAGAAACACTGTTGCATCTGATCTGTATCACTCATTCTTAACATTTGTGTATAAAGATTTTCAAAAATCTAAGGAAAATCATGAAGCTATTTTTGAGAAAACACACATATTAAAAATGTGGCATACAGTTTGATTTAGTGTTTGGACTCCTTAGTAAATATCCATAACATATGCTAAGTCTTTTTTTTTTTGTAATTAATTGATATCTAGTGAGTTATTGCCTTTGCATGAAAAAGATTGAGAAGGTAATGAAATCTGTCTTTAATACACACACAGACTCACATATACACACATGCATACATCCCAGAACAGAGGACAAGGATGCCATAAATGAAGTGCAAATTGGGGGGATAAATGTTGTTACCCCTATTTTATAGGAGAATAAATTAATGACTATACAGTGCCTGCAACACAGTAGTTGTTCTTTGGTAAATACTATAAATTAGATGAAATCTTCAACCTACGTATTCTAGATATGTAAGTCAATACTTAGCAACTTGTATTAAGTTAGTCGTAATTATGACAAAACTTTAATGAACAGGTGAGTTTTCAGTGAATCAGGAGTAAATTATATTTTCTGTAGAGAATCTATTCAAAAAAGTAACTATTTGCTTTGCACGAAGCATAGTGTTTTGTGTTCCTTCCCTCACTTTACCCATTATTTTAAAGGAGAATATAGTGCACTGGGAAGATCCAGAGGAATCGGGTGGAGAGGGAGGTGGGAGGGGGGAGCGGGATGGGGAACACATGTAAATCCATGGCTGATTCATGTCAATGTATGACAAAAACCACTACAATATTGTAAGGTAATTAGCCTCTGACTAATAAAAATAAATGAAAAAATAAATAAATAAATAAAAAGAAAAACTATAAAAAAAATAAATAAAGGAGAATGTAAAACATTCTTCTTAGGCAAAAGTGATTTCTTCTGAGGAATGTTTGGACATGGTATATATGCTGTTTTTCAGGTCTATAACCAAGTTTGACACAATCTTGGCTTTAACTATATAACACATTGTATTTTGGTTTTTTTTATAGTTTTCACTCAAAACTAACTTAAGACATCACCATGAACAGAATTTCACCTGAGCCAAAATGATCTTGACAAAGGCTTTCAAATTATGCAGTATGCATGTGCTTTCAAACGGATAAATCGAACTTCTGAATTAAATTCACAGTGCAGGTATAACATTTAAGATACTACTAAGATATGTCTCTAAGGAAAAAAGTGCATGACAAGATGGATGGAAGAGTCAAAAACAGGTGGATTGATACACATAAAAAGCTTTCTCCTTTCTGAATGTGTTCTTTAGACCTCATTTTTATTTTTCCCACATCCCCGACTGCACCGATGAATTATCTGTTCACTGAATCTCTTCATCCCTTCGACATTTGGCTTTATGACAACTTTGGGTCTTGCAACAGAACACGAGTCCTTATTGTCTGGAAGACATTTCAGAAGGTACTAACATTTATTGAGTCTATGTGGTGTCGTTGTAAGAGCTTTACAGATAGCATGTCATTTAATCCTTACAGAAATTCTCTGAAGTATTATCATCTCTCTGATGCTGATGTCTCTAAAAATTGTTTTACTGTGATTTCAACTCACCTTCTTCCTAAAATAGTGTTTCTAATATTAGCATGAAGACATCTTCCCTGGGGATGTTGAAATTTGGAAGTGGAGCCCTGAGGTTGGTGTTGTAAACAAACTCCCCAGGTAATTCTGGTAAAAGTGGTTCATGGACCACAGTTTAAGAAACTCTGTTTTAATGTTTATAGATATTGCTTAAGAATCTTTGCTATCTGTCAAAATGATGTCTGTGTTTGATCTGCTAGTTCGTTTGTTATTTTTACATTATGGGTGGTTCAGAGCTTAATTTAACATGATTAAAATGAAGCGATCCCCTTACCCCAAATAAAATTTTAAAATAGAATACCTGACTTGAAATTTGCCTTTAAATATAAACGGGGCTCCAAATTTTTATTTTTGTCAACTCTTCAGAAAGCCAAACTTCCTTTATATCTTTCCTTTTGAGTCATTCACCAGATTCTAGTGCTAGTAATCTCTCCAGATGTAGTGTGCTTCACTGATGCCAATATAAGCAGGGCTAAAAGGAAACCTGCTTGATTTCTAACAATTTTCGTTAGGTATTTTATTGGAAGGCTACATAAGAACTGGATGCGTAACATTCAGCAAATCCGTTTGCCTTGCAGTGGATAGTATAACATATTTCTGATTTGGAAGAGATGAACTGGCATTTCCAGAAAAAGCATGCTTTTCCCCTCACTTAGTGTTGATCACAATGCACAGCGGCATGTGCAGCCTGGCACTGGACGATGCCTTCATCTCACGTCCCTCTTTTCCCTCATGTCATCCTATATTCTTTAGATCAAAAACCTGGTATAGATTTATTTTATGCCATGATGTCATCATGGGAATGGTTGGAGAACTGCAGTCTGCAGGGCATTATAGTTCGTAGATTTCTTAGCTTGGTGACTATGAGGATTATAGTGACATGACTTTCATCAACACTGACACGTTTTGGGCTGTGTGAATAGAAGGATGGTGCTCAGATCACGGAAAGAATGGGAAGAAGTGGCTCAAGGAAAATAGGAGACATTGTAGCTGTTTTTGAATAAAACAGTTTGCACACAGTGGAAGTCATTAAAGTGGTGTTTTTATTGCAGCATAACCTGACACATACTGAGGGTCATGTTTTCTTTACTTCATTATTCTACTTGTCTTCTTCCTTTTAGGTATTGGGATAGGATGATACTTGTGGTCAAATCCTCTTTGAAGTTAGGCAGGGCCATGTGACTTGCTTTAGAATGTTAGCAAAAATTTTGTGTGTGTGTGTTGGGCATATTTTTACCTGTCATTACCAGAGAGGAAGATTTTTAATTTTTTAAACTCTACTTGATTTACAATATTGTGTTAAATTCAGATGTACAGCTCCAGATTCTTCTCCATTATAGGTTATTATGTTGAATATAATTTTCTGTTGTTTACTATAAATCCTTTTTGTTTATTTTATATATAGGGATGTGTATCTTTTAATCCCTTATTTCTAATGTATCCTTCTCACTTCTGTTTCCTCTTTGGTACCCACAAATTTGTTTTCTATGTCTGTGAGTCTGTTTCTGTTTAGTAAATAAGTTGATTTATATTATTTTTTTTGTTGCTGCATATAAATCATATCATATATTTGTCTTTCTCTGCCTGACTTACATCCCTTAGTATGATAATATCTGGATCCCTCCATGTTTCTGCAAATAGTGATGTTTCCTTCTTTTTCTAGGCTGAGTGTGTATGTGTGTGTATATATATATATACACACACACGCACCTGACTCGATGGACAAGAATTTGAGCAAACTCTGGGAGATAGTGAAAGACAGAGAAGCCTGGCGTGCTCTAGTCCATGGGGTTGCATAGAATTGGACACAACTTTGCAAATGAACATACCACCTCTTTATCCATTCTTCTGTCAATGGACATTTAGATTGCTTCCTTGTCTTCAGTCAGTCAGTCAGTTTAGTCACTCAGTCATGTCTGACTCTTTGCGAGTCCATAGACTGCAGCATGCCTGGCCTCCCTGTCCATCACCAACTCTTGGAGTTTACTCAAACTCATGTCCATTGAGTCTGTGATGCCATCCAACCATCTCATCCTCTGTCCTCCTCTTCTCCTTCCGCCTTCAATCTTTCTCAGCATCAGGATCTTTACCAGTGAGGCAGTTCTTCGCATGAGGTGGCCAAAGTATTGGAGTTTCAGCTTCAGCATCAGTCCTTCCAATGAATATTCAGGATTGATTTCCTTTTGGATGAACTGGTTGTATCTCCTTGCAGTCTAAGGGAATCTTGAGAGTCTTCTCCAACACCACAGTTCAAAAGCATCAATTCTTCGGTGCTCAGTTTTCTTTATAGCCCAACTCTCACATCCATACATGACTACCGGAAAAACCATAGCTTTGACTAGATGGACCTGTGATGGTAAATTAATCTCTCTGCTTTTTAATATGCTATCTAGGTTGGTCATAGCTTTTCTTCCAAGGAGCAAGCGTCTTTTAATTCTGTGGCTGCAATCACCATCTGCAGTGATTTTGGAGCCCCTAAAAATAAAGTCTCTCACTGCTTTCACTGTTTCCCCATCTATTTGCCATGAAATGATGGGACCAGATGCCATGATCTTAGTTTTCTGAATACTGAGTTTTAAGCCAACTTTTTCACTCTCCTCTTTCACTTTACGGCTCTTTAGTTTTTCTTTGCTTTTTTGCTATCAGTGTGGTATCATCTGCATATCTGAGGTTATTGATTTTTCTACCAGCAATCTTGATTTCAGCTTTTGCTTCATCCAGTCCAGCATGTCTCATGATGTACTCTGCATATAAGAAATAAGCAGGGTGACCATATACCGCCCTGACCTACTCCTTTCCTGATTTGGAACCAGTCTGTTGTTCCATGTCCAGTTCTAACTGTTGCTTCTTGACCTGCATACAGATTTATCAAGAGGCAAGTCAGGTGGTCTGGTATTCCCATCTCTTTCAGAATTTTCCACAGTTTATTGTGATCCACACAGTCAAAGGCTTTGGCATAGTCAATAAAGTAGAAGTAGATGTTTTTCTGGATCTCTCTTGCTTTTTTGATGATCCAACAGATGTTGGCAATTTGGTCTCTGGTTCCTCTGCCTTTTCTAAATCCAGCTTGACCATCTGGGAGTTCATGGTTCATGTACTGCTGAAGCCTGGCTTGGAGAATTTTGCTCATTACTTTGCTAGCATGTGAGATAAGTGCAATTGTGAAGTAGTTTGAGCATTCTTTGGCATTGCCTTTCTTTGGGATTGGAATGAAAACTGACCTTTTCCAGTCCTGTGGCCACTGCTGAATTTCCAAATTTGCTGGCATATTGAGTGCAGCACTTTCAATGGCATCATCTTTTAGGATTTGAAATAGCTCAACTGGAATTCCATCACCTCCTCTGGCTTTGTTGTAGTGGTGCTTCCTAAGGTCCACTTGACTTTGCATTCCAGGATGTCTGACTCTAGGTGAGTGATCACACCATCATGGTTATCTGGGTCATGAAGATCTTTTTTGTATAGAACTGTGTATTCTTGCCACCTCTTCTTAATATCTTCTGCTTCTATTAGGTCTATACCACTTCTGTCCTTTATTGTGCCCATCTTAGCATGAAATGTCCCCTTGGTGTCTCTCATTTTCTCGATGAGATCTCTCGTCTTTCCCATTCTCTTGTTTTCCTCTGTTTCTTTGCACTGATCACTGAGGAAGGCTTTCTTATCTCTCCTTGCTATTGTTTGGAATTCTGCATTCAAATGGGTATATCTTTCTTTTTCTCCTTTGTCTTTTTCATTCTTCTTTTCTCCTATAATGAAAAAGACATCTTTTTTGGGGTGTTAGTTCTAGAAGGTCTTGTAGGTCTTCAGAGACCCATTCAACTTAAGCTTCTTCAGCATTACTGGTCAGGGCATAAACTTGGATTTCTGTGATATTGAATGGTTTGCCATGGAAACAAACAGATAATTCTGTCATTTTTAAGATTGCATCCCAGTCCTGTATTTCGGACTCTTTGGTTGACTATGATGGCTACTCCATTTCTTCTAAGGGATTCTTGCCCACAGTAGTAGATATAATGGTCATCTGAGTTAAATTCACCCATTCCAGTCCATTTTAGTTTGCTGATTCCTAAAATGTCGATATTCACTCTTGCCATCTCTTGTTTGACCACTTCTAATTTGCCTTGATTCATGGACTTCACATTCAAGGTTCCTATGCAATATTGCTCTTTACAGCATCAGACTTTACTTCCATCACCAGTCACATCCACAACTGGGTGTTGTTTTTCCTTTGGCTTTGTCTCTTCATTCTTTCTGGAGTTATTTCTCCACTGATCTCCAGTAGCATATTGGGTACCTACCGGCCTGGTGAATTCATTTTTCAGTGTCCTATCTTTTTGCCTTTTCATACTGTTCATGGGAAGAATGCTGGGAAGAATACTGAAGTGGTTTGCCATTCCCTTCTCCAGTGAATCACATTTTGTCAGAACTCTCCACCATAACCCATCCATCTTGGATGGCTGTACACAGCATGTCTCATAGTTTCACTGAGTTAGACAAGGCTGTGGTCCATGTGATTAGATTGTTTAGTTTTATGTGATTGTGGTTTGGCTGGGCTAAACCATGTCTTGGCTACTGTAAATAGTGCTGCAATGAATACTGGGGTGCATATATCTTTTCAAATTAAGAGTTTTCATCTTTTCAGCATATATGCCCAGGAGTGGGATTGCTGGATCATATTGTAGCTCTATTTTCGTTTTTTTAAGGAACATCCATACTATTTTCCATAGTGTCTGCACCCATTTACTGTTCCATCAACAGTGTAGAAGAGTTCCAAGGAGGAAGTTTTAAATACCAATGCAAAGCTCAGCTTTGCCCCTTTCTGCCTGCCCATTGACTTTGGAAGTAAGTGTTCAACTAGAATCTTCTGACGCTCTTCACCGAACAGTTATGATGATCAAAAGCACTTTCAACTTACACTGGACATAGAACCCAGTTTATTTTATTTTAATTTTTTATTTTTTTATTAGTTGGAGGCTAATTACTTCACAACATTGCAATGGGTTTTGTCATACATTGATATGAATCAGCCATAGAGTTACACACATTCCCCATCCCGATCCCCCCTCCCACCTCCCTCTCCACCCGATTCCTCTGGGTCTTCCCAGTGCACCAGGCCGGAGCACTTGTCTCATGCATCCCACCTGGGCTGGTGATCTGTTTCACCATAGATAGTATACATGCTGTTCTTTTGAAATATCCCACCCTCACATTCTCCCACAGAGTTCAAAACTCTGTTCTGTATTTCTGTGTCTCTTTTTCTGTTTTGCATATAGGGTTATCGTTACCATCTTTCTAAATTCCATATATATGTGTTAGTATGCTGTAATGTTCTTTATCTTTCTGGCTTACTTCACTCTGTATAATGGGCTCCAGTTTCATCCATCTCATTAGAACTGATTCAAATGAATTCTTTTTAATGGCTGAGTAATATTCCATGGTGTATATGTACCACAGCTTCCTTATCCATTCGTCTGCTGATGGGCATCTAGGTTGCTTCCATGTCCTGGCTATTATAAACAGTGCTGCGATGAACATTGGGGTGCACGTGTCTCTTTCAGATCTGGTTTCCTTGGTGTGTATGCCCAGGAGTGGTATTGCTGGGTCATATGGCAGTTCTATTTCCAGTTTTTTAAGAAATCTCCACACTGTTTTCCATAGTGGCTCTACTAGTTTGCATTCCCACCAACAGTGTAAGAGGGTTTCCTTTTCTCCACACCCTCTCCAGCATTTATTGCTTGTAGACTTTTGGATAGCAGCCATCGTGACTGGCGTGTAATGGTACCTCATTGTGGTTTTGATTTGCATTTATCTAATAATGCGTGATGTTGAGACATAGAACCCCGTTTAAAAATATACATGTCAATGTGTCAAGCGACTGAGATTTGGTAGGTGGAAATTATACTGCTATACTGCAGCATAACCTGCATATGATGATTTACACCCATATGTCATATATTCTTCAAAATCATGATAGCAGTTTTCATTTGGGGTTGTGCTGGGCAGTAGTCATTTGGATATATCTAAGGATTTGGTGTCTGGCATTTAGATTAGTGAAAATTTCAAGTATATACCACATGAGGAACTATTGAAGCATTGAGGGATATTTAGCTTGGAGTGAAGGCTTATGGGAAACTTGATAAGGGATTTAAACTCATAATGTCCCACCAAATAAAGAAAAAAATAGTGTATTAAAATGTATTTTTAAAATTTGCTTAGAGCATACCTAGACAAATTAGTAGTGTTTATAAATATATAAACTCAAAATAATTTTACTAATAGTTACAGATGTCAAAAATCACAATAGAGTATCTTGTGGTATCTTCAGCTTCTTATCAGAGGTGTAATTAGGGAAGTATCGTACTACCATGACTCATAGAAATGGTTTAAAATAAAGGTTAGGTGTGTGGGCTCTGGAATGGCTGGGTACAATAGCAGGCTGAACCATTTACTAGATGAATGATCTTGAACTGATTATGGGGATTATATGAATGAAATCAAGTGAATTATTGAGAACAATGGCACTAGGTAAATCATTGAGCTGTTAGTGATTGTTATTGCAATGTTTCAAAGGGAATCCATAGATTTTAGTTTGGTTAAGAGGTAGATAAATTCTATAATTTCCTTGCATCCAAGAAACAACTTTTTGTCCCTTTAATAAATATGTCGTATATTCGTGTAGAAACTAAAGTTTGTCATTGGTCTCTCTTGTTGGGCAGTCAGTCTAAAAAAACGTTGCCATGTGCTTTAGAATTGTGTCAAACTGGAAGGACTATTTACAGTAAAACAGGATGTGCCTGGACTTCTGTTTCTGTGTAGGAAGATTTCTAAAATGACTCTCCATGATTTCCAACCCTAGTCCTAGAGACTCTCAACCTGTCCTCTTTTCACATTGTTACCCGGTGATTTTTTAATTTTTATTTTTGAATTCATAGCAAAAGGTACTTTACTGGTATAATTAAAATTACTAATCAGTTGGCCTTAAAACAGGGAGATGATCAGGGTAGGTCTAGCATAATTATAGGAGCCCTTTTAAAGCAGAGAGTTTTCTTTGGCTAATTGGAGATGGGAAAGGCAGAATTTCAAAGTGTGAGTAGGATTCTACATGAGGGCTCTTCCTGTTTGTTGTGATATTGTGAAGGGCCTGAGAAAAGTCCCAAACTTATAGCCTCTAAAATATGAGAGTTGCTTAACAAAGCGGAAAGTGGTCATTCCTACTAACACACAAAACTGAATTCTCTCAATGACCTAACGTGTTTGGAAATAAATTTTTCCTAGAATTTTAGATTTAAACTTAGTCAGCTGATACTTTGAGTGTGATACTCTGAGCAGAAAACCAGATTTAGTTACGCTAGACTTCTGACATAGGAGGAATGTGGGATAGTAAATGAATTTTGTTTAAGCTTGTAAGTTTGCCTTGATTTGTTATGAAACAATAATTGAAAACCAATACAGTTTATAAAAAGGTATAAGGGTGTTGAACTGATTTGACAAAAGAAGCATTTTTCATATAACAAAAGTTAACTGCACCCCTTGGTTTGGCAAATGTGTGTATAGCTGATGAAAAGATTCAGTGTAATGCCCTATAGACGTCTAATTAGAAACGGAAATCCCCATTCTATTGGAAGGATTTTTCACAGAATCAAGCGTGATTCACCTCTGAAAAGACCTTGACCCTTTGACTATGAGCTGCTGAACTACTTTTCACAAGATCTGTTTTATCATTGAAGCTTTCCTTTCTTTTATGTCTTTCATATGTAGACCACTATCCCCTAAATTGTACTTAAGGTTTGTTATAAATCTAAAATATGAGGAAGCTTTCATAGGGAACATATATTATTTAAATCAAAACCACTATTTAAAGCTATAAAGATGCAACTTTTTTTTAGAATGTTAGCCAGAGGTAACTATTTGAAGTGGAATTTGTGTTCTTTGTTGATACCTGTAGTAAATATGATGTATAAAAAGATTGACTACTACCATCAAAATTATATACTTTTTTACATACTTATAAATCTTGAAAAATGAAAGTTTCAAATAAAATTTAGTCGGCATTGACAGAGTATAAGCTGTATTTAAATTCATTTGGTTTGTCCACTTAAAGGACGCACAGTGTGAGAGTTGTGTGTTGACTTTTACTGGGGACGGAATGAGGAGTGCAGCTTGGGAGATAGATAGTTGAGAGACTGTTCCAAAGAGGTAATGGGAAGAGGTCAATATATAAGATTTTGGTGAAGGGGGAGTTTGATGCAGTCAAATACTTAACTTCACAAGAGGTTTTCTGTTAGTCATGAGGGGCTGGTGTCATCATGAAGAGATTTAGTGCTTTTATAGATATGAGGGGGGCTTCCCTGACAGCTCAGTTGGTAAAGAATCCACCTGCAATCCAGGAGACCCCAGCTTGGTTCCTGGGTCAGGAAGATCCGCTGGAGAAGGTGTAGGCTACCCACTCCAGTATTCTTGGGCTTCCCTTGTGGCTCAGCTGGTAAAGAATCTTCCTGCAATGTGGGAGAATTGGGTTGAGAAGATCCCCTGGAGAAGGGAAAGACTAAACCCACTCCAGCATTCTGGCCTGGAGAATTCCATGGACTACATAGTCCATGGGGAAGCAAAGAGTTGTACACGACTGAGTGACTTTCACTTTCACTTTAGATATGAGAAGATGCAAAGATTGGGATCCTGGAAATCAGTTCTTGGAAAATATCTGACTGTCTAAAGATTTATTCCACCAGTTTCCCTGGAGCACAGAGTACCTCACTCTCTACCCTGAGTTTCCTTCAGGGGGTGTCAAAGGTCAGCCGTTGCAGCAGAAGGCTGGTGGTAAATGCCCTTGTTGTTGTTCAGTCTCTGGCAAGGGCCAGTTTCTAGTTGGCAGGCTTATGTTGAAATATGGACTGTGCCAGTAAAGCATTCTGGGAAAACCACTTTCAACTGAGGAGACACCTGAAAATCTCACTACATGAATCCCTAATTTGATAGATATGAAAAGTAACACAAGTATGAATTGATTTGTCAAAAGTGACTCCATAGCAGATTTAAACTTAGAATTTTCATTTCTTTTAGACTTAGAGTTATTTCTCTTACAAAGCATTGTGTGTATGTGTGTGTGTATGTGTGTGTGTACGTGTGTGTATGTGTATATCTGTGTGTATGTGTGTATCTGTGTGTGTATGTGTATCTGTGTGTATGTGTGTGTATGTGTATGTATGTGTGTATATTTGTGTGTATGTGTATGTGTGTATATGTGTGTATGTGTATGTGTGTATGCATGTGTGTACATGTGTATATGTATTTTGTGTATGTCTGTGTGTATGTGTCTGTATGTGTGTGTATGTGTCTGTGTGTGTATGTGTCTGTGTGTGTATGTGTATGTGTGTATGTGTGTGTATGAGTCTGTATGTGTGTGTCTGTGTGTGTGTCTGTGTGTGTGTCTGTGTGTATCTGTGTGTGTGTGTGTATCTGTGTGTGTGTGTGTATGTGTACTCACTCCAGTACAGGAGTGATTAACTTTCAAAATACTAGCATTTTGTTTAAGGCTTTTGATGGGTGAGGGCCTAATTTGTCCTCCAGCAAGATTGTATCAACTTAGAATTTGTGAGATTCCTAATCACTTAAAATGCAGCAAAGCAATTTTGTGTTCTTCTTGGTTTTCCTATGTCATCAAAAACCTTCACTGCTTATTGTGTTGCTTCGTCTTATTTCGCTATATCCTTTGTGTTTGACAACTGTTGGGTCCTCAGTAATATTTGCAGAATGGTGATAATACCAATACAAATAAAATAAGTGCATTGTTATAAAGGAAGAAATTCTGGAAGAATATGGGTAGAGCCACTGATGAAGATTAACTTGGCTGTGGAATGTGGCTGTGAGCAGAGAAGCTGGGGACTTAAGTAGTGTGATGTTTTAAATTTCTTCTCAAACCATTTCTGTATTAGTTGCATTTTTTTCAGTGAGTTAATTTGAAAAGTTCTCCTTTAGGAAATATTGTGGCAATGAAATAGAAGGGAAAGAAAATTCCATATACCATATGCAAGACTTGTTAAACTGTGTGTGAGTGCATGCTAAGTCGTTTCAGTCATCTGTCACTCTTTGCAACTCTCTGGACTGTAGCCCTCCAGGCTCCCCTGTCCATGGGAGTCTCCAGGCAAGAATACTGGAGTGGTTTGCCATGCCCTTCTCCAGGGATCTTCCTGACCCAGGGATCGAACCTCTGTCTCTTACATTTCCTGCATTGACAGGCAAGCTGTTTTTTCTTTTCTTTTTTTTTTTTTTTTTTTACCACAAACGCCACCTATGATTACTATGCATAATTTCATTTCAATTTCCACTAGCCATTTGAAATAGATAGATAATATTCTTCTACATTTTGAGGATGAGACAGCAGTGGCTGAGCAAGGTTAAATGACTTGTTCCAAGCCAAAGAGCTATGCATCAAGGCCGCTGCAAGTGAACTCAGGTTTGCCAGATCTAGACTAATTTGCAGTGGATCTGGGAGTTTGATACAGAAACCTATGTTCTTTTTCTGTTGCTAAGCTGTCTATCAGGAGGGTGGTGAGCTGACTTCTGAGATCAAGATGTCTGCCTACAGAAAAGGGAACTTTTGGCTTCTTTGCAGAATCCCAGTCTGAAGTTAATGAGTCCGAGTGCCTGGGAGAACGGGCTTCCCACAAGGTCACACAACGGGAGTCAGTGATCTCTGACTCTGCATATCCACTGTAGTTCCTTGCCAGTTCTCTTGGAAGCAGCCTTGTGGTTTCATTTACTGACAAGGACAAATTCCAGAATCTGATTTCAAGTGAATGAATGAGGATGAAAAAAACCAAAAAGGAGTGGTAATGAAGTCTTGTATACAGTAGCTGCTACCTTTCAAGTATGAAAGTAACTACTTGCTTTCTTTTCTGAAAATCAGTAGCTTTTCTCCTTACAGTAAGTTGTGGAGATACAGTGATGGAGATTTAGCCAAATATATTTCTGACTGGAAATTAAGGGAATAGCTCTAAATATAAGGAGTGCTTCAAGAGGAAGCATGTAAAATCCATAATTCACAATCCAATGGAATTGACGTTTCAAGAAATGAGACTTGAAATTCTTAACATAAACTATTTGATTCCTGTAGATAATGTATCAAAATAGAGGTAGTAAAAATAAATTGCACAAATTATCCTAACTTCCTGCATTTTAAAATACTGAAATATTTGTGTCAGTTACTATTACATTGGACAATAAAAAGAATGTGTCAACTCTCATAAGGAGAAAGTCAAAAATAGGGTGGGCTTCATGTCTAATTGATTTAATCACTCATACCCTAGCATTTCTTTCTGCCTATTTTCTCTGTCATTCAGAGATCCTTCATCATTCTGGGACTATCTGCCCTCATAGTTGAAGAATTTCTATTAACTACAGTAAGTGATATAGATTTCTAGATTGTCTTATGTCACATATATGCTCCTGAGCTTATTACTGTTGCCAAGAACATTCCCCTGGAGCTGAATATGAGGTCCATTGACTTTGGAAATCCTAGGTTGTGAAAAGTACAAGATATTATTTAAGGGAAAAAAGGAAATCTTTTCTGGGTAGGGATTTAAAAAGTGATAGCTCAAAATACATATATTAAAACAAATGTATCTTAATAGTATAATTTACGAAGAATGTCCAACTCCATGAAAGACTTGTTTATTGAACTCTTACACAGTGTAACTGTATATAAACACAGTATATAAACATGTGTAGAGAAATTTTCTTTACATATTATAATTGCTTTCTAAGGTATGTTTACTTCCTTATTTCAACTGTCTCTTTCTGTTTAACGAATTAACTCAACCCCAAATGGTTTAAACCAACAGTAGACATTCATTGTCTTCCATGTTTGTGGGTAAGGAATTAAGGGCAGCTTAGATGTGCAGTTGTGGCTGGGGAGATTCTCAGGAAGTTGCCCTCAGCAGCTTGGTTAGAATTGCATTCATCTGAAGTCTGGACTTGGGTTGGAATATCTACATGCGTGTTGGCTCACTCACATGGTTGACTTGACTAGAGTTGAAGAATCCACTTCTGTGGTGGCTTACTGATATGGCCGATGAATTGCTGCTGGTGATTGACAGGTAGCTAAGTTACTCTCCCAGCGCGTTATTTCCTGGATCTACTTACGTTGCCTCCGAACAAGGCAGCTCACTTTCATCAAAGCATGCAATTCAAATATGCAAAGGAAAGTGGCAATGTCTTTTATGACCAAATCTCCTCAATGGCCCACAGTCACTTTTGTAATGTCCTATTGGTTATACTAGTCTATCCTATTTGTTACTGAAGGTATTCATTCAAGGCCTTGAGCCAGGACTTGAGGATCTTTGGAGGCTGTTTTGGAGACTAACAACCAAATGTATCAATAAACATTGCTCTCCCTAAATGAGAGGTGAAAAAAAAAGTTCAGGTGCTAAAGAGAACAAATAATCTCAGTGCACAATGTTTTTACTACTGAACTAATGGAGCCAGCACCATTGGCTTCAAAGACTATTATTCTCCTGTTAGAAATTCTCATTTCACCTTCCACAAAACTGACAAGATATGTGGAACAACTATAATCGGTCTTAGTTTATACATGATGAAATCCTACTGGTTAAATGAGTTGCCTAAGATGATTCTTATTTTGGCAAAGTGAACAAAGGTGACCATCAGGACACATGCATGAAATAGTTTAGAAAGACCCTTGCAGTGAATGTTCCAAGAAAGTTAAAATCCAACTAGATATATACTACCACTGTTGGGTTTTTTTTATCTTTTATCATAGTTTTTATACAAATAGCTCAAAGGTGTCTCTCAAGCTTAATTGCAGTCTTGAGTCTCTTTATAATGGTACCAAAGAGTAGTATATTATAAAGTTTATTATTTTAAAAATTGACATTATAATCTCAATATAGAGGAGTCATTATAAACTTCAGTGTTGTTGTGTATATATATATATAAAATTATATATTTTTATAACTATATATAGAGTAACATAACTCTTTCCTTAGAAATATATGTGTATATATGTTCACACAAAACAAGTACTGTTCCTAGAACGTGTTAAGTATTTAATAAATATATTCTTTTAATCATTCTTTTACTATTACCTTTTGGTCTAAGTTTAACTATATATTTAGTATATGCAAATAACTAAATTTTAAGCATTCAAGCAAGGGAAAGTTTAGAAATCTGTCTGTAGAGTTAACAGGATTAACTCAGCATTAACCCCATCTCTTTATTTCTCTTTATTGTATATTTTAAACATTTACCTCTCCTTTCTCTGTTCCTACTCTCAATCAATTCCCACAGATTTGGAGCTTCAAAGAAGGAAGTAGTATTTAATAAGCCTGTAATGTCTCCATAGACCAATCTCCCTACAAACTTTTGTATAGTTTAAAGACAGTCGAGGAAAGAAAATGTCTTTATGTGAAGAAAATAGATGATGTGACAGTTTCTGGCTAATGATGGTATTGCCAGAAAAAAATTTCTAGCACCTCTTTAGAGGTGGGAGAATCACCCTCATACTTAACAGGCCACTGACCAATTAATTTTTTAAGGACATGGTAAGAACTGTTTGGATTACAGAATGAATCTCAAATAAATCATTTTAAATTAGTTGATTTGTGTTCTTTAACTTGTAAGTTGAAAATATCATAAGTCAAAAATGCAGTTTTACACCTAACTTGCCAAACGTCAAAGCTTAGCCTAGCCTACCTTAAACATGCTCAGAACACTTGCATTAGCCTACACTTAGGAAAAATCGTTTAACACAAACCTATTTAATACTAAAGTGTATAATGTTACTGTAATTTAATTGAATACTGATAGTGAAAACCAGACTGGTTGTCTGGATGCAGTGTATTAATCAGTTGTTTACCTTTATGATCACATGGCTGGCCGGAAGCTGCAGCTTGCTGCCACTGCCCAACATCAAGAGAGAGTATGCTTGGAGAAACCACATGATGCTAGCAGAAAAGAGCAAAATGCAGAATTCTAAGTACGGGAGTCTGGTTTCCATTGAATAAGTGTTACTTTTACACCATGATTAAATATGAAGCCTGGTAAGTGGCATATTAAAAAGCAGAGACATTACTTTGCTGACAAAGGTCCAAATAGTTAAAGCTATGGTCTTTCCAGTAGTCATGTACAGATGTGAAAACTGGACCATAAAGAAGGCTGAGAATCGAAGAATTAATGCTTTTGAACTGCGGTGTTGGAGGAGACTCTTGAGAATCCCTTGGACAGCAAGGAAAGCAAACTAGTCAATCCTAAAGGAAATCAACCCTGAATATTCACTGGAGGGACTGATACTCATGCTCCAATAGTTTGGCCATCTGATGTGGAGAGCCGACTTATTGGAAAAGACCCTGAAGCTGGGAAAGACTGAAGGCAGAAAGAGAAGAGTGGCAGAGGATGAGACGGTTAGATAACATCACCGACTCAAGTGAACATAAATCTGAGCCAAATTCGGGAGATAGTGGAGGACAGGGAAGCCTGGCGTGCTGCAGTCCATGGGGTCACAAAAAGTTGCACATGATTTAGCCCATGAAGAATAACAGAAGTGGAACTGTGATAAGTTGGGAACTGTTTGTATTAGAGTATTAAAATCCATCTATTAATAATAGTAATAACATTAATAGTAACATTAATAGGACCAAGTAAGCCTCTTTAGCTATGCTTCATACTTGAGTTTGTCTTAAGCAGTATCACCAGATGGCTGTGGCCATGTTCATGACCTCTCTTGGAAGTTCACTTCTCTCTTGGACATGGCAGACGAAGCATATCTAGCAATATTCAACATAACCTTTGTGTTCCTTGCAGGCAGAGTGCTGATTTGGTTCAGGTGTCCATCCCCCAGCATGCTCAGGGTGGTGACCACAGTGTTAGACCAGATGTCATGGTTTATTTCCCTTGCTGGTGTTATGACATCTAGTGGGAAGGTTCTTTATCTGCTGCACATTGTTGCTTGCTGGATATGCCCATTGCGGCCTTAAGGAAACAGCACTGACATGTGAAAGAGGGCTGAGTGCACAGATAGAAAACTGCCTTCTCCCTGCATGTGCTTCAGAAATTCTGCATATTATCAATCCTGGAAGTGGCATGCTGTCAGTTGGATGAACTGAAGGATAGAGGTCTGTGTATCTGTGATTCCTGAAACATACTTATCTAGAGTCCCCAATGTATTCTCTGGTTTTATTGCTAAAGCTCCATAAGGTCAGAAAGGGAGGTCAAGTTAAGTACTGTCTTTATCCATTGGATGGCATCACTGACTCAATGGACATGAGTTTGAGCAAACTTTGAGAGATTGTGAAGGACAGAGAAGCCTGGTGTGCTGCAGTTCGTGGGATCACAAAGATTCAGACACAATGTAGTGACTGAACAACAATCCTGATGTAGAAGAAGTTCATGGGCTTGGCATGAGAAAGGCCAGACAACTTGAGATGTTTGATATGGACTCAGAACAATGAAAGTGTCCCAAAGATACTTCAAAAAAAGAAAAGAAAACCCCAATTCAGGTTCTTTCTTTGAGAAATATAAATGTGGGACCCAAAGCTGCTATATCTAAGGAAACCCAGTAGGTCTCTTTCTTACTACTTAAGAAAACTGCTTCCCATCCCAAATTTGGGAGAACTGGAGTCCAAAGAGACTGTGGAAGTCATGAATCAGTGTCCTATTTCATGTTTCAGTTTGTACAGATGTACATATTTCTATCATGTTCTTGACATTATGAGGGACACAAACTTGTAGTACAATAAACACATCTGGATGCAGAATAATGTATAAAACATTTTCATGAGGCCAAAGTAAAAACAATTTATAGCCAGGCACAGGGGGGCCTTCATCAACTTCATATGTATTTTAACCTCAAGCATATTACAGAGAATATGCATAGAGGACACTGTGGTTAGGGCAGATTTCTCAAGATCACTACTACTGGCTTCATATTTATTGAGTCCCCCCACCCCTAATTCATTGTATTGAAACCTAATCTTCATTGGGTGACAGATATTTGGAGTGAGCGGTAATTAGGAAATGATTGGTTCATGAAGGGGCCCTTATGAATGGGTATTAGTGCCCTTGAGAAAGAGACCCCAGAAGAGGGCTCCTTTGCTTTCTTCCATTGATTGTGAAAACACAGTGAGAAGATTGCCATCTATGGAACTAGGAGGTGCGGCTCTTACCAGACACCAAATCTGTTGCTCCTGATCTTGGAACTTTCCCAGAGGTTCCAGAGCTGTGGGAAAATAAAGTCTGTTGTTTATAAGCTACCCATATCTGTAGTTTTCTTCATAGCAATTCACATTGAACTAAGATAGTCACACCAAGGAGAAAGCGAAGCACATTCTAGGATCCTAAGGCAGTTTTCTCCATAACCTGAATCCCCAAGCATTACTCTGGACTGGTAAATACCATATAGCTCTAGGATCCTAAGGCAGTTTTCTCCATAACCTGAATCCCCAAGCATTACTCTGGACTGGTAAATACCATATAGCTCTAGGATCCTAAGGCAGTTTTCTCCATAACCTGAATCCCCAAGCATTACTCTGGACTGGTAAATACCATATAGCTCTAGGATTCTAAGGCAGTTTTCTCCATAATCTGAATCCCCAAGCATTACTCTGGACTGGTAAATACCATATAGCACTACCCACTGCACTAACATAAAACTGTTCCATTGGCAGAGCTCATAGATCTGGAAAGGTTTAACCATTTTTATTCTTAGGAATATTTTTTTGAAAGTCTCAGGAGACTTGCAAGCTGGCTTTCAGACAGGGTGATTAGCGGAGTTTTAAAGTGTTTACAGATACATTGAACAATGTAAGAGATTTTAGATCTTAGGCAAAGGATATGACGAATATAGAAAACCCAAGAAAGAAACATAAGCAGACTTTGTGTAGTTCCTAGACATTCACTTAGCCAAGAAAAGGGAAATGAAACAGGTCTTCTATATTGATAGAGAGGTATTCATCAACAAATTTTAAAGCTTTAGTTAGGAAGTATGTCAGTCTTGAGTAGAGCCTGCCTCAATAGACAGCCACCTTCTAATTCCAATATCTTCTTGAAACAGCCAAGATAATGTGGGATAATATTCCTAGATGTATATTGCAATTGAGAAATGAAAATCCATACTTCCAGACCATCAAGAAAGAGGGAAATGTCGAGGTAGGCAACACATGAGATCTACAACATATGACAGGAAGAATAAAAAGCTTAAAAACCTGTTTAGGATAACTCTTATAGCTTTATCTTATATGCTCTGCATTTGCTAATACAATTTAACATCATTTAGTAAGTGATTTATTCTAGTTGGTAAAATAATGATAAAGAATTGGATCACTGCCTCTACAAAGAATTTCTCTGAGTTTAGACAGGCGATTGAACTCGTAAATGCCAAAATATATTCCCTTGTTAAGTCACCACAAAACGGCTGACTTTACACATGAGTTATTAATAATGTTTAAAAAGAACACAGAGCGTATATTTTATGCTCTAATTGAAAAATACAGAAAAGAAGGTAGATTTATCTTTATAGAAAGTTTATGTGATCTAGCTAAAATGCATTAAGTAGCAAAGATCCTAAAACAATGTTTTGCCTATTTTTTCTTCCTTTTTAACTTGTTCCCATTTGTTTCAGTGAAATGATGGGGAAGCCTCAATGGCACTTTCTTTTGATTTCTGCAAGAACTGTGACATATCAAAACCAAAATGTGTACAATGCAAAATGAGTATGCAGCTCTCAGCCCCATTAGTTCTGAGGACTGATTCCTCAATTGATCATGCTTTCATGAGTCTTCAGAATCCTCGTCCAAACCAAAAAAACGGGTTCCAAGGCATGGAATATCTTTTCTGCCTGATGTTATAAGCAGATCCACAAACTGAACCGGAGAGAGCTACTAGTCTCTCATTATTTTCTGAGGACCGAGTTCCTTTGATTTCTTACTAGGACTGAATGGAAACAAATGCTCAGTGCCCTGGTTACTCTTAGAAAGAGCACTGCTGGACTGTCCTTGTTATGTGTTACATTGTCTCTTAAACTTATCTACAGCTGCTCTCCAAAGTAAAAATATATATATGTCAAAACCTATGTACTGAAGGTTTTACAGGGCAGATACAGAATTGTTTAGATAGTATACAGAGTTGTATTTCAAACTTTATCTGCATCTTTGAATGGAAAAATATCTTAGGTTTATGTCAGATGTAGAAAGGCGTAAACAGGATGTTGGTTATTTCTGTTTCTTTTCAGAGTGTTCCCACCCCCCCACCCCCAACTTCTTACCTTGTTTTTTTTTTCTAGTCTGGTTGCTGTGAATGCTTTAGTAGAAAGTTCTAATTTTAACATAAGGCCAGATAAATATGTCTTACTAATAATAACCAACATTTATCAATAACTGGTTAAAGGTCAACTTCTTCTAAGCATTTAAATTATTTAAATTCATTTCATCTTCACCATAACCCTAGGAAATATGCTACCCTTTGCTTGGTTGATGGTTGAGTAAATTGAGCCAAGAACTTCCTTTAAACTTAAGAATCTTGATCCAGATCCTATAACAAATAAACGGTGGAGATGGGATTTGAATCCAGGCAATCCAGGTCCTACATCCATCCTCTGGGCCTCACTCACACAGCTTCTGTGCAGAAAGAGAAGAGAGTCTGAGACACTTATTAAGTATGTCTTATGTGTCACCCTGAACCAGACACAGGTGATGTAATAGTTACAATTCTTCTTCTGAAAACATTTGCTATCTGATTGTGGTCTCTTTAATAGGTGATGTGATCTGAAAACAATATTTAAGATGAGATGTATAGTCTGACCAACGAAAATTAGAACCAAATGATCTTCTCTCTTATTCTAGACAACATTTGGAGGGAATGAGAGAGGAAACTTACTGAGATGAAGGATGAAAGAAGCTGTAGAGACCATACAGGAAGATTTTAAAGGACAAGTAGGAGATCAACACATGGTTGGAACCAAGAGGAACAATTTGAGGTAGCCAATGGTATAGTTTGATGGTCAAAAAGAGACAGTGGCTGAGCTTATTAGGGCTAGATTTTCCTAGGTGCATTCACTGTTGAAACTGACGGAGCTCAGAGTGCAATTGGGTTTTGAAGTGTGTGTGATTTTTTTTTTTTAACTGTTGTGGAAAATTATAATGCGGAGTTAACATTGATCTTTATCATTTCTGTATGTTTCAGTAAGGTTGACACAGAAACCCTGTCTTCTGGTACTGTACCTCAGTTCAGATTTGGCAGCCAGGATGGGGGAAGGAGAGACAGCGTGCACACGAGTTTTAATTAATCTCATGCTTGATCAGCACAGGGTGGAAATAGTCTGTATTCCTCTGATCCTCGTGTGTCTCTGATCCTCATCCCTGTTGAGTATTTCTGAAAGTACCCAGGGAGTGTCTCCTGTGTACTTTCAAATAGGGAATCAGTCAGAGATCATGGGGCATCTCTTGTTCTCTTTGCCTCTGCCAGCCTTCTTTGAGTGGCCACCGCTGCCCCCTTTGATGAATGAGCCCTTCCTCTCAGCCGACACCCATCTCTATCATAGTCCAGGGGACTATGCGGCTCATGTGCCTTCAGGGAACACCAACCCCCCTTACTGCCCTTGTCACGGCAGGCTGCCTTCCTCTCCCACTGCGCGTCCATCACAGCCGCTTCCATGGGGCCACCCTATCCCCCAGGTAGCCCTGCCACCCATCAGCCCTGGTCAGCTGAGTCCTGTAGCGCTTAGGAGCCCGTGTTTGTGTTGTGGAGACATTGTATCTTTAAGCGTTATGTGTATTTCCTACTCTGAGTGCATTTGCCCCAATATCCTCCATGAGACAACTTTTTCAGGTTTAGTTGTAACAGCCTTTTGCACTCCAGAAAAGTGAAGACTGAATACAAAAGGTGTTTGGACTTGGGGATATCCTAGTAGCCCTTATATATGCAGAATATCTCTTTCTTTCTAAATGCCAATGATTTTAAAATTGCTCCAAGCTTGTAGTTTCTGGTGGTTTCTCTGAGAGTTCATTTTATTTTCAAGGACTTTTCAGTCTTTTTTGGGGGGATGGGGGGACTGTGCTATGTGGCTTGTGGGATCCTAGTTCCCTAACCAGGGCTGAACCCAGGCTCTCAGCAGTGCAAACGCAAGGGAAATTTCCCAGTTTTCAGTCTTTAATGCAAATAGACTTCTTATGGACTTATCCACAAGTTAGACCTGTCATAACTACCTTGGCAGTAGGCTTGACCTGGGCTCAGCATGTAACTCCCTCTCCATGATGTCATGTTATAATACTGTTTTTCCTGAGCTGCTTCAGGAGATAAATGTGCCAGAAAGAAAAGTCGATCCCTTGTTCTGTTAGAACTACTGCCAAAATTTGGTCTCAGTACATGTGCTGGATTAAGTCTCAGAGACAGAGTTTTGGGTGAAGTAGAAAGAAATAGCTTTATTGCTTTGCCAGGCAAAGGGTGCCACAGTGGGCTAATGCCCTAAAGACTGTGTGTCCTGCCCTGGAGAGGGAGAGGATCATGAGGAATCTTACAGAGTTTGAGGAGCAGGATGTGATCAGCTTCTTGATATTCTTCTGATTGGTTGGTGGGGAGGTCATCGGAAGTCAGCATCATCAACCTTCTGGTTCCAACTTGTTTGGGATCTCTGTGCTTCTAGGCAGGATACAGTTAACTTCTCCCATCCACTGTAAGTTTCAGTATCTGCAAAACAGCTCAAAGGACACAGCTCAGAGTATTATCTATAGTCCTTTGCTGCTGCTGCTAAGTCCCTTCAGTCGTGTCCGACTCTGTGTGACCCCATCGACGGCAGCCCACCAGGCTCCCCCATCCCCAGGATTCTCCAGGCAAGAACACTGGAGTGGGTTGCCATTTCCTTCTCCAAAGCCTGAAAGTGAAAAGTGAAAGTGAATTCGCTCAGTCGTACCCGACTCTTAGTGACCCCATGGACTGCAGCCTGCCAGGCTCCTCCATCCATGGGATTTTCCAGGCAAGCGTACTGGAGTGGGGTGCCATTGCCTTCTCCATATAGTCCTTGAGGAAGAGTTAAATGTCCCTGCTTTGTTTAGTGGCTAAAGTATTATTATTTTGTCTTGCTCAACAGTTCTTTCTTTCTTTCTGCATTTTCTCACTTCTGTGATTAACTTTATTCTTTAACTAAACTTTTTCTACAGACAAAGACAGGTGGAGGACATGGGTGGGGGTCTATTCTGGGAAGACCTCATGGGGTCCCACTTGGTTACAGTACCCACGTTGTTGCAAATAACAGGTGTTTATAATCTATACCCAGGTACTTTTGAAGGCTGAAAACATATTGGGCATTCTCCTGAGATTTGGCCTTTGTCTGTTACTTCTGTAATTTGACAATTACTTGAGGGTCACAAGCTGCCTTTTGTGAAGGGGGAATAAATAGCAACTTTAGCTCTCTCCCATGCCTGTCTATATCAATACTGTTTATTCAAGATCACGGTTGTGGGAAGTTCCTTTTGCCCACTTGCTTATCACGGAACACTCACATCAGTCTCCTGTAGGCCCTAAGGATCACATGATTCTTACAGAAGGATGTTGGCTTGCATGTGGGCCATGGTGGGGGGCGGGACATGGCCTCCATCTCTCTCCAACTGTGCATGAACACCGAGACCCCTCAGGGTGGCTAATGCTTTCCTTGCAATGCCCTCCCATTTAGGAAATATTTTTACTTTCATTTCACCTTTTGGAGTCCCATGAGAAAGGTGCAGGGTCTGAACTTCTAAATCAGAATGGTGTTTTCAATAAAGGGGGTGGGAGAGGGTGGCAAGAAGCATTTCAGATGGTGCCTCTTATTGTTGCCGGCCTTGAAGACACACATGGGAAAAGTGGAGGGTTTGTGGGAGGGTGGGCGCTCTCCCAGGCACAGAGGCCACGCAGAGTCAGTTGGTAATGAGATTCCCCACAGTGGCAAACTGCACTGTCCATTCATGTGCCTTTTCCACCTGTCCGCACAATGGTGTCTGTTTGCTCAGCCCACATGCAACAAGGCTGTGTTTGTAAGTAAGGGCCCATTCATGGGCTGTCTATTTAGAAGTCTTGACAGAAAATCCCGTGAAAAGCTCCTCAATTCAAATTCCTCTTTAATGACTTGCTTCATTCACCAGGGATGGCTGGGGGAGGGTGCTGGGGCTTGACTTCTTCCACTATGGGCGACAAGAAAGAATTTTTTATAAAACTCCTGACGTGCCATGATTATTAAACAGTAATCAGTCATGCTAAATGATTGAATCTGAGGGATAAATCTCTCCTTTTTGAAATAAAATCTTTATCTAGTTCACAAAATATGTAGTCTCCAATGACCAGTAGCGTTCCTGATGTGAAAAGTTGAGTTGCTCTCTGCATCTTTCTTTTGACCTTGCCCTCCCCCATCCAGAGAATTGGTCAGTTGATTGGCTTTCTGTGGATAGGATTAAATATTATATTGGGAAAGAATGATATTTGCAGTAACTCTCGTCAACAAAGCCAAAGAACAATAATGATTATCCCCATTCTATGGCTTGGGTTGTGGTTTTGTTAGTTCCCATGGAACATGGGAAAATAATCCTGCTGTGTATTTGGTTCTTCTTATTTGTAGAAGAAATACATTTGGTACTGTTGGGGAAGATGAAATTTCTCTATGCTCTTCTAGGCTCTTCTGGCTGGTCTGCGAAATTAATAAGAGACCAATTAAGAGAAAATCAAAGAAATTTGAATAAAACGTATACATGGGTGAGACCCAGGAAAACTGAGTAACTCACCAAAATGGCCCAAACCCTCACCTTGAATACCATCTTCAGCTAAAGACAAAAGCAGATGTTTCGGGTAGTGGTTTGGAACTTCAAAGAGGAGGAAGGCCATTCACACAGAGGTAGAAAACAAATGTTTGGTAGATAAATGATTGGTAAATAAATACAGATATCTCTAGTAGAACTCAATTCTAGGAACAGATCCTCTAAATTCTTTTAGGCTGATGGGAAAGAAGGTCAAAGTTTCTTCTTGAGTCTTTTGGGCTTCCCTTGTGTGGCTCAGCTGGTAAAGAATCTGCCTGCAGTGTGGGAGACCTGGGTTTGATCTCTGGGATAGAAAGATCCCCTGGAGAAGGGAACAGCTACCCACTCCAGTATCCTGGCCTGGAGAATTCCACGGACTGTATAGTCCAGGGGTCACAAAGAGTCAGACACGACTGAGCAACTTTTCACTCACTCACTTTTGGGCCTTGGTTTTTTTCAGCTTGACATAGGCAGTATGCCAAAGAGTTTTTTTTTTTCTTTTCTTTTCTTTTTTGGCTCTTCATTACAGTGTACAGACCTGCTCTAGTTGTGGCATCTGGCTTAGTTGCCCTGCAGCACATGGAATCTTATTTCCCTGACCAGGGATCTAACCCGTGTCCCCTGCATTGGTGGATTCTTAATGACTGGACTACCAGGGAAGTCCCAAAGAGACATTTTAGTGTGGTGGTTTTTGCTCCCCTGCAGTACTAGGTAATCAGCTACCCAGACATCCCCTCATAAGTGCATGATATGTGAGGCTGTCAGAGTAGACAAAGCAAAACATGCGGTTTTCTGAGCCTGGTTCGTGGTAATACTTTCCTCGAGTTACTTTGTTCAGACTCACTCACTCAGAGGTTGAAGAATGTTCCTGTGGATCCCCTTAGCACGTTGTACATCCTCTTTCACGGCGCTCCTCACCATCAGGGATAACACTTCATTCTTTAATTTCTCCCTGTTAAAACCTGTCACCCCTGAGTTCAGGGACCGTGTCTGACGCGTTCTCTGCTGGATCCTCTCCACTCAAAAGAGCACATGGCATGTAATACATGCCCAGTGAGTATTTCTCCACTGAATGAATGACTCATAGTCTGCCACTCTTTATATTTTTAAAGAGTCCCTTACAAAGATTTCCCTAATAGAAGTAGAAGATAAAGAACTACAGAGAATTCTCACATTGCCATTAAAATGGTTTCCTTTTCTTTTTGTTTTCTAACATTAAATCCTCATGAGAGAGATGCTAAATGATGCAGGTGGAACAAAGATACTACCAGCTTTCTGCACTCAATGACCTTAGAAACTAATAGTGGTGATAGAAGAAGTAGAAATATTGAGGGTTATTAAGGAGAGAGAATCAAAGTGCTCTGGAATTTTGGACAAAAGAAAGTGTATGTTTAGCTGTGGGAATCAGAAAGTCTTCATGAAGAGGCTTCTAGGATGAAGGCAGTGAGTTTCGTGCCTCAAGCACAAAATTCAAGAGGATGCCAAAAATCTCAGTAATCAAGGTAAATAATATTTCAATGCAATATCTTGAAAAATTAATATTAATATTTAGTACCAAAAATACCATGAGGAAAAATATTAAGATTTAAATAAATAGATAGCATATTAAAAAACAGAGACATTACTTTGCCAACAAAGGTCCGTCTGGTCAAGGCTATGGTTTTTCCAGTGGTCATGTGTGGATGTGAGATTTGGACTGTGAAGAAAGCTGAGCACTGAAAAATTGATGCTTTTGAACTGTGGTGTTGGAGAAGACTCTTGAGAGTCCCTTGGACTGCAAGGAGATCCAACCAGTCCATCCTGAAGGAGATAAGTCCTGGGCATTCATTGGAAGGACTGATGATGAAGCTGAAACTCCAGTACTTTGGCCACCTCATGAGAAGAGTTGACTCATTGGAAAAGACCCTGATGCTGGGAGAGATTGGGAGCAGGAGGAGAAGGGGACGACAGAGGATGAGATGGCTGGATGGCATCACCGACTCAATGGGCATGAGTTTGGGTAGACTCCCGAGGTTTGTGATGGACAGGGAGGCCTGGTGTGCTACGATTCATGGGGTCGCAAAGAGTCGGACACGACTGAGTGACTGAACTGAACTGAAATATTATTGCCTTTTTATTTTGCTTCCATCTCCATTATGACTTGAGGTGACCTTGGTACTAATATTGACAAGATGAACATTTTGCAAACAGATGCTTAGGAGGATTGACCACCAGCATGGAAGAGGGAAATAAAAGATGTTTTGGGAACCAGAAGTGGCTTGATTTGACCAAATGAAATGTATAGTGGGTGATAGTGATAGTCTAGGTCACAAATTGAAGATTTTGATCTCAAATGTAGGATAAGACTAAATTATGAACAGTCTAGTCTATCTGGCTCAAAATTTGGCATTTTCATTTAAACAGTGGGAAGCTGTTAAAGACTTTTGAGTAGAGAAAATGATATTATGTTTTGAAAAACTAGTAAATACACTATCAGAATTCATTGTTGTTGTTTAGCCACTAAGTCACGTCTGACTATTTTGTGGCCTCATGGACTGTAGCCTGCCAGGCTTCTCTGTCCATGGGATTCTCCAGACAAGAATGCTAGAGTAAGGGTTACCATTTCCTTCTCCAGGGGATCTTCCCAATCCAGGGATCGAACCTGTGTCTCCTGCATTGGCAGGCAGATTCTTTACTACCAAGCCACCAGGGAAGCCCATCAAAAGTCCTATAGGAAGTTTAATCTGACAACAGGATGGGGATCTCTTTCGTTGTTTTTGACCCTCTGTTTAACAGAAGGTTGCATCAATCTGTGCCCTTGGATGAACTCCATATTCAAAACCAGAATTTGTCATTTGATCTGAATATTCACTGACTTAGTTTAATTTGTCCTACTGTACAATAAGAATGAAAATGCCAGGGAAACCATATCTTCATCACGAGAGCACTAATTAGACCTAATTAGACCATGCTTAAACAGCACTGCTGGAAGGTTCTTATGTCTCTCTGATTTTTGCTTTTGTATGACTGAGCAGCTTCCCCTCCCTCATTTCTGAATGATACATTTATTATCCAGGACATATCAATGGTTTCAATAAAACTGCAGTCCACTCTTTCTTCTTAAACATGTGTCTGCTGTAGATACTGTACTATTTCTGTTATAATCTCTGATGTGTTTATTTCAAAGTTAACCTCTGAGAAAGCTGAGTTTTTTCCCTAATTTTCAAGATTTGAGTCACTCCACTGTCAAACCCTTTTAAAATAGATTTTAGTTGAATTTAACAGTGTTTTCCTAAGTGCAGATGTAAAGTGAGAAGTACATTATGGCATGGGATCCTGGTTGAATTTTCTGAATTTGGGAAGAGTGAAAGGGCATGATGTCTGCCGCATAGTCTCAGATTTTGTTTTTATTGTTAAGTAGCTTAGTCATGTCTGACTCTTTGCGATGCCATGAACTGCAGCACTCCAGAACGCCCTGTCCTCCACTGTCTCTCAGAGTTGACTCAGATTCATGTCTATTGATTCAGTGATGCTACCTAATCATCTCATCCTCTGCCATCACCTTTTCCTTTTGCCTTAAATCTTTCCATGCATCAAGGCCTTTTCCAATGAATCAGCTGGTCGCATCAGGTGGCCTAAGTATTGGAGCTTCAGCATCAGTCCTTCCAATGAATATTGAGGGTCAGTTTCCTTTAGGACTGACTGGTTTGATCTCCTTGCTGTCCAAGAGACTCTCAAGAGTCTTCTCCAGCACCACATTTGGAAAGCATCAATTCTTCAGCACTCAGCCATCTTTATGGTCCAACTCTCATATCTGTACATGCCTACTGGAAGAACCATAGCTTTGGCTATGAAGACCTTTATCAGCAAAGTGATGTTTCTGTTTTTAAATATGCTGTCTAGGTTTGTCGTAGCTTTTGTCATAGGTTCCAAGGAGCATGTGTCTTTTAATTTCTTGGCTGCAGCCGCTGTCCAAAATGATTTTGGAGCCCAAGAAGATAAAGTCTGTCAGTGCTTCCACTTTTCCCTCTTCTATTTGCCATTAAGTGATGGGACCAGATGCCATGATCTTAGTTTTTTGAATGTTGAATTTCAAGCCAGCTTTTTCACTCTCCTCTTTCACTTTCATCAAGAGGCTCTTTTGTTCCTCTTTACTTTCTGCCATTAGATTTATCCCCCCAAAATAAACATAAATAAATGAAAAGAATGGTATAGAATAAAAGTAGTAGAAGTGAACAGTGTAGAGTTAAAAATTGGGAAAGCCCAACTGGAAATTGCCATCAATTGGTGAAATCTAGATGAAAAGGGTAGAGCAGCTTTTGGTTCTTGTTTTCCAACCTTTTCATAGAGCAGAAATAGGCTGTCCAAAGAGATCTGTGGTTTAATTAGAAACTCTCTTATCCAATAATAGTGGGAGTAGTTTTTGGCCAGTTAAAGAAATTGGAAAGATGAGGAAATTATTTTAAATAATTGTTTAGCATGTGGCGTAAAAGGCATCTCTTCACTAATCTCTTACTAGGGGCTATGACTTTTCTTGGAGTTTCTCTACAACACTTAGAGTTCTGAGTCATTGTGCTTGCATACATGACTTGCATTCATGCTTAGCTGTGCCCAACTCTTTGTGACCCCATGGACTGTAGGCCACCAGACTCCTCTGTTCAAGGAATTTTCCTGACAAGAATCCTGGGATGAGTCATCGTTTCATCCTCCAGGGAATCTTCTCGACCCAGGGATCAAACCCTCGTCTCTTGTTCCTTCTGCATTGGCAGGTGGATTCTTTACCACTGTGCCACCTGAGAAGTGCTTGCATAAACTAGTCCTAAAATGTAATATCTTATCCTCTTTTCAGGTTCTCTAAACTAGAGGTAGCATTTTTAAAATGAAAAACTTTCAAACCACTTTGAGTTACAATCTCATTTTCTTAATTACTCTTCACCTTTTGAGATTTTCCCACTCAGGTCAATTTGACAACATTTTTAGAGACTTGTCAAGATCAAGTCTTAACAATGCACTTGATTTGATTTTCATATAAATGAGAGTTCTTTTTTTTTTCTTCACACACATTTCAGCAGTTTATATTTAATATGTAATATATATATTCTTAAATTTATATTTAAATATAATATTTTAAATATTATCATTCATTTTTAATAGTAATTAAATCCAATAATTACAACAACAAGTACATAAGTTTAGAAAACAATACACCTGGCAAGTGTGCATCTCAGTTCATGGAGCAGAAGTCACAGCATCAAATGTATAATGTATAGGAATGGGCGATATGTGGTAGAAATGAGACCATCAACTAATCCAGAAGTTCCATTGAGGGCACGTACTACAAAGCTATAGTCATGAAAACAGTCTGATACTGGCCCAGAAATAGAAATACAGATCAATAGAATAGGACAGAAAGCCCAGAAATAACCCCACATGCTTATGGTCCATTAATCTATGTCAAAGTAGTCAAGACTATACAATGGAAGAAAGACAGTCTTTTTAATAAGTGATGCTGAGAAAACTGGACAGCTGCATGTATTAATAAAAATATGAAATTAGAACACTCCTTTGCACCATACATAAAAGTAAATTCAATTGAATTAAATATCTAAATGTAAGACTAGACACTATAAAGCTTTTAGAGGAAAACATAGGCAGAACACTCTCTGACATAAATTGCAGCAGTATTTTTGTTTCAATTCTTCTTCCAGAGTAATGGAAGTAAAACCAAAAATAAACAAAAGGGACCTAATTAATCTCAAAATCTTTTGTACAACAAAGGAAACAATAGACAAAATGAAAAGACAACCCATGGAATGGGAGAAAATATTTGCAAATAACGCAGCCAACAAAAGATTAATCCTCAAAATTTACAAACAGCTCATGCAGCTTAATATCATAAAAACAAACAACCCAATCAAAAAATGGGCAGAAAACCTAAACAGACATTGCTCAGAAGAAGACATGCAGATGGTCAAAAGGCGCATGAACAGATGTTCAGCATATCTAATTATTTGAGAAATGGGAATCAAAACTACAATGAGATATCACCTCAAACCAGCCAGAATGGCTATCATTGAAAAATCCACAAGCAATAAATTCTGGAGAGGATATGGAGAGAAGGGAATCCTCCTATTCGGTTGGTGGGTATGTCAATTGGTACAGCCACTGTGAACAGTGTGGAGATCCCTTACAAAACTAAAAATAGCTACCATATGATCCAGCAGTCCAACTCCTGGGCATGTGTCTGGAGAAAACCATGCTCCAGAAAGATAAATGCACCCCAGTGTTCATCACAGTACAGTTTACTATAGTCAGGAAATGGAATTAAGTTAAATGTCCATCGGTTGATATATAGATAAAGAAGATGTGGTGCATATTACAGTAGAATATTACTCAGGCATTAAAAAGAATGAACTAATGCCATTTGTAGCATAGATGGACCTAGAGATTATCATACTGAGTGAAGTAAGACAGAGAAATACAAATATCATATGATATCACTTATACGCAGAATCTAAAAAAAAAAAATGAAACAAACTTACTTACAAAACAGAGACAGACTCATAAACTTAGACAATGAGCTTATAATTATCAAATGGGTAGTGTAGGAGGAAGACCTAGTTAGGGAGTTTAGGATCAACATGTATGCTCTGCTATATTTAAAATGAATAACCAACAATGATCTGCTGTATCACACAAGGACCTCTGCCCAGTGCTATGTAACAACCAAAATAAAAAAGAATTTTAAAAAGAATAGATACTTGTGTAACTGAATCACTTTACTATATACCTGAGGCTAACAGGACATTGTTAGTTGACTATACTCCAATATGAAATAAAGTTAAAAAAAAAAAAGAGTGTCTACTACATTCTAATTTTATCCAAAATTTTAAATCAATTTTATATCCAAAATCTTTTAAATATTTAACTTAAATTGTGGCCCTTTAATTATGATCTATACCAAAATTTACTAATTAGGTGCATACTAATTGAACCCTTTGTATCAATTGAGACAGCAGAGAAATCCTAGTCAGCTTTGGGTGACTGGTGATGCTGAGTGTGGTTTTTGGGACAAGTGATAGAGGAATTCATAAAGAAGGAGGAATTCCTAAGCCCCCAAGTTACTCTCCTCCTTGGAGATCTATGGACTCAGAAAAGGGAAGGCAAGAGAAATAGAGAGAACCTAAGTACTGTTCATCAGATTTGATGCAACATTGCAGACACTGGATGGAGAATATCATTGCTATGTTTCAGTGAGCAGTGATAAAATCTGTGATTCAGGGATTGTAAGAAAAAGTTTGATTTCTCACTTTTGAGAAAGACCAAGGATTGATAGAGGATAAAAAAAAAAGTGATATCTGTTCTCCAAGGAAAAAAAATGAACAGAGCTCATGGGAGGAAGTCAAATAAGTTAATACAAACATCAAGTGAAATAAGTAAACATTTTGGAGAAGGTTCCAGGGTGTTAAGACGTAATGTGATCCATTAAGTTTCATACTGGGTGTTTCTAATAAAGTTCTTCAGTGAATAAAAGCACCTGCACAAGTTTTAACCTTGAGTTAAAACTGAGAAGAAATTGTTAGAAATGGCTTCTCTGTGATTTCAAATTTGTAACATTGAATTCCAGTTCATCATGTACTCTCTACTCCCACAGTTTCATGTCTCTGTGTTACTCAGTTTTTGTCCTCGGTCCCACCATTTTAGGCAAAATTATTAATTTTTATCCCACCTAATGTAAACAGGGTTCTCATGACAGTAGCATGTCCTTAGGAAACTTGTTCCATCTTCAAATAAATTTAATGAAAACACTATTCTTGCCTGAATGAGCCAGAAACTGCTTTCCTATATTTATTTCGCCTTAGTCCTGCTGCTCTTGGTGCAAGAAAAGTTAGTCTATTTCGCTTTTATGTCATAACTTCTCAAACATATGAATAGTTATCACGTTCCCATAAATAAATTGTTTTCTTCAAAAGAAAAAGTTTATTTTTTTCTGGAAAATTTAAGTCTTTTAACAAATATCATTAGGTTATTTGAGGAATTCAATATTTATTGTTTAAAATGAAGATTTATTTCCTATTCCACCTGTTCTTTGCATTTTTAAAATTCGCAAAGACATTTGCATTTAAAAGCATTTTTAAATGCTTTTATATTTATAAATTTATTATGTGCCAATAATTGATATTATTTTTCATAGTACTTTCTCTCCTTATTTGGTGGTTCAGTTTCTCCTTTTACTTGTAGGTAACAAATCAAAGAACTAATGATTTTTTCATGGTAGGCTATGAAATATTTGGATACAGCAGCTACTAGAAAGTCTCTAAGAGGCTATGACATTTTGAAGCAGCTCAGCTGGGTAAGGAAATTAAGAATAATGAGGTGGATTTCAAGTGCAGTTGTTGCAAAATGGGTGAAGCAAAGTTATGCAAGTTTTGTTGCAGTGTAATCTTAGTGGGAATAACTGTACTTACACAGTACTATAAGAAAGTGTGATGTTCTTGTTTTTAATTTATTGCCTGTTCTCAACTTATTTCACTGCTTTTATTTCTGCAAAGAATTTTAAAACATCAATTGAGAAAAATATTATCTGTGTTTCATTTTGGTTTTGTTATTAGAAACCTCTGTATTAGAAAAGAGAATCATTTGGATTGATGGAAAGTGGGACAGATACTTCCTGTGTATTACAGTATTGTCTACATAATTTCTATTCCTGCTTCTTCATCAACAATGTAATAACAATTTTGCTTACATCACAGGTGGTGATGGTCTAGCTTAAAAAAAAAAAAACTGATTTCCTAGTCTTTCATGCATATAAGTATGATCATGGGACACACTGGTCAATGCAATAGAGAAAGAAATCCTTGGACAGCATGCCCTTTGGAGTTAAAAGAAAAAGAAAAAAAAAGTGTCGCTAGATAAAGACTTTTTGCCTTCCTTTATCTCTTCCTCCTGTCTATAATTAGTAGCCTCAGAGATGATCTTGGTGACAAGGTGAAGAGGTGACAAGAGTAAAGACAAAGAATTGCATACTAAAATTGATGCGTAGAAAGATGGGAAGTCTCTGGGGTCCTGATGACATTGCTGAATATGGAATATCTATTCTCAGACTCCTTGCTACAGAAGACAAATGAATTTCTTAATTGTTAGTATACCAGTTAGCTGGATTTTTTTCTAAACTGTGGTGAAATGTGTTTCTCATACAAAGGTATGGCTTTCTAATTGAAAAAATATATTTGGGTCACTGTAGACATAGATAATTAAACATAATATTAAAAGATAATTCTGAAATACAAAGGCTTTAGGATCTGTTATCTTCAAATACTAAATTCTAAAGAGAAATGTGTTTACTGGCCTATATATATCTACAATTCTGTCATTATAAAAATGTTATGTAATTTAAATAATTTCCTATTTGTGAAATTTTGTCACTTTTTAAATATCAAAATAGAAACTTTTATTAATGTGAAATATACAGTAAACATGCAGAGAATATTTTTCATTTATTTCTGAATTTGGGGAATTATCAGTCAGTATACATTTCAGTTATACATTTCAGCAAGTATAAGGATGTAATTTCATACTTTCCCATAAATGTTTTTATTTGCTATTTTAAAAATCTTAGTTTTTATTCAGTAGCAAGCTGAATCCCTTTTGTTTCAAACTCCTTCTCCAGAAATTTCCTTTTTTTATTCTTGGCAGATGAAGCAAGAGTTTTATTAAAGTATCACTGACATATTCAACATACACTCTTGGTTATCTAATATCACTGAAAGAGTACGAAGAAAATATAGAAATACTATAAGTCTTGATGTTTTGAGTAGTTTTTCTAGAGATAGGTTCAGAATTTGAGAAAGTAGTTGTATTTTTGTGAGGGTTGAAGAGATAAGAAACAAAAAAATAGAACATACTAAAGAATTACTTTTCTTTAGTTTCTTGGTTGAGGTCCCACACTGAAAGAAGTTGTTTTGGATTTGACCTTAGTTCTTATCCATATGTGTTCAGTAGTGTTCAACTCTTTGCAACTTCATGTCCTGTATGCCTCCAGGCTCCACTGTCCATGGAATTTTCCAGGCAAGAATGCTGAAGTGAGTTTCCATTTCCTTCTCCAGGGGATCTTCACGACCCAGGGACTGAACCTGTATCTCTTGTGTCTCCTGCATTAGCAGGCAGATTCTTCACCCCTGCACCATCCATAGGCCTCAAGAAAAGCACAACATAATTTGTCACCAGGCACAATACATCTGTGAGAAATGGGGACCCAGAACAACAACCAGGACATCTTTTAAAAGCAGAGAAGATCTTAGCTCAGGTATAGCTGCTTTTGTACTGCAGCCTTTGTCCCGTTGAATCTGAGCACTAGTTTTTGTCCCTCGAAAACTTAAAAAAAAATATTTGCCAGTCTATATGAGTATGTAGGGAATGTTAATGATCACTTAGTTTTCACAGTTTCTTAGCTTCTGTTCCATACTAGGCTCGAAACATAGTGATGCACAATCTTTTAGGAATGTGGAATTCTGAGTTGTTTATTGATTGTGCTTAGGGTGGTATCTATCAGGCACTTAGAATAAGGGCTGAGAGGTATAGCTAAACCTGGCTTAGGTGTCTCTTGTCATGGGTCACCTCTCTAGCAACTCACTTGAAGTGAGTTTAGAGAAAATAGAATTCTAACGGCATTAGATATCTTGTTGAAACCACTCAACCCAGTCAATTAAAAGCTCTTCGCTCCTGGAATCTCTTGACATTGGTAGTTAAATTGGCTAAATGCTAGGTAAATGTATATAATTTTTTAAAAGCAGATTCAAAATGGTAGCTGTTGAAGTAATGTGATCTGTGATATAATGTCATATCCTACAGACAGTACTGGCTTGAATGTCATTAATAATAAAGTCCAGGGTCAAGGTTGTGGACTACATCCTCAGAGTTGTTTTGCCTCTTGGTTTTCATATGTCTCTTGTCCTGAACAAATAAACTTGAAAATAGTTATATATTTTTGCTTTCTGTCCAGCCTTTTATAATTATAAAATTATAAATAAAATACTAAGCAGTTTTCTGGAAGAAAACTAAAGCATGTAGAACACCTCCAACTAGCACAACTGTGTTTCGGGTTAAGCTTGTTACCTTTCTCATCTTTGTGCACATATATATAGGTGTTCTATATCACTGAATCATAAGTCATTTTATTTTATGCTCCATCTGTCTCATCTCACATTGTTTGACCTATTCGGTCACTTGGAAAACTGTGTTGGACTCTCAAATATAGGGGTAGGTCATATATGTTCACTGTCATTAATATTTATAATTATTTTGAATGGTCACAAAATATGCAAAGTGTGATAGTTGCAACATAGTTTTTAACAGGGCCTTATTATGGGGGTGTTTATCTTGACTGTAATTGTTCCTTTTTTTAGATTATACTGTAGTGTTTTTTCCCCTCTTTGAATGAGTTCTTCATGATAAATTGTTGGGTCAAAGAGTGTAGACTTTTCATGGCATTGAATATATTTGATTCATGCCAACTTACAATGTTGACATCCGTGTGTAAGTATATTGTCAGAAACGACATGCTATACAGTTAATGCACTTGTCTTTATAGTCGCTGATACTATGGGGAAAGTTCAGTGTCTTAAGAGGGATTATTATACTCAAACCTTAGCCTGTACAGAACCTCTAGCATTATATTCCTTCAAGTCATTGCTACATTAATGATTAAAAACATTTTTAACTTCATAGACTGTGCATTATGACTCACTTACCCTTATCCTTGTTAATTCTCTTTCCTGCTATAACAGTTTTATTGGGATACATTATGAAACTTGTAGAACCATAAATAACCATGGGTCACATTGGCTTCTGAAAAGCGTGTGAGTTCCACTGGAATAGAAATCCAAATGAGAAAAGAAACATCGTGAATATTTTAACATTAAGAAAAGGGGACAATACTATATAATAATTTTTCCTTCTGAAATTTTTCCATTATACATTAATGCAAATATATTATGCTATAATAATCAAATGGAAATACATCTTTGTTTAGATGTATCATTTGTTTTCTCAGTTACTCGTATACCTAAAATAATCTTTGATCTCCTAAGGTTGAAGAGGGAATGTTTACTATAGAGATGAATAAAACTGAGGGTCACAATTGATCAATCCCAATCCACGGGCAGAATGTGCAAGGAAGAATGCCAAGTCTCACCTGATTCTTTGCGTGAAGTTGTTTTCTGTCATAGTCTGTGATGCTGAGACATGTTCTTGAGACAGAGTTCTTTTGTGTGTGTGTGTGTGTGTGTGATTTGTTGTTGGTTGTTGTTGTTGTTTTTGAGGCTTAAACTTTGGAATGGAGCCTGGGAAATGTGGGTGTAAGTAGTACATTTTGATTTTGGAAATAAATGGATAGATACGCGAAAGTAATTCCAGAACCCAGAATAACTTCAAACTGCTGATAGAAGTTGGATTTCAGTTTTTTACTCTATCTTGAAAATGTTTTTTTCTTTTAACCGAGTAACTATTCCTTCTATTCAGTGAGGGCTTCAGGATATAACCATGAAAATCAATTCATTTACGAGGAAAATGAGGTGTGTGTGTTTTCCTGTGTTGATGACGTTTTTAAAATTACAAATGAATACATGGGCATTATAAAAAATATGTAATATTAACTTGTACAGAGCATAAAATAAAGGTTATCTTCTCATTTACTTCATGCCAACATTTAAAAAGTTAACTGTCAATATTAATAGTTCTGAATATCTTTCTAAGGATTTACTATGTGTGCATATAAATATAATTTTATGATTTTACAGCACTCATGCTTTTTATATTCTATAATATGCAAAGAACAATTAATGTTACCTTATTGTAACAATACAAAGTCATAACAGATGATATCGAAAATATAGATGAATGCAAAGAATGGAGAAAAAGTGCCTATATTTACATTACCAGGCTTTTATTCATTTATCCCATAGTATTAAATGTTTCTCTATCATATGATATATTCTGGTTACTTATTTTTAAAATATACCAGGATTTATTTATCTCATCTTCTATTGTTGAATAGTCAGGTTGTTTTTTACTATTTTTCAGTATTATAAGTAATGCTTGTACTTAAAGCTTTATATATGTTTTTACTGACTGTACTGTTTCTTAAAACTGAAATTGCTGATTCAAAGTATTTGAAATTTGTTGAGATATTAGTAAATTCTGCTCAGAAAAAAGAAGAAATTTATTCCCACAACAAGCAGTTCATGAGAGCATCTGTGAATAAGTTAATTTTGGATTCTGTTAGGATCCAAAGGATCAGTGAAGATGGCACATAAACCATGGAATGAGGTGTAGTGTTACTGAATAACTAAATAGTTACAAGAATTGACCAGCATAATTCTAGTTAACTGCCAATTATGTGTCAAAATGATTTGGTAAGAATCTAATATAAGTATATTAAGTATCTTTAAACATTATATTGAATATAAAATAACATTTTTATATGTTTCTACCAACTTCCCTGTCATCTTATGTATCATCAGGAGAGACCAGTGTATGTTGTAATAACAAACTACCTGCAAATCTCAATGACTTTAAAAAAGACAACAGAATATTATTTTTTTTGTTTATGATACTGTTTGCTATGCTTGTCTATGACTCTGCTATGCAAGCTGACACCCCGGCTGCAGAAACAATTCATACCTAGGAGCTGACTGGTCTTGTGGCAGAGAAGAAAGAGGCCTCAGCTTGTGCTCAGGAGAGACACACATGGTTTCCTCCCCATTCATTAGCCAAACTGAGTCAACTGGCCATTGATCACTCGGTGTCATGGAGACAGGCGATTTCCCCACCTTGAAAAGCAGTGTAAGCTGCGTGGTCAAGTCAGCTACCAGCATGGCAGGAAGATTCAGTTGTCTTTCATGGTGCAGCAGCAAACATTTTGGACCAGAATGGAATCTACCACATCCTGGTTTTATAAGGGGTTTAAAATTTGGAAAAAGTCTTTGACGTGATCCAATGCTTTATTGCGGGGCTTCCCTGGTGGGACAGTGGTTAAAGCATCCTCCTGCAATGCGGGAACCACAGGGTTGATTCCTGGGTTGAGAAGATGCCCTGGAGGAGGAAAGAGCAACCCACCCCAGTGTTCTTGCCTCAGAAATCTCACGGACAGAAGAGCCTGGTGCACTACAGTCTGTGGGATCACAAGCGTCCCACACAGCTTAGTGACTAAACCACTACCATCGCCAATGCTATATTGAAATCATAAAACAGCCTCAATTTGCTCCAAAACCTTCCAAGTCCTTGCTCTTGAGGTAATGTACAAATGAATGATTTCATATGAAGAAATATCTACAGTATTCAGTGATTACATATGTAAAATTTCGTCTTGCCTACACAGATTTTATAAATCGTACCTCCTAAAGGAGATCAGTCCTGGGTGTTCACTGGAAGGACTGATGCTGAAGCTGAAACTCCAGTACTTTGGCCACCTTATGTGAAGAGTTGACTCATTGGAAAAGACCCTGATGCTGGGAGGGATTGGGGGCAGGAGGAGAAGGGGACGACAGAGGATGAGATGGCTGGATGGCATCACCGACTCGATGGACATGGGTTTGAGTAAACTCCGGGAGTTGGTGATGGACAGGGAGGCCAGACGTGCTGTGATTCATGGGGTTGCAAAGAGTTGGACATGACTGAGTGATTGAACTGAACTGATTATATGAATGTTTCCATTGCAGAAGGGGTTTCAGGGTAACCTACTCAAATATAAGGCCTGTACAAAGTCCCCTCTATGCTGTGATTGTGTCTAGAAATACTCATGGTAGTTTGGGCAAGAGAAGGGGGGCATTTTTTATAAGCCTCTGCAATTTTCTTTTAGTACTTGTCTTGATTACAGAATAATTTCTTTCTACAAAATTTATTTTCTCTGTAGATGTTTCTTCTTATCAGCCCCAAATAAAACCGTTCCTCCTGACAAGTGTTACAGTGTTAAATTTTGTAGTTCAAATGTCTTATATAGAGATTTAATATAATCCAATGTTAAATGGACAGAGCACAGAGATTCTTAGCATATCTTCTGAAGTAAAATGGCTTGGTAATATGAGGACAAAGTAGAATATCTAAGGTCATATGTATATATGGTGTTACTGCTCATTTTGGTTTTTATTTATCACTCCTGTGTGTCTCAAATAAAACAGCAACCTATCCAATTCCAGTGTCTGAAGTCAGTTCTGCCTCATATTACAATTCTCTCTCCTTACACGGTAGTGAATCTACTCTGTTGACATTTATTACAAAGCTTGACTACTAGAAAATCTAAAAGACTTATTTAAATCATGTTTTAATATGCTCCCAGCTTGCCACTGATATCCATAAAATTTGCCTTTTCTGTTGCATATGGATATGTTTTGATAGAGGTAAATTATTTTAATTTTAGCTTTGATTCACACTGAGATAACAGAGGATAACTTTGGAACTTACTCTCATTTCTGTTTGCTTGAATGTTTGTAAAGTTGTTCAAGAGTTTTCCATAGCCCTTGTCACTTAAGAGAGCAGAGGTGCTTTGTTTCTTGGAAGTGCTGGCCCATATTCTTCCCCGGGTCCAGGGAAAACTAAATTCAGGAACTTTAGGTGCAATGTCCTTCCATCATCGAGGTCTGAAGTTAATGATTGAAATATATTAAGGCCTTTGTACATTTTAAGGTCTCTCCAGAAACCTGGGTCTATATTCATAGACTATATGAATAGAAGGTTGAATATTTCTACAGTAATATAGTTTCCTCCTGGGAAAGAACCTAACTGGGTAGAATGAAGGGAAAAGAAAATTTAAAAAAAAAAAAATCTCATGAAGTTTATGAGGCTAATGTAGGCTAATGTAGACAGTCATATCACACTTCATTTCTGGTGTTTGAATGTATCCCAGAGGTTTCCAAGTTCTCTGGCCTAGAAATAGGAATGAACTTGGGACTTTTGCTTATGTGTTTGTGTACATGTGAATAATATACATTTATGATCAAGCATAGGGATTGTCATTATATCCATCGAGTATAGAAAGTTCTGTACTTTCAGAATGGAGATCACCTACCCTATGTGTAGCCTGTTCACTGCTAAATCTCAGGGACTTGCTTAACGTATTGCTTATCCCTCTGGCTCCTCAAATTGCTCAATTTTGTACCTGACCAATCCACAAATATGTCTGGCTAGGCGTGGCGACACTTTTCTCCATCTCTGTTTTGAACCATTTTATTCCATAGTTACATTAAAAATAAAGCTCCTTTGAAGCACATGAAAGTGAAAGTGAGAGTCCTTCAACTGTGTCCGACTCTTTGCGACCCCATGGACTATGTAGTCCAGGGGATCCTCCAGGCCAGAATGCTGGAGTGGGTAACCTTTCCCTTCTCCAGGGGATCTTCCCAACCCAGGGATCGAACCCAGGTCTCCCTCATTGGCTGCAGATTCCTTTTACCAGATGAGCCATGCTACACTGTTAAATGAATCTCTTTCTCCATGTTCAGAGAATCCTATTTATTTGCTTATTTACTGAAGTTTTAGCTGTGGGGTCCGTTGTTTCCCTTTCTAATCTAGACCCCTCTCACATTTCTCTGTCCACCTCCACCCACCCCTGCATTGTCTTCTGTTTTGGTTTGACTATAAGATTCCATTCTTTCTTAAAAAAAACTAAAATTGGACACACCAATTTGATTTTGTTTGTTGTCTGTCTATGTAGTAACCAGATCATCACTGGTTTCTTTAATAAATATTAACAAGATGCAGTGCCAAAGAATGCTCAAACTACCACACAATTGCACTCATCTCACACGCTAGTAAAGTGATGCTCAAAATTCTCCAAGCCAAGCTTCAGTAGTATACGAACCGTGAACTTCCAGATGTTCAAACTGGTTTTAGAAAAGGCAGAAGAACCAGAGATCAAATTGCCGACATCCGTTGGATTATCGAAAAGGCAAGAGAGTTCCAGAAAAATATCTATTTCTGCTTTATTGACTATGCCAAAGCCTTCGACTGTGTAGATCACAATAAACTGTGGAAAATTCTGAAAGAGATGGGAATACCAGACCACCGGACCTGCCTCTTGATAAACCTGTATGCAAGTCAGGAAGCAACAGTTAGAACTGGACATGGAACAGCAGACTGGTTCCAAATAGGAAAAGGAGTACGTCAAGGCTGAATATTGTCACCCTGCTTATTTAGCTTATATGCAGAGTACATCATGAGAAACGCTGGGCTGGAAGAAGCACAAGCTGGAATCAAGATTGCTGGGAGAAATATCAATAACCTCAGATATGCAGATGACACCACCCTTTAGGCAGAAAGTGAAGAGGAACTAAAAAGTCTCTTGATGAAAGTGAAAGAGGAGAGTGAAAAAGTTGGCTTAAAGCTTAACATTCAGAAAACTAAGATCATGGCATCTGGTCCCATCACTTCATGGGAAATAGATGGGGAGACAGTGGAAACAGTGTCAGACTTTATTTTTTTGGGCTCCAAAATCACTGCAGATGGTGACTGCAGCCATGAAATTAAAAGACGCTTACTCCTTGGAAGGAAAGTTATGACCAACCTAGATAGCATATTAAAAAGCAGAGACATTACTTTGCCAACAAAGATCTGTCTAGTCAAGGCTATGGTTTTTCCAGTGGTCATGTATGGATGTGAGATTTGGACTGTGAAGAAAGCTGAGCACAGAAGAATTGATGCTTTTGAACTGTGCTGTTGGAGAAGACTCTTGAGAGTCCCTTGGGCTGCAAGGAGATCCAACCAGTCCATCCTAAAGGAGATAAGTCCTGGGCATTCATTGGAAGGACTGGTGCTGAAGCTGAAACTCCAATCCTTTGGCCACCTCATGTGAAGAGTTGACTCATTGGAAAAGACCCTGATTCTAGAAGGGATTGGGGGCAGGAGGAGAAGAGGGCGACATAGGATGAGATGGCTGGATGGCATCATTGACTCGATGGACATGAATTTGAGTAAACTCCAGGATTTGGGATGGACAGGGAGGCCTGGTGTGCTGCAGTCCATGGGTTGGCAAAGAGTTGGACCCAACTGAGCCACTGAGCTGAACTGAACTGAACTGAGCTGAGCTGAGCTGAGCTGAACAGGATGCCTGGTCTTTGATTTCACTTTTAAAACTGGTGCCAATGATGCCCTGTATTAATGAAAGTTGTTATTCCCCGTCATTAATTTGATTCCCATTTTGTTCTTCCTGTTGTTGATGAAACAAAGGAAAATCCATCAAAATATGAATTAGAAATAGTTTCTGGTTCTACTAGTCATGTTCTTGGTATCTAGAGAATAAACTGCTTCAGCTTCATTTTACTTTGTGTTAATTACTTTCACACTCAGAGCTTGGGTATGGAGTTCCTAACCGGTGTTCTAGTTCTACTGTTTCTTTCTTAAGAAACAGAATCCTTTGTAAATTTCTAGAGCCAGAGTTTATTCTAGCTCTTTTTTAAGGATATACTGTGAACTTGTTAATGTGGGGAAAAATAAGTGACAATTCCAAAAGCAAAGTAGTATTAATTCATAGGGTCAAGATGGCAGCCATCTTGTTTAAAATTATAATAACTAGTTCTTATTGGCACCAATCATATTAGAGCTTTCCTTTGAAGATGAAAAATACAGCCTGAGGATTCCCTGGGAAGGCTCATTCTTGTAAGCCATGTATTCCTTTTACTTGGATCTCTGTACTGGATCAGTGTCTAGTGTTTACTTGTCTTATCTTTAAAGATATATATATATATATATATAGTTCTATGTTCATTGAAAAGTAGTACTATGTTATCTCCTGGTGATTTCACTCAATTTCAATTATTTTTCAATAATATTTTCTTGGCCACACTGTGCAACATGTGGGATCTTATTTCCCCAACCAGGAGTAAAACTTGTGCCTCTTACATTGGACACAGGCAGTTTTCACCTCTGGACCACCAAGGAATTCCCTCAACTTCAAATTTAGCAGTTGAATCGAAAGTACATAATGCTAAGGAAAATTCTGGTTTATCTGAAGAATAAACTTTCCTTAGAAGAAGTACCTTAAATTAAGAAAAAGGGTGAGAGAGAAATCTTTGGGTAGAAAAGAGTGAAGCAAAGTATGAATTTGGTCACATTAGGGAAATCCTACTCTGTCTTACAGCTGTGCCTACCACTCTACAAAAGAGATTGGCCATATGATGACTTTGCTATTTATTGCAGAATCAGTTGAATGATTTAATCCCTCTCTGACAACAAGCAAACAGTAAATATACATGAAAATTTATCAGAAAAGCCAGGGGTTAATAACATGGAAAGTTCTGCAGGAGACTTAGCATTCCCCACTTGGGCACACTCTCTCTTATACTGGGCATCCCCCTCTGACTACCTCTCCATAGAGTCTATTACTTCATTCTCTGGATCTTAGGCATGCTGTTATTTTTGCTCTTAACTCATTATGTTCAATGTATGTGTCTCGCTGTCTGTGTTCCCCACTAGACTGTTAGCTTGTTGAAGACTAGAGTAGAGTCTTACTAATTTTTATGATCTTGCTAAGAACCAGTCTCAACAATAGATATTTAAAAGTAAACTATGCTTGCTGAAACGTGACACTGATCCATTTCCTACAGGCTGTACATTTAAGTTTTTGTTTTGTTCTGTTTCTTACACAAAAGTATGCATGTGTGGATGGATAGATGGATGGATGGATAAATGGAGGGATAGATGGAAAGATAAAGTGAATCATTGGATTCCTTGTGTGATCTGTATATGCTAGATATTGTGCAAAGTACTTGAGTTACACCAAATAACCCAATTGTTTTCCTGAGGCCTCTTGAATTTATTCAGTATAACCCCTGTAAGTATAACCTGCCATTTGGAAAAGAATACCCTCCCAATTAGATGGAACTAAACATTTTATTAGAATCCATATCCCCTGCCTTGGCCATAAAATTACACTATCATAATTTACTTGCTCAGACATTCATGACTTTGTATTTTAATGGTATTTTCAGGTGTAGTAGCAAATAATGAAATATGTGAGTTGCTATTTCAAATAACAGTGTGTGGGGGCGGATATCAATGATTTTAATAAATTGTGACTAAGGATAGGTGTTCGGCTTGCACACATCCAAATTCCTTTCCATAGGAATCCAGTCAGATGCCCTGAGCTGACCTGAACATGCTTTTTTTTCCTTTTTTTTTAAATTGATGGATAGATTTTAAGAACGAGGAGACTGTAATACAGAATAAAAATGCAGCTGTCTATGGGGAGTGCTGCTGGAGACAAGTGCCTGGAGCAGAGAGGCTGGGGAATGAATTTTTCAATGTGGTTAATGAAGTGTGGTGTCAGCGGAAATCAGGGGTAATTAGCAATGTGTATAAAGGGATGAGCTTGGGTAAACTTGTCATCTCATGCTACCGAGTGACCAGCCGCACGGGTGAAAGGTGAAGTGCATGAATGTCATTCTTGACCCTTCGGTGGGAAAAAATAGAACTGTAAAAGATTTGATGAGAGTCTCTGAAGGAGCAGAAGGAACAGAATATTTGCAACTTACATTTGTGTACTTATTCCCTAAAATGCACTTTCATAGAACTGTTTCCATAGTTATGGCACTCTCTATCCTTTTAATACTTTGGTTGTTTTACCATTATAGTGGTAATTTGAGTACATATAGTAAACTTGGGAAGAAGAGAAAAAATAAAAATCTGTCTGCTTAAAGGTAATCATTGTTAATATTTTGGCATATTTTCTACCAGACAGTTTTTATGTGAAGGTTTTATTATTAACAGTTGTAATCATATTATATGTACAATTTTACCTGATTTTCCATCTAAGATTGGAGCAACATTCATGTTAGTAGGAATGTAATTACTCAAGATAAACCTTCACTGTGCTTACTCTGCTGTAAGCATTGTTACGATGCTACTATTACAACAACCTTCGGGGGTGGGTATTGTTTTTAATCTTCATTTTACAAGTGAAGAAATTAAGATACAGGGAAGGTTAAGTATCTTTCCTCATGTCACATGGATAATAAATGTCAGAGTTGGCATTCAAAACCAAGCAGTCTAGTTCCAGAAGCTACTTTCTTATCTTGATATTAGACCAAGAGTTAGCAAACTTTTCCATAAATATTTGGGGCCTGTGGGCCTTCAAGTCTGTTTTGCAACTCCTCCACTCTGGTGTGGGAGCACAGGAAGTAAATTAATATATAATAGGTATACGAGTGAGCGTTCTGTGTTCTAATCAAATGTTATGGGCACTGACATTTGAATTTATTATAATTTTCATGGGTCACAAAACAGTATTTTTTGCATGTTTTTTTCTCCAACTGTTAGAAATGTAACAGGCTGCTGGCAGTAGTTTGTGACTACCTTTAGTAGATTAACTGATACATTATTTAGTACCTAGTAGCGTCCCTGATGCTTAGGTGTTTAAGTTGTTTCAAATATAAAATGTTGGTTTCAAGCAAAACCTGACCAAGGAAAAATGCTATAATGAATATCTTTGTTCATAAAACTGCTTTTTATAGTATTTCCTTAGGACATATTCCAGACTTGATCAGCTCAAAGGTTATGAATAACTCTACTCCTGTTAAATTTTATTGCAAAATTAGTTATCAAGGATGTACCAACATAGACTCCTACCACTAGTATAAAAGGATAGCATATTTTTTTTTCTTTTGCTGTCATCGGGTATGTATCAAACTAATATATTTGAAATCATGTAAAATATAGTGATATTTTAATATAAATTAAGCACATTTAAAGATAAATAAGGTAGACTAGTATTTTCCTTTATAATATGTAAACAAATTCATGAGAAGTTTCCTAAAATGTCTATGTGCTGTCTCCCATTGCCATATCCATATTGCATATGAGGATGATAAGCAGCTGGAGAGTAGGAGAACAACTTTTAAATACAGTAAATTTGATAGAGTGTTCTGTAATTTTATCCATGCCAAACAATTTTTCTCCTGTTAATTTTGGCATCAGTTCAGTTCAGTCACTCAGTCATGTCCAAGTCTTTGCGACCCCATGAATTGCAGCATGTGAGGCTTCCCTTTCCATCACCAACTCCCGGGGCTTGCTCAGATTCACGTTCATCGAGTCGGTGATGCCATCTAACCAATTTTGGCATAAAAATATTTCTTAAAAATTGTTTTCATGGAAGAATAAAAGTTGTCTTCAGTATTGTGTTTTCAAAGCATTAAATCATGCTATTTTATTACTTTCATTATAATAACATAAGCTTGAATTCAGAGGATACCAAAGTTCTTTTTGGAGTCCTGAAAGCAGCATGTTTTCCATTGGCAGTTGAGGTATGTGCCACTAGACGGTGATGTTGCTAGTGGTCACTTCATTCCTTTTTTTTTTTTTTCATTTTTGTCGAGATTTAATTGACATATAGTATTAGACAGTGTTGCTTTTCAAACCTGGTGAAAATAAAAGGACAGATTTAGTGCAGCAGTGTCTGTTAGTGTTTAAAAGGGCTGAGCGGTGTCAGCTTGTTTGGATCCTATGAAGGCCTGGAATTCAGAGCCATAAGTCTGTGGCTCCCAACTTTATCTTAGTCCGTGTGTACCTGATCATAACAGCTCCCTCAGGCCCCTGGTGACTACTGGTGAATGTATGGAGGAGTCAAGAGCCAGGTACAGAAAGACCTAGGCAAATGGATCCACACCGTTGGACAAACATTCTAGTGCTTCCATAATCCTGTTGGCGTATTAGCATCACATAAAGATTTAGAGTATTTAAAAATGATTGATCAGTTTATTTATGGCTACACTGGGTCTTCATTGCCCTGTGTGTATGGCTACAGTGGGTCTTCATTGCTGTGCCCGGGCTTTCTCTAGTGGCGGTGAGTGGGGGCTCTTCTCTAGTTGTGGAGGGCGGGCTTCTCATTGCAGTGGCTTCTCCTGTTGTGGACCACAGGCTGTAGGCACACGGACTCAGTAGCTGTGATGCACGGGCTCAGTAGCTCTGTGGCATGAGGAATCTTCCCAGACCAGGGATCGCACACCTGCCCCCTGCATTGGCAGGTGAATTCTCAACCTCTGGGCCACCGAGGAAGGTTTTCGAAATAGGCTATGTCAGTTGCTAGGGATTCAGAAGCTAGACCTCCCATTGGAACTGATAAGTGCGGGCACTGAGGTGAATCGACAGAGATTTTACGGCACAAGTGCAGTTCTCATGTTTGAAGCGGGTATTTTAAGCTCAGCATGCACTTCCTTCTACCTCCTCCGATACCCCCGTGGTGAACTTAATGAATATTAATACACATCCCCTGAACTGACTGCCTTCACTCGTTACAACCATATGATTACAGATGGAAAATTAATCTGCCATGCACCTCAGAATAGCTCTAATTTTCTACTTTTTATAGTATACTTAAAATCATGGTCCAACAGAACAGACTTTTGAACTCTGTGGGAGAAGGTGAGGGTGGGATGTTTCAAAAGAACAGCATGTATACTATCTATGGTGAAACAGATCACCAGCCAAGGTGGGATGCATGAGACAAGTGCTCGGGCCTGGTGCACTGGGAAGACCCAGAGGAGTCGGGTGGAGAGGGAGGTGGGAGGGGGGATCGGGATGGGGAATAAGTGTAAATCTATGGCTGATTCATATCAATGTATGACAAAACCCACTGAAATGTTGTGAAGTAATTAGCCTCCAACTAATAAAAAAATTAAAAAAAAAAAAATCCTGGTCCAGTGGCTAGATAGCAACGTTTTGCAAAATTGCCAAGAGAAGCAGAGGGGCAGTCCCCTGTGCTTCAGCCATCGTGATCCACATGTGCTACTCAAATGCCCCAGCCTCTTCAGGTCCATGTGTTTTTTAAATATGATACACCCTTGGCTGGAAATTTCCTTTTGCATAAACATTCTATCTTTTCTCCATGTACTTGTTAAACAAGTATTCCTCAAGGCTTCTTAGAAGATTTTCTAGAAATGTTGTTCAGTTGCTTAGTTGTGTCTGACTCGTTGCAACCCCAAGGACTGCAGCACACCAGGCTTCCCTGTTCATCACCATCTCCCAGAGTTTGCTCAAACTCACGTTCATTGAGTCGGTGATGCCATCCGACCATCTCAACTTCTGTTGTCCCATTTTTCTCCCTCCTTCAATCTTTGCCAAGAGTTGGCTCTTTGTATCAGGTGGCCAAAGTATCAGAACTTCAGCTTCAGCACCAGTCCTTCCAATGAACATTCGGGACTGATTTCCTTTAGGATTGGCTGGTTTGATCTCCTTGCAGTCCAAGGAAGGCCCAAGAGTCTTTTCCAAAAACCACAGTTCAAAAACATCAATTGTTTGGCACTTAGCCTTCTTTATGGTCCAACTCTCACATCCATACATGACTACTGGAAAAACCATAGCTTTAACTCAGCTTTGGAGAATTCTGGAATGTGAAGTCAAGTAGGCCTTAGAAAGCATCACTACAAACAAAGCTAGTGGATGTGATGAAATTCCAGCTGAGCTATTTCAAATCCTGAAAGATGATGCAGTGAAAGTGCCTCACTCAATATGCCAGCAAATTTGGAAAACTCAGCAGTGGCCACAGGACTGGAAAAGGTCCATTTTCATTCCAGTCCCTGAGAAAGGCAAACCCAAAGAATGCTCAAACTACCGCACAATTGCACTCATCTCACACGCTAGCAAAGTATTGAGCAAAATTTTCCAAGCCAGGCTTCAGCAATGGGTGAACCGAGAACTTCCAGATGTTCAAGCTGGTTTTAGAAAAGGCAGAGGAACCAGAGATCAAATTGCCAACATCCACTGGATCATCAAAAAAGCAAGAGAGTTCCAGAAAAACATCAATTTCTGCTTTACTGACTACGCCAAAGCCTTCGACTGTGTGGATCACAATAAACTGTGGAAAATTCTGAAAGAGATGGGAATACCAGACCACCGGACCTGCCTCTTGAGAAACTTGTATACAGGTCAGGAAGCAACAGTTAGAACTGGACATGGAACAACAGACTGGTTCCAAATAGGAAAAGGAGTACGTCAAGGCTGATTGTCACCCTACTTATTTAACTTATATGCAGAGTACATCATGAGAAACGCTGGGCTGGAAGAAGCACAAGCTGGAATTAAGGTTGCTGGGAGAAATATCAGTAACCTCAGATATGCAGATGACACCATCCTATGGCAGAAAGTGAAGAGGAACTAAAAAGTCTCTTGATGAAAGTGAAAGAGGAGAGTGAAAAGGTTGGCTTAAAGCTCAACATTCAGAAAACTAAGATCATGGCATCTGATCCCATCACCTCATGGGAATTAGATGGGGAGACAGTGGAAACAATGTCAGACTTTATTTTTTTGGGCTCCAAAATCACTGCAGATGGTGACTGCAGCCATGAAATTAAAAGACGCTTACTCCTTGGAAGGAAAGTTATGACCAACCTAGATAGCATATTAAAAAGCAGAGACATTACTTTGCCAACAAAGGTCAAGGCTATGGTTTTTCCAGTGGTCATGTATGGATGTGAGATTTGGACTGTGAAGAAAGCTGCACGCTGAAAACTGATGCTTTTGAACTGTGGTGTTGGAGAAGACTCTTGAGAGTCCCTTGGGCTGCAAGGAGATCCAACCAGTCCATCCTGAAGGAGATAAGTCCTGAGCATTCATTGGAAGGACTGATGCTGAAGCTGAAACTCCAATCCTTTGGCCACCTCATGTGAAGAGTTGACTCATTGGAAAAGACCCTGATGTTGGGAGGGATTGGGGGCAGGAGAAGAAGTGGGTGACAGAGGATGAGATGGCTGGATGGCATCACTGACTCGATGGACATGAGTTTGACTAAACTCCGGGATTTGTGATGGACAGGGAGGCCTGACATGGTGTGATTCATGGGGTCGCAAAGAGTCGGACACGACTGAGTGACTGAACTGAACTGAACTGGAGAATTCTTCCCCATAAAGAATGACCTGGTCACCCACTCCCATTTTTGTTCTCCGCTGTACCCTGGTAAAATTTCTATGAAAACATAAATACTATATCAAAGGCACTTTGTTGGTGATCCAGTGTTCCAGTAGTTGAGAATCCGCCTTGCAATGCAGAGGTCGTGGGTTCTATCCCTGGTTGGGGAACTGATATTCCCCATGTCACAGGGAAACTAAGCCTGCCCTTGCATGCACTGAAGACTCAGTGAATCTAAGAAAAGAAAAAAAAAAAATATATATATATATATATATATACACACACACACACACACACACACACATATTCTATATTGATTGTAGGGCTTTTTTTTTTTTCTTCGTATTTTCACCCTGAATGTGAAGTCCAGAGACTAAAGACTTAATCCTCCTTGCCATTGACTGAACCCGTTCTTGATCCAGGTGGAATAGGAGAATCTCTTAAAAATTGAAAAAGAAATCAATGCCCAGATTTTATCCAAGATGGACTAATTCTGAATCTTTGGGCTCAGGACTTAGGTATGAGTCATTTAAAATCGTCCCCAGGTGATCCAGATGTGTAACAGATTTGAGAACTGCTGTCCTAAGCTGTAGTCAGGGGGCCTGTTCATAGATCCAGCTGTGAAATTTTCTCTGGCACAATCTAGCCACTCTTTTTTTCTCATCCAGTGACAAGCCAAGTGTATCATTTTTGAGACACATCTCCAGCTCTTTTTGACGTTCTGCCCATTTCTAACGGAAGACTGAGCGCTGTGCGGTCTATTTCCAGAGCTGCCATGAATATTTATACATCGCCTGCCTCTTTACAAATTAGAGAGCATCAGGATGAATGAGAGTAGTGAATCAGAGAAGACATACAGTGTGATGCGGGCAGAAATTTACTATCTCATTTCTATTTAAAACCTGATGACTCAGAGGAGGCAGTTCGCATCCATTTCAGTAAATTCCTTAATGCTCTCCAGCATGGCACTTTGAATTTTAGCACTATTGGGGGTGACTTGATTTATTCCCAGGGAGTGTGTGCCTGTGTGGTATTATGTATATATACGTAAGTATGTGTTTGAGTTAGATTATTTGGAAGTACAATAGAAAGAAAAAATAAATTACTAGACTAATTGTTAATTATTTTTGTTAAGCTTCATTTTCTTATGTTGTCTTGGCGATAAGACATACCTTCAGCCCCTAATGAATAATTCTTAAGTCTGACAAAATGCTATTTGTTGCTAAATTGATTTTTAATGTCTTTGGTTTGCATTTTCTTCACTTAGTTAGCTTTCCAAAAATTATTCATTAGATTTCCTAGCTTTTCTATCTTTCTCATGCTCTAGTTCAAAATAGATTTTTACAGGAGACATGTGTCAAGATTTATTGTGGTAATGTTATGATTTGACACTTCTGTACTAGAAAGGGCATGGAGAGAACTATAATATGCATCCTTTTATCCTAGTCTTTGATTATCTGGCAAATGTGAAACCATTGTAAAAATGCACATGATAGCATAAAGTAAGGAAAATTTGTCCCTAATGATATCCATCTGCCTATGTAATAAACACAATGCTAAATGTATTATAATTTCATCAGGCACAGGTCAAAGTAGGTTGAGCATGGCCCACGGTATGAAGTCACAGTTTGATATTATTCATTTCAGGCTTTTATTTAGAAACCTAAATGTAAGTTATGAACACAATGAGCCAAGTTAGTATTCTTAGAAGTAAATAAATACTTAATTCCAAAATTTCCTATTTCTCCTCTCACTTTGGACTCCTTGTTCAGTGAATAAAGTCTTCTTCTATGTAGTCTGAGGGTTGAGGGTTGTTGTTCAGTCTCTAAGTTGTGTCCAACTCTTTGTGACCCCATGGACTGCAGCACGCCAGGCTTCCCTGTCCTTCACCATCTCCTGGACTTTGCTGAAACTTATGCCCATTGAGTCAGTGATGCCATCCAACCATCTCATCCTCTGTCACCCCCTTCTCCTCCTGCCTTCAATCTTTCCCAGAATCAGGTCTTTTCCAATGTGTTGGCTCTTCACATCACTTGGCCAAAGTATTGGAGCTTCAGCTTCAGCATCAGTCCTTCCAATGAATATTGAAGGTTAATTTTCTATAGGATTGACTGATTTGATCTCCTTGCTGTCTGAGGGATTCTCAAGAGTCTTCTCCAGCACCCCAGTTTGAAAGCATAACTTCTTTGTCACTCAGCCTTCTTTATGGTCCAACTGTCATATCAGTACATGACTACTGGAAGAGGGGACACTTAACCTTTTCCCATCTTGAACAGCTTTGCCACTCACTAGATGATGAAGTCTGACCTTCCTGGGGAGAACATGGAAATCACCAACTCTTTCAAAACTATCCATTTCATTAGGCATTTATTCATTCAACAAATGAGTATGGTGTCCACACTATACTAGGTGTTACAATTATTTCTTACTTTTCTGGAGCTCACAGTCTAACAGAGAGAAAGATATTAAATTAAAGCAAATTATCTGCTATTCACTGAAAACCATGATGTATGCTGTGCTGTTGATGTGTCAGGAATTCTGACAACCTAAAACAGTGAAGTCAGCCTTAAAATGAGAGGTCAGACAAAACTGAGTCTTCTAGAGGAAATAACATTTTGAGTTAGATCTGAAAGAATCTAATAAATGTGTTTTGACTGGAGTGGACGAGGGGGTTAAAAAATTATGGGCTGTCACATTTTATGTATCAAGGGCTCCTGTGTGCTACAAGGGACATTGCACTCATTTTATGTTAGTAATTAAAGATATTTATTCTAATTCTGGTGTCCAGGGAGCCAGCTGGTCATCAATGTATTCAGCTAGGCAACCAAAGGACCAAAAGGGAAATGACATAGGTCTGGGTTTCTGGAAGCAGAGGCTGAAATGAGAATTCTTGTGCAAGTGACTTATTGAGGACATGCTCTCAGGGGCAGGCAAGTGAGAGAAGCAGAATGGGGAAAGGGAAAATGAGCTAAGCAGTGAGTGAGCTCAACGGGAGTGTGGCTTTAGGCTGCCCCGTGTGGTTGAATTGTAGCACATGGAATATGACTGAGAGCAAAGGGGTCAGCCTTCTGTAGCCGTATCAACCAGTCATTGCCGTCGGGGTTGGGGTCTGGGTCTGTGTGTCTGTGTGCGTGTGTTTCTGTGTGTGTGGTGGGATGGAGTGACACAGGTGATATTTCTGAGGCCCCCAGAATAGTGATTCCCTTCGGCTGGGGAATCCTTCCAGATAACAAGCAAACAGAAACAGAAGAGAGCTGCTGATAACTGCTCTCAGTCCCCACTCAGGATATCTGGTAAAGGAGATCTGGGCGGGGCAGCACGCGCCTCCACTTCAGCAGTGACTTCCCTGGACCAGTCACAGCATCACTTGGGAGTCTTGAATTGCAAATTCCCGGATCCCCGCAGAAACCTACTGAATCAGGAGCGCAGCAGGAGGGGCCTGGCAATTCGGAACACGAACCTTCCAGAAGCTTCTAATCTAAGCTCAAGTTGGAGACCCACTGCCACTGCTGAAAACATTTAAAATGGGTGCTAGAAAGTTCAAACTCCTCATTAAATCTGAACAGAAGCAACAAAAGGTGATAACAGTAGCCAAATTTCCGGGTCTCTGAGATCTCATGTAGTTGCAGGCAGCATCTTAACATCACAAATGAGCTAGCAGGTGCTGGTTGTCACTTGTGTTCTTTGATGTTCTGTTTTCCCTGGAAGTCTATGTATGTATGTATGTATGTATGTATGTATGTATGTATATATGTATGTATGTATGTATGTATGTATGTATGGAAGCCTCAGTCCCAGCTTCTGGGCTTGTCCCTGGACTTCATTACTGTGTTGCTGGTGGACTGTGCTGGTAAGTAGGTCAAAGCAATAACAAAAACTGACAGAGGATGGCAATCTCTAAGTAGGGAGGTAATTAATCTCATATCTTTACTTTTGACAGCTAGTGTGGAAATATATTTTGCAATGTAACATTTTCCCTAAAAGCTCTAGAAAATCTTTTAAAAACAAATAATCCACCCAGATATTTATTCTTAAAGTTGTGTGTGAATTTTGGGGTGTTCTTAATAATTGAGTGTAACTACAGGTGATACTCACTTTATGTAAATTAGTGATGTAAGAGAAGTTCATATAAGTCTTTTAAGACTGTGCAGTAGGTCACGTTTTTTAAAGTGTTTCATTATTTGCCATTTTAACATTTCTCTCTCTTTTTAATTGGGGAAATTGATTGGGTAATAAATGTTGCTTGATTTACTCAAATATTTAGCATTTGACAAGTATTTATAAATTATTTTATAAATTATTTTATTTATAAATTCAGTGTGCAAAGCCTCTTGTTAAATGCTGTGGATCTAGTAGTGAACAAAATGGATACGTTTCCTGCCCTCAAGATGCTTACCATCTGCGTTAGTTTCCTGTTGTTGCTCTAACAAATGGCCATAGACAAAGGAGGCAAATTTTTTTTTTTGCATTTTTTTATTGTGGTAAAAGTCACATAATATAAAACATACTATTTTAACTATATTCAACTGTGCAGTTTCGTAGACTAGGCACAGGCACATTGTTGTATAACTTTCACCATCATCCATCTCCTGAACTTTTCACCTTCCTAAACTGAAACTCTGTCCCCCTTAAACACTAACTCCCCATTCTCTATCCCCACCCCCAACTCCCCAGCCCCAGTATCTACCAGTGTACTTTCTGACTCTATGATGGGACTATTCTAGGTATCTCATATAAGTGACATCAAACAGTATTTGTTTGCGCCTAATGTGTATTGGAATGCATTTTTAAGCTTACCTTAATATATGTCCTACAAACAGATCGTACCTTCCTTTTCCCCCTGTGGCATACAGCAGGTTCTCATTAGTTATCTGTTTTCTAGGTAACAGTGTATATATGTCGATCCCAATCTGCCCGTCTGTCCCACCTTGATTCAGGTGGAACAGGAGAGTCTTTCCCCCTTGGTGTCTATATGTTTGTTCTCTATGTTTGTGTCTCTATTTCTGCTTTGCAAATAGGCTCATCTGTACTATTGAACTTCCTTCTGGCTGTCCAGTGGTTAAGACTCTGAACTTCCTATGCAGGGGTCATGGCTTTGATCCCTGTTCAGGAAACTAAGATCCCACATGTCTCGAGGTGTGGCCAAAATTAGAAAAAAAATAAATAAAAAATTATCTTAATGCAGAATTTTATCTTACATTTCTGGAGGTTGGAAGTCTGAACTTGGCTGGAAGTAAGATGTCAGCAGGATTGTGTTCTTTCTCGAGTATGTAAAGGAGAACCAACATCCTTGCCTTTTCCAGCTTTTGGAGACTGCCCGCATGCATTATGTGTGGCCCCCTAGCACTCCTGTATTTAATTCTGTTATAATTATCTCTTCTTCTCTTTCCCTTTGCTTGCTTCCTCCCTCTTTTCTTCCAGAGGAGTATTGTGACTACACTGGGTCCACTCAGATGATCCAGCATCATCTCTCAGCTCAAGATTTTTGATTTAATCACACCTGCAAGATCCTTTTTTGCCATCCAGTAGTGTGTCCCCAGGCTCTAGGAATTAAGATGTTGATATAGTTTGAGGGCAGGGGCATTACTCTTGCCTACCATACCATCTAATGGAGAAGAGAGTGACTTCATAAGTTTGTAATTACACATTCTGTGTATGTTAAGAAGGAGTTATAAGTTAATTATTTATTATCGGGGAACCAAGTAATTCTTCAGTTAGAACTGAGATGAGCAAAAGTAAGAATGGATCAGTTGAATAGTATAAGGAAGGCTGTTGAGATAGGCATGTGTGCCAACCATCTGAGAGGGAAATGAGATTGATGTGTGCAAGGAACTAGCCCAGCCTAGCTCACCTGCTTGGTGATAGCTGGGGAGAGACCCCTGAGAATCCCTAGAGCCCGGGGCCCACAGGCCACAAAGGGCCTGGATGTGTCCAGGCTCACACTTCTCACACTAGTAATATTCATTTTTATTTCTGGATATGGTGAATTTTGTAACTACTGAGCTCCGTCTTGGGTGCTATCTTTTTTAGAGTTCAATTTGAGTGTCACCTTTAGCAGGTAGGTAGACTGTTATGTTGGTTCATATTCTCAGGCTTACTCACAGCTTCCCTTTGCACACACTTTCTTTCACACACACTCTTCTTTCACTCCCTCACTTTAAAAATAACCTTTTGTCATGAGTCTGATAACGTTTTTTTCTTATAAGTCAGTACATAAATCTTAATTAAAGTTATCCCATCCTTTCTCAGGCCAAGGATAATCACCCTTAATGTTTTGGTGTCTAGACTTACAGATATTTCCCCTGTGTATATGTTTATTTGTTTATAGAGAGAATGGTGTTTTACATGCTCTTTTGTAACCTGAATTTTCTTCTGTATAGTATATGGTGACACCTTCCTATATCCACTGAATGTAATATTAGTATTTCTGACCTTATAGTATAGTAGTGATTTTAATAATGTACAATGAATAATTTGCCTATTTCATTCCAAAACTTTCTCTTTAACAAACAGTATAGCACTGAGCATCCTTCCTTGTATTATCTTCACATAATCCGTTGTGTCTCTGCTTGGGAGAAATTCCTAATTGTGGAACTGTAGGGCCAGAGGCCAGTTTTACTTTATTTCTGATTTATACTCTGCTGATATGTTTTATACTCCCAGGGCGCTGCCTTTAAATCATTCTGAGCAAAGCAGGGTGATTAATTTAATACTCCCCTCACCCCTTTCAGGAAGGAAGGAAGTAAAGAAAGAAGGGAGGAAGAAAGGAATGGGCCTCTGTCCTGTTTCTGTATGTGAAAGGATAGTAATGGAGAGGAAGCAGTCATTCATTAAGTAGTCTTTATTTTTTGCTTCTCATTTTACTAGAGTGGCAGATTCCTCCCCTGAGACAAATGGTATTACCTTTCCTTCAGACATCTGGGTCAAAAGTCTGTAGAGCGTGCCTCCCTTTGGCTCACTGTCTGCGTCATTCCAGCAGCAAACACTGTCCAGTCTGACGGCCTCCACTGCCATGCTGGGTGCTCCCACCCTGTCCAGGTCACGGCCACTGGACCAGAGCAATGGCATTTCCGGGCTTTTATCTTTGGCTCCTGACCCTTTTCAGTTGACTCTCCACAGAGAAGTTACAGCTGTGCTTTCAAAAATGTTAGATCATGTTCCTCAGCCATTAGAAACCACCCACTGGATTTCCTCCAGAGGTGGGTGGAAACACCAGACCCTCGTCCTGCCCAGCCAGGCCTTACATGTTAAGATGTTACATGTTAAGATGTTACATGTTAAGATCTAGGTGGATCTGACCTGATCCACCTCTCCAGTCTTTCTTCTCAACGCTCTTCCCATTTACTTTCAATTCTCCAGCCACTTCATCCCCCTGCCATTTCCTGACATGCAAACCATTTTACCATGTCAAGTCATTCATATTTCCTGTCCCCGTTTCTAAATCCCTTCCCTCAGTTATGGGGATCTCTGTCGCACCTCACTTTCCCAGATCTCTGTTCAAATGTCCATCAATGCCTTGCCATCACTCTACCCCTCCATTACTGCTTTACTTTTTCTTGATAGCACTAGCAACTGCCTGAAATTGTGTTTTCTACCTATTTATATATATATATATATATATATATATATATATATGTATATTCTGTTTCCATTCCTAGAATATGAGCTCTAGGAAGGCAGAAGCTTTGTTTCTACTGTCTGATCAGTAACTAGTTCATAGAAAGTCTTAATAAGCAATTGTTGAATATATACATATTCGTGTGAACCAAGTGTTATGCTCACATTTAGAGCCATCAAGTTTCTGACCACTTCCCAGGTGGCGCGGTGGTAAAGAATCCCCCTGCCAATGCAGGAGGCACAGGTTTGATCCTTGGGTCAGGAAAATATCCTGGACAAGGAAATGACAACCCATTCTAGTATTCTTGCCTGAGAAATCCCGTGGACAGAGGAGCGTGACAAACTTCAGTTCATGGGGTTGCAAAGAGTTGGACACAACTTAGCAACTGAGCATAAAGTCCCAACCCTTCATCCCTTTATTCAGCTGGACACACATCTGCTTGGGAATGGAATAATCTAAGTCATACTTCTGATTTGTAAATAATGATTTAGAAAATAAATGCCCTGTGATTTATTACATTTCTGATTATGTGTGCTATAAATGTTCAAAAATCAGGTAGGGTAAGAGGCAAGTGGTAATGAGCATATCTTCCTTCTTCAAAGTCAAGGAGTAGAGAAAGCATCTGTTTTACTCGAGGGAGTAGTTTCACTTTAATTCTTTAAAATATTGTTTTAGCATTTAACATTTTCCCTTTTATAAGTGCTGTGGAGTGTATGTGTGTTTCATTAACAAACCACAGCAGCTAATGTGGTTTGGAAAGCCTTTTCAAATGTATTGTAATTGTGTGTACCAAGAGATGATAATTTTCTAAGTGCAGATTATAGAGTTGAGGAAATACTTTATTCCTTTATTTTAAATTTAATTTTCTCCATACTGGTTCAGAATTCTCCTGATGGAGGCACCTGCAAGTTTGATGGAGATCAGAGGCATGTTCTGAGAAATGCTAAATGTGGCCCTGGATAATTTTGTACCACAGCCAGAGGAGGTCTGTATCAGTTCTGAGCCACCCACAAAGCTAATTAAATTTACCCGTGTGAAAAGCAAACACCCACCCCAGTTATTTTGAGCTAACTTGCTGAAACACTGGTTAGCTCCTTCTGTAGCCCAGCGTTTCCTCCACCCCAATCCATGGGAATTCTTAGCATTGCCAAGAGGCCGGTGTAGACCACTGTTCTTTTTGCAAACACCTGAGAAGAATTCACTTAGAAAGTTACAGCATCCCTCCCATGAGTCCACTTTCTATAGTATGTTTCCATGCTGACTTAAAACTCCACATTCCTTATATACTTTCTCTGTGGAGTAGAGTTGGTTGAAAGATCTTGTTCCCTAGAGCCAAGATCTGGGTTGAGTGAAAGCTTTATTTTCCTATTTATGTGACTTTGGGAAAGTCATCTCTGCATCACATGTAAGAGAAAGAATAGAACCTCGATCATAGGATTGATGTGAAAATGAAAAGAATGAATATATGTAAAGAAGATAATTAAACATATGGTAGTGACTTAACAATGATCATTACTTCTTTTCTCTCTATCCCTCTTTCCTTTGAAACAAGATGATGATACGTTTTTTTAAAAAATCAGTTTTATTGGAGTTTAGTGGCTTTAAGTAAACTCCGGGAGTTGGTGATGGACAGGGAGGCCTGGTGTGCTGCGATTCATGGGGTTGCAAAGAGTCGGACACGACTGAGTGACTGAACTGAACTGAACTGAGTGGCTTTATGATGTTGTGCTAGTTTCTACTACACAACAAAATGAATCAGCCATATATATATGTATATATATGTTTAAACAAGGCTGAGTGCCAAAGAACTGATGTTTTTGAACTGTGGTGTTGGAGAAGATTCTTGAGGGTCCCTTGGACTGCAAGGAGATCCAACCAGTCCATCCAAAAGGAAGTCAGTCTTGAACATTCACTGGAAGGACTGATGCTGAAGCTAAGCTCCAATACTTTGACCAGCTGATGCGAAGAGCTGAATCATTAGAAAAGATCTTGGTGATGGGAAAGATTGAAGGCGGGAGGAGAAGAGGACAACAGAGGATGAGACGGTTGGTGATATCACTAACTCAATGGACATGAGTTTGAGCAAGCTCCGAGAGATGGTGAAGGACAGGGAAGCCTGGCGTGCTGCAGTCCACGGGGTCTCAAAGAGTCAGACACGACTGACTGAACAACAACAATAAATATCTCCTCTCCCTTTTGGACTTCCTTCCCATTCAGGTCCCCACAGTGTGTTAAGCAGAGTTTCCTGTGTTTCCAGAGTTTCCACAGTAGGTTTTCCTTAGTATCTCTTTTATGGTATCAGCTCTGTGGGTGCATCCATCTCATCCTCCCAGTTCCTCCCACACCCCCCTGTGTTCCTTCCTGGTGTCCATCCATTTGTTCTCTATGTCTGTGTCTCTGTTTCTGGTTTGCAAATAGGATCATCTGTACTATTTTTCTAGATTCCTCATACATCTGCTAATATATGGTATTTGCTTTTCCTCTTTCTGACTTTCTTCGCCATTCTTTCATTCATTCAACAGCAAAAAAATAATTGAGCACCAACTGAATATCAAATACTGATAGAGAAACAGTGATTAGCAGAACAGTCCCTGCTGTCATGACGCTTACATTGTAGTGGGATGAGGACAATGAATGAGCAAACTAATGTGTTTTAATGTAATTTTAGTTTGTTATGTATCCTTGAAGGATGAAAGCAGGTCCTAGGACAAAGTGACAGTGAGGAGTAGGAGACAGTTTGGGTAGCTTGATGAAGGACTGTTCCTTTATGAAAGTGACATCTGATCTGAAATGTTTAGGGTGCAAGACAACCCTATAATAATAACAAGAACCAGCTGTTGTCAATATAGGAGAAGCGAAGTCTGTGAACAGAAAAAACAAAAATAAAAACAATAAAAAATTTTTTGATACCTTTATGGAATACAGAGAATCTGAGAGCGGAGGAAGGGGTAGTTGAGGAAGAAGTTGGGGAGAAAAATGCTGAGATTCTGTCCTATAGACTATCCTACAGACCAGGGCTGTTGACTTTAGTCTGATCTGCAGTGGAAATCCTCTGGGCTGATTTGAGTGGAAGCATGATGGGATCAAATCTAGACTTGTAATGATGGTTAGGTTACTAATGGAGAATGGACTGTGGGAAGACAAGAATTAAGGAGATCTGTGGGACCTTTGTTGTTAGTACATGAGGCAACTATAATGGATTGAATAGTGTCCCCAGAATGACATGCCCTGGTCCTAATCTTGGGTGTCTGTGAATGTGACCTTATTTGACAATAGAGTCTTTGCAGATGCAATTAAGAATTTCGGGAAAATTCTCCTGGCTTTAGATGGACCCTAATTCTAATGAGTGGATTTATAGAGAAAGGAGAGGAAGGTCTATTGCACAGAGACACAGAGAAGGGGAAGCCATTTACTGATGGGGGCAGAGGTGAAATGACCTGTCTACAAGCCAAGGAATCCCAGAGATTTCCAGCAGCCACCAGAGTTTAGGAGAGAGGCACAGAAAACACCCTCAGAAGGAATCAGCCCTGCCAACACCTTGATTTGAGACTCCCGGTGCTTCTAGAATTGTGAGAGAATATATTTCTGATCTTCTTAAGCCATCAAAGCTGTGATAACTGGTTTGGGCACCCTGAGAAAACTGATACAGCAACCATGAGATTAATTATAGGGAGAACGGGCCTATATACCAATTTGACGGTCAGAGTGGTGGTCTTGAGGACTGAAGAAGGAAAAAAAAAAAAAAGAAAACAGGTTTCTTTAACTGTTTTCCACAGTGGTGAGGTGTGTTTATATTTGGCAAGGATGTCAATTTCTCACACTTTGATTGAAAGTCTTCTCTGTGGGATGGAAGGGCGTATGAGAAGCGGGTCCCAAGAATGAACTCTGCTTCCTAAAGTGGCCTCATCGTCTTCCCAAAGGAAGTGCCCACAGACCCTGGGAGGACTGATTAGCAGCTGAAGCCAGTTCTCTCACTAAAGTGATACCACTTTTTCTAATAGCAGTTCTTCATTTGTATGTAGACTAATATTAGTATCTGAGGTCATGACTTCTTTAATACAAAGAGGTCACCCTAGTTACCCATAAGACTGCTGCAGGCAAGTAGATACTTACTAATGGGGTGTGTACTGAGTGATATTTTGTACATGATAAAATGTCAGAAATTTCAGGACATAGCAATGATTTGCCCTGAACATTTCCCAGGTGATAATGGAAAGTTAGCATTGGTTGAGTTTCTAGTATGTCTTAGGTTCTCTCTGCTGTTGCTTTTACATCTGTCAAATCTAATTCTTACAATATTCCCCAAAGACAGATGTTAATATTTCCATTGTAAAGATAGCTGAAATAGCTGAAGCTTAGAGAAATCCAGCCAACCACATACCAAATGGTTATTTCATAAAAACAGGTTTATATATTTAACTATGCAGTTAGTAACTTGTAAAGTCAGTTTGTGAACTCAGATTTGTTCAAATCAAAGCTTTCCTTTTTTTTAATACCTGTGAGTTTTTACAATTCTGCCAGAATGATGCAGCCACAGTTCTTCTGAATGGACATAGAGATATTACTTTAAATTGGTGTGAATAAAAGTTACATTGGTCATAGAAATTAATGCTAAAGATACCTAAGAGACTATGGGAATTTCAGCCACTGTTGTCATGGAGCAAGGTTGCAGAGGAGTGGGGGCCAAGTCACTGTTTTCTTTCCTCCATGATTTCCTTAAGAAAATCAGCATGCGTTGGAGCTTCCTCACTTGGCACAAGAGAGACAGCCCAGGACAATGGATCTTGTCATCTCCCCTCATCAGGTGCTGTCTCTCCAAGCCAGACTGCCTCCTCCCTGGCGGTCCAGAACTGACATTATGACTTGAGCCCAGTCATTAAACACTAATTAGATTGGCGCTTTTGCTCTCCTTCTAGTTCAAGTTTTAATAAACTGCTCCCTTCTCCCTTTCGGTCTTTTCCTTGAAATCATAGACAGGGTCACCACCTTCGTCTCCCTGTGGCTTGAACTCTCAGTCTGGGTGTATTCTGGCTCTAGGCAAGGCGATTTAGATGAAAGATGAACAAGACCAAAGCACCTGGAGATATGAACACATTCCTTAAGAGGGAAAAAAAACATTGAAGAGCCAGAGCCACTTCCTCAGCACTGCCCGCTTGTATTTTTCTCAGATATTTTGGATCTTACTCATAGTAACTTGGCCATTAAAAAATCAGCCCTGTGGTCACTGGGCTTAATTAATTTGAAAGTACTTCTGGAGGAATCACTTAGATATTGTTTTATGATTTGCCTCGAAGATATCATCAGGCTTAAACCTCTACCAGCTGCCCAGAACTATTAGCCTAACTATTAACTTGGCCCCAAAGTATGTTCCCTTTGGATTAAAAAAGAGAAAATTTACTGTCTACACCTCGGCCATGATTAACCCTACACAGACCATAGTTAGTAGATAGAAGATGTTTTCCTTTTTTAGACTGGAAGTTTCCTGCATACACATAGCTATGTGTACTTCACCTTTTTTTCTTTCTATGGTTTTACTTCTGTGTCTGTGATTATACAAAAAATAAATGTCATGTGAGCTTTATAATAGTCTTTCATAGTATGCGTGTGTCATGCGTAATACCTCAGTCATGTCCGACTCTTTGCGACCCCATGGACTGTACCTGCCAGGCTCCTCTGTCCGTGGAGATTCTCTAGGCAAGAATACCAGAGTGGGTTGCCATGCCCTCTGACAGGCTGTCATAGTATAGATGGAGCTTATTATCAGTTTCAGGCACTGAGGAACGAAGGATACCCAAGATCACTTACACATCATTAGTTGCATCAACTAACCAAGGAAAACCACTAGACCATTCAGGTATGACCTAAATCATATCCCTTACATTATACAGTGAAAGTGACAAATAGATTCAGGGGATTGGATTTGATAGAGTACCTGAAAAACTATGAATGGAGGTTCGTGACATTGTACAGGAGGCAGTGATCAAGACATCCCCAAGAAGAAGAAACATGAAAAGGAAAAATGGTTGTCTGAGAAGGCCTTACAAATAGTTGAGAAAAGAAAAGACGTGAAAGGCAAAGGAGAAAAGGAAAGATATATGCATTTGAATGCAGAGTTCCAAAGAACAGCAAGGAGAGATAAGAAAACCTTCCTCAGTGATCAATGCAAAGAAATGGAGGAAAAAATAAAATGGGAAAGACTAGAGATCTCTTTAAGAAAAATTAGAGATAACAAGGAACATTTCATGTAAAGATGGGCACAATAAAGGACAGAAATGGTATGGACCTAACAGAAGCAGAGGATATTAGGAAGAGGTGGCAAGAATACACAGAACTACACAAAAAAGATCTTCATGACCCAGATAACCACAATGGTGTGATCAATCACTCACCTAGAGCCAGACATCCTGGAATGTGAAGTCAAGTGGGCCTTAGGAAGCATCACTATGAACAAAGCTAGTGAAGGTGATGGAATTCCAGCTGAGCTATTTCAAATCCTAAAAGATGATGCTGTGAAAGTGCTGCACTCAATATGCCAGCAAGTTTGGAAAACTTAGCAGTGGCCACAGGACTGGAAAAGGTCAGTTTTCATTCCAATCCCAAAGAAAGACAATGCCAAAGAATGCTGTAACTACCAAACAATTGCACTTATCTCACATGCTAGCAAAGTAATGCTCAAAATTCTCCAAGTCAGGCTTCAACAGTACATGAACTGTGAATTTCCAGATGGTCAAGCTGGATTTAGAAAAGGCAGAAGAATCAGACATCAGGTTGCCAACATCTGCTGGATCATCAAAAAAGCAAGAGAGTTCTAGAAAAACATCTACTTCTGCTTTATTGACTATGCCAACACCTTGATTGTATGGATCACAACAAACTGTGGAAAATTCATAAAGAGATGGAAATACTAGACCACTTGACCTACGTGCTGAGAAATCTGTATGCAGGTCAGGAAGTAACAGTTAGAACTGGACATGGAACAACAGACTGGGTCCAAATTGGGAAAGAAGTACATCAGGCCTGTATATTGTCACCCTGCTTATTTAACTTAGATGCAGAATACATCATGAGAAATGCTGGGCTGGAAGAAGCACACGCTGGAATCAAGATTGCTGGGAGAAATATCAATAACCTCAGATAGGCAGATTATCCCACCCTTATGGCAGAAAGCAGAGAAGAACTTAAGAGCCTCTTGATGAAAGTGAAAGAGGAGAGTGAAAAAATTAGCTTAAAACTCAACATTCAAAAAACTAAGATCATGACATCTGGTCCCATCACTTTACGGCAAATAGATGGGGAAACAGGGGAAGCAGTGACAGACTAATTTTTTAGGCTCCAAAATCACTGCGGATGGTGACTGCAGTCATGAAATTAAAAGATGCTTGCTCCTTGAAAGAAAAACTATGACAAACGTAGACAGCATATTAAAAGGCAGAGACATTACTTTGCCAACAAAGTTTGGTCTAAAGCTGTGGTTTTTCCAGTAGTTATGTATGGATGTGAGATTTGGACTATAAAGAAAGCGGAGTGCCAAAGAATTGATGCTTTTGAACTGTGGCATTGGAGAAGACTCTTGAGAGTCCCTTGGACTGCAAGGAGATCCAGCCAGTCCATCCTAAAGGAAATCAGTCCTGACTATTTATTGGAAGGACTGATGCTGAAGCTAAAACTCCAATACTTTGGCCACCTGATGCAAAGAACTGACTCACTTGAAAAGACCCTGATGCTGGGAAAGATTGAAGGCGAGAGGAGAAGGGGATGACAGAGAATGAGATGGTTGAATGGCATCACCGACTAGATGGACATGAGTTTGAGTAAGCTCTGGGAGTTGGTGATGGACAGGGAAGCCTGGTGCGCTGCCAGCCATGGGGCAGCAAATAGTCAGACACAAGTGAGCAACTGTACTGAACTGAAGTGAAACTAGCTACTGAGGGTTCAGTCTTAGTTGCTCAGTCATATCCATTTCTTTGCTACTCTGTGGACTTCTGCCGGGCTCCTCTGTCCATGGAATTTTCTAGGCAAGAATATTGGAGTGGTAGCCATTCCCTCTTCATGGGAAGAAGGGAATAATTTCCCTTCTTTGATAGCCTCCTGACCCAGCTATCAAACCCAGGTCTCCTGAATTGCAGGCAGATTCTTTACCATCTCTGCCACCAGGGAAGCCCATGGTTATTAACCAGGTATGATTTGTTGGTATATAGTGTAAGTGATATTTGTAGAACAAAATTGTTTATTACCAGTAGGGATGTGGAAGGGATTATGAGAGTCACGGCCAATTTTTAATCTAGGGGAAAAAAGTAATAGTGTGCATTAAGTATCGGATTGGCCAAAAAGTTTGTTTGGGTTTTTCCATAAGATTTTTTTCAAAAAACTGAACCAACCCTTTGACCAACCCAGCACTATACAAAGTGATTTGATAAACTTAATAAATTCTTTCCTGTAAGTAGAGTCTGATTGCTCTAAGTAAGCATACAAATATTATCTCAAGTATAGTATAATTTGTGGCACTTTGTCAGTTATCTACTGCTTCACAACAATATTACTACAGATATAATGGCTTAAAATGGGGCACATTTTATTTTCTATAGACTGAAAATCCAGAGAGCTTAGCTAGGTTGACTGCTGAGGTTTGAGAGGGTATCCCTTCCTTAAGGTCACAAAGTACATTTGGAACTGTGTTTATCTGGTTTAAAAGTTGTCTACATTCACACAAGGCTGCATCAAGGTGTCTGCTGGGCTGAGGTCCTATCTAATGTTCAGCTGGGAAATGTTCCACTTCCAAGTAGTGACCGTGGACAATGCACATTGTGGGGAAGGCTGAAATTAAGGGGGCAACACGTGGCAGGCCTCCAGCAAGCTTGGGGCTCGTTAAGAGAATGACATTAACCCCACCTTATATAAAACCACCACGAAGACCTAAGAAATTTGACATCATGTATTGCAGCCAGAGGAACGTTCCTGGGGGCTCAGGTGGTAAAGAATCTGCCTGCAGTGCAGGAGACCCAGGTTTGATCTCTGGATCAGGAAATGAAAACCCACTCAGCAATCTTGCTGGAGAATCCCAGAGACAGAGGAGCCTGATGGGCTACAGTCCACAGGGTCACGAAAGAGTCGGCCATGACTGAGCGACAGTGCGCCAAGCATTCAGCATTAGCACAGAACAAGTTGAAAAAGTAAACATTTGTCTGCAGTCACAGTGAGAGGAGCCTGAAGCAGTCTTAGAACGATGTAGTGGCTGCAAGCAGGATGGGTGAAATGCTTTAACAATCCAATTTATGGAAGGGAGTGTTTGAATTATTTTTTTTATATAACTACTCATTATACTAATGAGAATAACTAAAATGATTAAGTCCTTCAACTATTCTAGGCCTTGAATCATTATTTTATTCAGACAATAGTACCCAGTTATTACCCATCTTTTCTATTGGGCTTCCCAGAAAGTTCCCTTGGGTTTTTCTGTAAGATGTTATGGAAAAACATGAGTGAGCCTTTTGGCCAAACTAATAAAGAAACTAGACTCAGGCGGTTATGCAACTTACCTACGATCACACAGTGAGCAAAGTAGTTCTGGGGTTCTAAGTCCTGTATTTAAAACAAATACATTATATTATATATCTGTACCCATTTCATGACCATAAAAAATTGACACAGTTATACAAATCATTCAAGAGGACTTTTTGGCAGACTTCAAAAGTAGAGCTGTTTTGGTAGCAGTAGGTCTTAGAAAATAGCTGCACAGTTGCTATCATTTACTGCTGGGACTTTTAACTCTATTGCTTGAATTTATAACAGCCCTGCCCAAAAAAAAAATATTATTAATAATAGGATTCCCCTTTTTTGGTGAGGAAGCTGAGGTTTGAGTGACTGTCACTTCCCTAAAGTCAGAGTATATTTGAAACTATGTTTATCTGCTTTAAAAGTTGAGTACCTTCTTTATTGTGTCCAAAGTGTTTGTTCTACTTATTAGCTGGGAGAGGAAAAAAGAAATCTCAAGAAACTATTGGGTGTGGTAGCATCTAGTAACAGGTTCCTTTCTGAATTGCCATACAGACCAGTATTAATGTCATTTGAAAGAGACTATCAATTATTGTTGTTTAGTCGCTAAGTCGTGTCCTACTCTTTGTGACCCCATGGATAGCCTTCCAGGCTCCTCTGTTCATGAGTCTCCCAGGAAAGAATACTGGAGTGGGTTGCTGTTTCCTTCTCCAGGGGATATAAGTACAGCTAAATTACAGCAATGCTAGTACAGGCCACTCTCTCCTCTTATATCGTTCAGTGTGCAAGCATGATCTGTGCACATTCAGATCCTACTATTTTGAATACCAAAGGAAATGCGGAATGAAAGCCAAGAACAAATGGAATTTTAGGTCCAGCTCAGTTCATGATGAGTGGCTTGCTGCTGCTGCTGCTAAGTCGCTTCAGTCGCGTCCGACTCTGTGCAACCCTACAGACGGCAGCCCACCAGGCTCCCCCGTCCCTGGGATTCTCCAGGCAAGAACACTTGAGTGGGTTCCCATTTCCTTCTCCAATGTATGAAAGTGAAAAGTGAAAGTGAAGTCGCTCAGTTGTGTCCAAATCTTAGCGACCCCATGGACTGCAGCCCACCAGGCTCCTCTGTCCATGGGATTTTCCAGGCAAGAGTACTGGAGTGGGGTGCCATTGCCTTCTCCGTGATGAGTGGATTAGCCTCTGTGAATTGTTTACTGAACTATTTTATATATTGCTTTGCAGTACTTAACACTGTTGAGTAGAAATGGTAATCCACTTTCTTTCCCAAGAGGTGAAACTCTTCTTGAACCAACACAAACATGGGTATATATCTCATATCAATCATTTTTCATTCAGTCATGCACTTGCCTAAATTAGATCATTATTAAGCACAGGGAAGACAAGAGAAAGACTTGTTCTTACAAGCCACTGATAGGGAAGCTGGTTTTGGCACCAAGAGGTCAGTCATTTGCATTTTGCTGTGTGGGGCTTAAAGGAAGAGATTCAAATTACATCAAGAAAATTTTTAAATCAAGATAAAATTTTTTCTTATACACCTCTGTCTCTAACAATGAATCACAAGAGGACCAGTAGAGTATTAAAAGGACACCTAATCACCTTTCATTTTTACTTAATTTTGTCTCTTTTCCTCCCATCCCAATTGCTCTGTCACATTTATTCTTTGTGAATAATACATAGGAATTTCAAAGTTTTGTATTCCTTTTTCTCCCCTTTAAGCAAATTTTCCCCCAAGAATAAGACTGGTAGGGTCAGGGTTACTTACTTAGTTGGGTTTATGTATAGCTATAGTCATAAAGCTCTGTCAAACAGAAACGGAGTACAGTGAAAAAGCCTTTTTTTATCCTCAAGAATTGCAGATATTGATAAGCCTTGCCATGGAGCCATGAAACATACTATATCTCAGAAAAGTTTTAAAGTGTCAGGCATCCAAACCCTCTGTGAGAGGTTATGTATTCTTGGCTAATTAAAATAAGTATTACATCTGATAATTTTCCCTAATGTTAAGTCTATTTATATAATTTCACTCTTCATTGTTAATGGTGGTGATAAATTTATGATAACACAGAGATTAAATAAAGAAAAACTGAACAAACTCTGTTCCCATGAAATATTATTATTGATGTTATAGTTCATGAATAATAAGGTTTGTCAGCATTTTGTTTAACTCTTTCTCTCTGCCATTATGTGATATAACTAAGCAAGGTAATTGATTTTCTTAGATATTGGATCTTATATGCTAAACCTTGGGAGTCACGTAAAAGGACAATCAACTGTTGACGGACCTAGTAATTTTAAAAATAAACCTATGCCTGCTACCCCACTGCTTCTGGCAACAATAATGAAATGGTATTTTCAGGAAGGCTGGTGATGTTAAAAGCCAGTGGGAAAATTCTGCAGAGTCCCTAGCTGTAATTATAACTCAGTTGGGAATATATGAATAAGAAGGTTACTCTTCTCTGAATCAGGGAAAACCTAATCTAGAATCCTGGACCTGGCTTAATAGTTGAACACCTTACATATACCATTATGCTGAGAAAAATATAAAGTTGCTATTTATTTTCTGATGACTAGTCCCCCTGCCCCCTGCCTTCTCTTTCTGTTCCTTCCCTTCTTCCCTCTTCTTCTTTCAGTAATGCAATTACTGTTGTTTAAAGAGACTAAATAGATTCCTTTTTTTTGAGTGCACAGTCCATGATGTGGCATAGTTCCCCAACCAGGAATGGAGCCCACACCCCCTGCAGTAAAAGAGGGGAGACACTACCTAATGGACCATCAGGGAAATCCCTACTTACTGTCATTTAAATTGAACTGATAAGATTGGGGAGATTCTGGATTCATGTACTGTTCCATGAGTTTACACAAAGATGATTGTTTTACTTCTGTTTTGAGGGCAAAAATTTTGACTTGATTTGAAAGTTACCTACACCTTGCCTTAGTCTTTCTCACCCAATCATGCTTCTTTATTTCACCAGTCAGACGCCGCTTTCATCAGCCCTGTATTCTCTGCTGCAGAGATGATTTTAAGTGTTGGCTGTGTGCTTCACTACTTTGATTTTTTGAACATTGGTTTTTTCATCTGTAAAGTGGGCAGAATAACATCCTGAACTCAGACTGTTATTATGGGAACTGGATGAGGTATAGAAAGAAGTACTGTAGACTCCAAAGGATAAATTTTTAGTCACTAAAGCAATGTAGTATTTATTTTTACTTATAACGTGTTTGGTCGTATTTTGACTATTCTGTCCTTTCATTCAGAAAAATGATGGACCTTTACGTTATGTGTGTCTTCATATTAAATGCCACAGAGGAAATAGTAAACTCAAGGCAGAGCTCTGTCATCACCTTTACAATACCTACCTGTTCTTTCACCCAATAGCTTGGAAAGCAGACCATTCAGAGTTAAGAGACACATTCTCATGCCTGTTCTGATCCATCTTTGTGATCTTGAACTTTCCATATCTGGGAAATTAGATGTCATGCAAACCCAGCACACTCTTCTCCTTCACAACAAACATTAGTAAATTTATGCCTGATGCATGGTAGCATATGTGTCCCCTAATTTGGGATTGCACTAATTCTAAATGTATTTTCTCTCTCTGAGTAGATGGTAGGTTCCTTAAGAGCAGAAGCCAAGCCTTAGAATAATGTATAATCCTCACCCCTACCCCAGCACCCACTGGGATGTCTATCCCAATATCTGACACAGAGTAAATATTTCCTCCATGATTATCTCTCATCTCTTCACCCAGTGAAATACTATTCTCTCAAGTGTGGTGATATTATTCCAAGGTTTTCATGAACTCTTATTATATTAAGAGTCTGAGCTTGAGAATGTGGGTCTATCTATGTGTGTTCATGTTATGTGAACATCATTTTGCTCTTGTTCTGAGAGCAATATTCATTTCCATTAACTTATATATATTGACAGTTTGAGCCATTTGACACCAACCTTGTTATTAATTGCAACTTATCTTTAAAGGACAATTCATATATATCTGAAACTTAAAAAAAAAAAAGCTACTTGCTATCTTTGTATGATTATACTTCCCCACAAAATATATATCATTCATCATTATAATAGGTAAATTCTGAGTGCCAGACAAAGAAAATTGCATGAGGATTATGTGAATCACATCATTTTTAGCCCTTAGCTCATTGCACACATGCTGTCTTTCTTGTAACTTTTAAGTTTGATTCTCTAGCTTGTTGCATTTCTTCCCTTGTCTATTCAGTTATCCTTATGGATGTAAATAGATACAGTCATTCATTTATTCATGCATTCAATAGGTATTGAGTCCCTACTAAGTGTTAGACACTTTGATTGGTCTCAACAAGTACCTTTAAGTTCCCTGTGGGAACTTGACTGTGAGCTGAATGACCAATCTTACTTTGATCCCCGACCTCCCAGGCTTTTCCCCTTTATGTATATTTGAGTTTCAGTCCTGTCCACATGCTAGCAGAGAATAATGATCTTGCCATATCCAGAATAATTACAACTCCCACATCAAAAGGGTTGTTATTGTATTTTTCTTGGCTTTTTTTTTTTCTTTCTGATACAAGTACACCTAAAGCAATCCCTCACCACACCTTCTTGGAGGGAGTTTAGAGAATCTATGATATTATGTGAGCTTCCCAGGTGGTCTAGTGGTAAAGAATCCCACTGCCAATGCAGGAAACCTAGGAGATGTGGGTTTGATCCCTGGGTCAGGAAGATCCCTTAGAAGAAGAAATGGCAACCCATTCCAGTATTCTTGCCTGGGAAATCCCATGGACAGAGGTGCCTGACAGGCTATAGTCCATGGGGTCACAAAGAGTTGGTCATGACTGAGCATGCACTCACTCACATGTTATTAAGTGCAATCCATAAGCTTTAGCTAATGCCAGACTTTGATCTCAGAAAAGGAAAATTGTGTTATTAGACTGTTTTATTGAGAGGCACTACTTGTTCATGATCCTTAAACTACTTATGTTATTTTGTAGTGATGAAGATATTGCTACTCATTCTATTTCAATTTAATTTTGAGTCAAAGAATCAATAATAAATGTTGACAGGAAAGGGCTTATTTACCCTGAGAGTATTGGTTTCAGTTGGTCTGAAAAAATTATTTTCAAACTCAACAGCTTTGATTAGTATATTTCACTTCTAACACAATTGATATTTTATACCTTAGGTAGAGGTAAGGAATGGAAATCTGTTGATCTCTTAAGGTGTTACTTCCCGTGTGATCAAAAATTGAGCAGTTTATTAGGAAGCATACTAACGAACATGACACCAAGAGACGGTGCAATATGTTTAGGTAATGCAATGTGAAAGCAATTGAACAAGAAAAATGCTGATAGAATACCATGCAGGATTTTCCCCAAGGGAGACACTTAAATTCTGAGGCTCATAATGAGTGCTGGACTCTGTCATTGAGAGAGAACTATTCCCAGCTCTGACAACCACAATTCCAGAAATACTTTTACCTTCTATTTCATTATTACTAGTAGACCTTGTAGGTGGGTGCACAGATGCTGTTACTTATAAAGCATTTTAGTTATGTATGGATGTGAGAGTTGGACTAAAAAGAAAGCTGAGCACCAAAGAATTGATGCTTTTGAACTGTGGTATTGGAGAAGACTCTTGAGAGTCCTTTGGGCTGCAAGGAGATCCAACCAGTCCATCCTAAAGGAAATCAGTCCTGAATATTCATTGGAAGGACTGATGTTGAAGCTGTAACTCCAATACTTTGGCTATCTTATGCGAATAACCGACTCATTGGAAAAGACCCTGATACTGGGAAAGGTTGAAGGTGGGAGGAGAAGGGGATGACAGAGAATGAGATGGTTGGATGGCATCACCGACGCAATGGACATGAGTTTGAGAAGGCTTTGGGAGTTGGTGAAAGACAGGAAAGCCTGGCCTGCTGCAGTTCATGGGGTGGCAAAGAGTTGGACATAACTGAGTGGCTGAACTGAACTGAACTGAACTGTATTGTATATTTTGAACCAAACAAATGACAGAGCAAAAATGTTGAATATATGAAGTTAAAAAAAAGGATAATAATTTTTTTTCTGAACATAATTTGAAGAGCACAGACTGTCACTATCTTTATATACCAACTGTTTTAACATCCTTGCTTCAACTAGGATGTTGTTTAGTTGCTAAGTCCTATCTGATTCTTTCGTTGCCCTGTGGACAGTAGCCTGCCAGACTCCTCTGTCCATGGGGTTCTCCAGACAAGAATACTGGAGTGGGTTGCCATTTCCTTCTCCAGGGGCATCATCTCAACCCAGGGATTGAACCTTTGACTCCTGCATGACAGGCAGATTCTTTACTACTGGGAAGCTCTCAACTAGGATATTCCATAATAATTTAGAAGAGGGAATTTTTTCTGCCAGTGGACTATCAACTCCACGAATGAGAGCCCTTAATTCTGATCAACTCATCATTCTAGTGAATAGAAGCATTCATTGTTAGCATGTATTCGACATCACTATGTTTCTAATTTTTTTTTAAACAACCATCCACATTCATAGTTTCAAGAGGTCAGCAGACATTTTTTTTTCTATAGTTACAGATAATAAATATTTTAGGCTATGTGGGTCATAAGGTCTCTGTTGTAACTATTCAGTGGCACAGTTGTACTGTATAAATAGCCATAGAATTACAGAAATAAATGAGTGTGTGTGTATCCCTAAAAGCTGCTGCTCCTTTTTTTTTAATGAGGCAGACCACCAGACAGATTTGGCCTGTATGCCATATTTTTCCAAGGCTAGGTTGAAAGGTCAAATAGCACACCATACTTGTTATTAGAAAAAGAAAAATAACAGCCACCACCCTAACCATTTTTCAAAACTTTTATCCACATTTTTAAATGGCATGTTTATCTTCTTTTATCTTTAATTTTTATGTTTTATTAACTTCTCCCTGTAGAGGATCAAGATTTAATTTTAGAACTTTCCCAATGCTGCTCCTAATATGCACACTTCCATGTCTCCAAATATTTAAAAATTATAATTGTAGCAAGATCATTATTTAGATTTGACATTATCTGGCTCTGTAAATGCTATTCCTGGCTGGAACATGTTGAATATGGTCTTCACTGCAGAGTTAACTGAGGATGTTATTTCTTTTGGAAATCTTGGGTGTCAGCCTCTTTATGACTTTTTTCTTGAATTCTTCAGGGTCGCTCAGGGAAGGCTTTTCTAACTGTTCTCTGGGGAGTTTATGTCTGACTGATAGAGTTCTAGGAATAAGCTTATAATGCCATAACCCTCAGTTTGCCTGGGAATTGTCTACAGTAAGCCCCCACATACCAATGTATTCTGTTTTGAGAACACGTTGGTTAAGTCCAATTTGTAAGTTCAACAAAGTTAGCCGAGGCACCCAACTAACACAACTGGCTATATAGTACTGTACTGTAACAGTTTATAATACTTTTCACATAAATAATGCATAAAAAACAAAAAATAAAGAAAACATTTTCAATCTTATAGTACAGCACCTTGAAACGTACAATAGTACCGTTAGAAGAGCTGGCATACAGGGGCAGGCATCCGGTGAGCCGCCAAGCAGAGTTCCGGACTGGAGGGGTAGACGAGGTGGGGGATGGCAGAGCTGAAGGATCGTCAGCAATCGGAGATGGAAGACAAGCTGTGATTTCACTCACACCTGATGTTGATGGCACAGGTTCTGGTCCTTTCCTGGATTCAGTTCTGTAACGCTCTAAGTGATGTCTGCACAGTAGCTCTTTTTTTTTTTTTTTTTCCTCATTATAGATGACATGGTAACGCTGGATTGTATTCTGAAACGGCTATTGCCACCTCTTCGTATTGTTTTACATTCGAGTCCCCTGCCTCAAAAACTAACAGTAGTTCCTCAAATAAAGAGAATCCCCTTGCCATTTCCTGCCTCATCTCACCATTTCCTACCTCTTGACTCTGTTTAGCAGTACCAGCTACATCACTGTTTCTTTTACTCTTGCTTGAGGACATCTTGGACGTGAAATAAATATACTGTCCTACTGTACCCTGCATAGTACTGTACAGAGCACAGAGGCAAAACCACTTGCAGGGGATGTACACGTGTGACTGACATATGTGACTGGACATGTGAATGCGTATTTGCATCTTTGAAAGCTCGCAACTTAAAGATTCACATGCAAAGGACTTACTGTAACTTAAACAATGTTCCAAAGTGGGTAAATATGAACAGAGGCCTGGCTGCTGTTGTTCAGTCACTAAGTTGTGTCCAACTCTTTGTGACCCCATGGACTGCAGCACGCCAGGCTCCTCTGTCCTCCACTGTCTCCCAGAATTTGCTCAAATTCATGTCCACTGAGTCAGTGATGCTCTCTAACCATCTCATCCTCTGCCACCTGATGCAAAGAGCCAGTTCATTGGAAAAGACCTTAACGCTGGGAAGTATTGAAGGCAAAAGGAGAAGGAGGCAGCAGAGGATGAAAGCCCTGGTCTGGATGGTAAATTATAAGATCACCCTGCCTGGTAGCCAAGTTGGGGAAGAAAGTTGGACAATATCAATAGTTTAGTTCATTCGATTGTAAACTTGGTTCACACTTGCTGTTTTCCAAGCCATGAGCACTCAGTCATGGAATCCCTCAGTTTACAGTTTGGTACGCCATGATCCACTGTGTCTGGTGTCTCCCAGCACAGAAACTTTCCATTTATAGTGTAAAATAATAACCCTTCAGGCTTCTGCATGAAGAGAAAGGGAAGTTGCTAGGCTATGATGGCCATGGGAGACTCTAGCAGACTTTCAGCCTTTTTTCTGGGGTTTCCTCCCTGCATTAAACCTCAGAGGTTTAATGGGCCACAGGGAGTTCTAGGGTGTCTAGGTTATTTATTAATGCTTCCTACTGCCAGCTTAGGGGTCAGCCTCTTCAGTCAGCTCATCAATTACCACTTGTCTACAGGCTTTCTAACTTCCCGAGTTTTGTTTTTGTTACCTCTCATTCTCTTTTTCTTAACGGATGGTTGCCTTTCAAAGACGAAATGTATGTATCATACTGTCCTTATAGTGCTTAGAGTGGATTTGGGGAGAAGCAGAGAATTAATGCCTATGTTCTGCTCACCATCCGTAACCAGAAAATCATACAGTTGCAGTCTCCCCCTCTTACTCCTTTTCTCTCGTCTTCATGGGTGGAAGGAGATGATCATCATTCCGTCTCCTTATCTTTATTTCCAAAGAGACACTTTCACCCCCACACCCACCCCTTAGTTTACTGCTCAGTTTCAAATGATCTAGTTCCTTGAAACTTCCTTCACATACCTTATTTTCCAAGTCATTACCTTTCCCTGCAAGTCTCCAAGAACTTTTCTGAGTGCGCCTAAGTTTCTAAATTGCAATCTCTAGAAAAGGCAAGGTGTGTTTGCATTGCATATTGTGGTGGAGGAGTACAATCGAAGAAAAATAGAGGGAATTAAAAAATATTATTTGGCTGCATTGGGTCTCGGTTGTGACACATGAGATCTTCTTTGCTGTCTGTGGGCTCGGTAGTTGTGTTGCAGGACCCTGGCTTAGCTGCCCTGCGGCAGGTGGGATCTAGTTCCCCAACTGGGAATTGAACCCACGTCCCCTACCTTGCAAGGAGGATACTTAACCGTCAGATCGCCAGGGAAGTCCCAGATCATATCCATGCTTCGTCACTCAGTTGTGACCAACTCTGCGACCCCGTGGACTCTAGCCCTCCAGGCTCCTCTGTCCATGGGATTTCCCAGGCAAGAACACTGGGGTGGGTTGCTATTTCCTTCTCCAGCGGATCTTCCTGATCCAGGTCCCATAGGGGAATTGTTAATGGTAGATGAATGAGTACTAAACGAAAGACCTTATTTGCCCCACTTAATAAATGATAAAACTGCTTTTCAGTGATTTTGAGAAATTTACCCAAAATTAGATAACTGTGGAGTAGTAAGCTTGATATTTAAACCCATGGGTATTAGTATGAGAAGCTGAAGTCCAGTCTTTTCACTGTACCATTGGATTGCTAGACTGCATATTAATAGATGGCAGAAAATGAGGTTCACAAAGACCTGTAGACTTAACCTGGAATAATACTTAATCATTTAAAAAGCATATATTGATATATTCTTTATCTCATTTGAATTTTTCAAAAATACCATACGATAGCAATGCTATTACTCATTATAAGAAGAAAAGTAAAGTTGATATATAAGTGAATAATTCAAGGCCACACAATCAGTGAGCTTTAGAGACCATTCTGGAGCCCAGGTTGTTGGACTAGTGCCCTGAGAAGCTTCTGCAAAACTCACAGTAGGCCACACGTACCTCATATATCAGAAAAAGGCTGTGTTCTGTATGTTTCACAAAATAAGAGCTTGTGTTAGAGACTCTGAACTGTACTTGGGCATAACATGATTAAGCAATACTTTCCTCTTGTACATCAGGTTGTCAGGCTTAAGACAGGAAATCAAAGCCAAAAAGAAATAAGATGAATTCAGGTGTTCCTCCTTAAGGTCAAGGTTCCAGATAGAATTATTTCCCAAAGGCACCTAGAGAGAGGAGTAACTTAATCTGATCATGTACCTATTTCCAAAATCTGTAGGGAATGTAAACATTACAAGAATGATGTAATTGCTAGGTAGTATAACAACACAACTACATCCACTAGGAAACAACCAACGTTAAGTTACATGTGTTGGTATTTTTTATAGAGGAAAAATAATACAATGTGCCAGAAGGGAGGTTTGGAAATGCTCTTTAAATGGGAAAGGCAATATGAATTTGTGACCAACAAAAGGTCTCTGCATTATCTCTCCTTGAGAAATTAGAGCTTTGCAGAATTTTAAGATTCTTTTTCTATAACTTTTTATAAACTCTCCCTACCTTCCAAGGGAGAAAAGACAGCCTCTTCAATAAGTGGTGCTGGGAAAACTGGACAACTACAAGTAAACAAATGAAATTAGAACACTCCCTAACCCCATACATGAAAATAAAATAAAAATAGATTAAAGACCTAATTGTAAGCTGGGTACCGCAAAAGCCTTAGAGGAAAACATAGGCAAAACAGTCTTTGATGCAAATCACAGCAAGATCTTTTTCAATCCACCTCCTAGAGTAATAAAAATAAAAACAAAAATAAACAAACGGGACCTAATTAAACTTGAAAGCTTTTGCACTGCAAAGGAAACCATAAACAAAATAAAATGACAACCCTCAAAATGGGAGAAAATATTTGCAAAGGAAGCAATGGACAAGGGAGTAATCTCCAAAATATGCAAACAACTCATGCAGCTCGATATCAAAAAAATGAACAACCCAATTAAAGGGCAGAAGTTATAAATAGACATTTCTCCAAAGAAGATACACAGATGGACAGTAAACACATGAAAAGCTCAACATCTTTGAAATTTGCATCTTTAAAGAAATACAAATCAAAACTACAATGAGACATCACCCCACACTAGTCAGAAAGTCCCTGTTCAAAAGTCTACAAACAATAAATGCTGGAGAGGATGTGGAGAAAAGGGAATGCTACTACACTGTTGGTGGAAATGTAAAAACTGGTTCAGCCACTATGGAGAACAGTATGGAGATTCCTTAAAAAATAAAAAAGAGAGATAACCACATGATCCAGCAGGCTTCCGCTTTCTTAATGGTAAAGAACCTGCCTGTCAGTGCAGGAGACATAAGAGATGCAGGTTCTGGATCAGGAAGATTCCCTGGAGGAGGGCATGGCAGCACACTCCAGCATTCACCTTCTGAATGGG